>NC_090923.1:1217003113-1217373987 GCF_040938575.1 Ambystoma mexicanum | reverse complement strand
GAGGGACATTTTTGTCAGTTGTCCTTGTGCGGAGATGCAGAGTGATTTGTACTTCCCTTTGTGTTTTTGTGGTAACTCAGGGATGCACCGTAGGGGGTGGCCTGTGGAGGTTCTGTTAAACATGGTGGTTTGTTCTATGGTGATCATCAGTCATTAGCCGTTATGTCACTGTGACATTGTTGTCTGAAAATGTGTACACCAGTTGAACATATGTGCAAGGAGCTCACGACATACAGGGAGAAGATTATTAAGTAAAATAATGATTGTGTGGTGGGACTGAGGGGAAATGTTTACTGCATGGCCAGCAGAAGGCATGCATAGTAAGGCAATCTTTGAACATATGGACATGCACTTGGTATCAACGTATAAAGGTAAAAAGTTAAGAAAGAGGCAGAGTTTGTTAGAATTGTGGAAGTTACATGACAAAGTAGAAGGGGAATGAGAGGGTAGGAATGGACATGGGGAAAACCCACCTGTTGTATCCACAGCCCTGCCCTACCCATAGACAGCACAATTGCGACAGAGGCTGCAATGCCTGCTCAGTCACCAACTGCGCCCCTGTCAGAAGAAGGTACCAAATAGGCACAGATTCCAACGCCTGCGCAGTTGACAGACCTGCCCATACTTGGAAGGTATCCCATAAGGCCCAGAGCGGGATATGCAAATCCCTGGTATAAATTCCAGGCAGGCTCAGAACCAACAGTGCCATGGGATGCTGATGCAAGCAATAAAGGTTGAAGCCCGATTATAACAAAGCCAGAAAATAAAGCGCATAGCGACCTAGAAGCACCCATCCAGAAAACAGAGGAGGAGCCTCAAAGGGTAACAAAGAGAAGAGAGAGAGAAAGGCCATAACCAATGATAAATGCTGATACCTGGACAGCAGGGGAGATCCTGTTGAAAATGAATAGCGCAGTGATTAAAGATGTGAAAATAGAAACAGAGGAGGGAATACGAGTGGGAAGGAGACATGAAGAGGGCATGTCACTTAGGGAACAGAATCAGCTAAGTTTTCATTATGAGTCAGAAGCAACAGAAAGTGAAGAAGAGGATATGATATGATAGTTTATTTATATAGCGCCTATACACAATGTGTTTCAAAGCGCTTCAAGGCAAGGGAGGGAACAAGGGAAAATACGACGACATTCTTACAGGTCATGAACAGTAAGGATGTGAAATTAACTATCGTACTCGGCCTGACGACATTTCAGATAGTGCAAGAGCTAAGACATAGATAAGGAAGGGAGCGGGAGAGTGGGAAGGAAATGGAAACCGACAGGCGACTACCGTACTAGGCCTGACGACATTTCTGGTAGAGCCGGAGGAAAACAAAAGGTGAGGGAGAGGGGGGCAGAAAGGGAGGAGAGGAACAAAACAAGCGACTATCGTACTTGGCCTGACATTGTTTCAGATAGTGCTGGAGGGAGAGGGGAGGGAAACAGTAAAGGGATGGGGGAGCGACAGACGAAGTTGCTATCATACTAGGTCCAGGGACAATTCTGATAGAGTAAGTGCATAGAAGAAAGTAAGGGGAGGAGTTGAGGAGATAGGAAAAGGGAGAGGGGAGGACAGAACAGAGAGTAAGCAGTCAAAAAGAGTGGAGAAGCAAGAGGGGAGAGCGAATACAATTGCAGAAGTCAGTAGTAACACATAATGTTGCAAGTCTGGATACAAGATGAAGATGGGAACAGCATGATTCAGGGCCACCATGAGTACAAGATACAAAGGTGCAGCATGAGAGTTGAGAAAGGGTGACACACCATGAATCAATGAAGTCCATAAAAGTAAAATCCAGCATTGGCCACAAGACAGTGATGGTTAAACCAGAATGTATCAGGACAGACTCCTGTGTGCAGGAAGAGGGGGCACAATGGAACAACACGGGGGGACCAGAGAGGATGGGGATGGCCTGTGGGGACAGAGGGTGTAAACACATGTTGGTGCATGCTTACCTGCTGTCTTAGCAGGGGGTCGGACCCTGGATCCTCCTGGTCCGAACAGGCCCAAACAGGAATTGCCCTTTTCTTTGACTGCCCTTCACTTTGGACGCCGGGACGAGAGACACCCTTGATCCAAGAGTTAAGAGCAGGAAGGAAGAGGCAGGGCTAAGGAGGTGGGTGGTACTTAGGCTAGATGACATAGATCCACTTACACCTGCTCCCCAGCTGCAAAGTAAAAGTAGGGAAAAGAGCGGCAAGCAGGAAGGCACGAGGAGGAAGGCGAGGAGATCTGGGAAACAGAAGAAGAGCAGAAGGAGAGAACTCCATTGGCAGAGAGACTCAGACCACACCCATGATCATTCGCAGTAGTAAGAGGGAAGAAAAAGGAAAAGATACTTAACAAAGGGAAGAGAGGACACAATTTCCCTTAATACAGAAAGGAATACGTAGATCACAGTATGTACCTAGGCCATACATGGACAAAAACAACTTGATAAAGACACTGCCCACACTCACTGCAGGAGCTATGTATGTGGTCTATACATTAGAACAGCAGACAGAGGGAGTCAGCTTAGCAGTGGGAGATATGAAGAACCTTCTGTCCACTATATTACGAGAGCGGATTTTGGAAAATGCAGGATACCCAGGAGTTCAACTAGAGACTGACGCACACAAGGGGATCCATTTAATAATTGCTGAGCCCATGTATGGGGTGCTCTGAGAAGGGGGTACCCAGACAAACCTGACATAGGATCTATGATGGCATGCACAATGCAACCTGATGAAGACCGAGCATTATACATGATATATGATATGATATGGTATGATATGATATATGATATGTTATGGCATTTATAATGCACCTATACACATTCATTCCGTTCAGGAGATGTGGCAAGAAGAGACAAGGGAACCATGGGATGAAAGCATACCAACATTTTACCGCATGTTACGCATAGGTCTTCTAATAGAGGTACAGGAAGACGTAGCTAAAATAGTGGGCTTTGAAGCAAAAGGGTGGGGTGAAATACAAGCGCATATAGTGTACTATTGTAAGCAAAAGCGTGAGAAAGAAAAGGAAAAAGAAGTGCAAACGCAGTGAGCAGAAGCAAAGCTGGTACAGAAAAGGTTAGCAAAGGTAAGCATGGAAGGTGCAGTAGTTATGAGTGTCACAGATGGGCGCCAGGAACCACCATGAGGGTGGATATGCAGAAGGGACATGAAGGGGTCCAAGGAGCAAGAGTTATTGGGAAAAGATATTTTGAGTAAACTGAACATGACAATTTCAGTCACAAGGGAATAGTGTGCTCTATACCAGGCATGCATTAAACCAGAGTAGCGACAGTAGTACAAGCACTGTGCAGCACCAGTGCAATTTCAGCACTACCAGTGCACGAACAAATATTCATGTACGCAGTGACGGTCCTGATAGGGTGGTTTCCTGGAGTGCAAAACATAATATTTAACTAGCCAGCTAAGTTTTCTATTTAGACCAGAAGTTCCACAAGAGGAAGCACCAGGAGCAATGTTTAGCCTACACATATATGCAGTGATCAAAAGAAAATAAGCCATCATCCTGACAGATACCGATGAAGGGGGAATAGAATGGTGTACAGTATTATGCATAGATCCCACACTGCAATTAAGAGACGTAACTGATGAGCAAATATTCGAAGATACAGAATAAGAGGGGCAAATACTGTTTGACATTTTCATACCCTGTCACATGGTAGTGAAACACAGAGAAGTACCACAAATAATACTGACAGCCACAGCGCACCATCACGATTAAACGAGGATATGGCAGCAGTGTTCAGTTGTCTATGGACAGACAGCCCCCATCATGCAGGGTTATTGAACAGCATAGGAGCAGTGTGAATTAAAATCAAACCAGGTGCAATACTCCCTAGACTGAAGCAATATCCACTATCCAGAGAAGCAGATGAAGGAATATATGACACCATTACAGCACTAATTGAACAAGGCATCATAATACCAACCACCTCACCACTCAATAAGGCTATACACCTTGTGAAAAAAGCAAAAGACTCATTGTGGAAATTCATACAGGATCTCCGGCCTCTGAACAATATAGCAGAGGCTGAGTATCCATTAGTGCCCAACCCAGCCTCAATACTATGCAATATACCTGCAGATACTGTTAATTTTACAGTTATTGACCTCAGAAATGCTTTCTTCTGAGTGCCTTAGCATCTAGATTCACAGTATCTCCCTGTGTCTCCCTACCCCAGCCAGCTATACCAACACATTTGGCTACCACAGGGGTACTATGAGTCCCCCAGTGTCTTCAATAGGATCCTCCAGATGGACCTAGGAAACATACAGATAACAAGCGCTACAGTAGGTAGATGATCTATTAGTATGCAGCACAACAGAAGAACAGTATAGGGAAGACACAATCAAGCTTCTAAAACTCCTTGCAGACACAGGATACAAGGTGGACAAAGAGATGTTACAGTATTACCAAAAGGAAGTCGTTTACTTAGGGCAAATACGTTTATCAGCAGGAAGAAAGTAACACCAGACAGAGACACAGCAGTGAGAAACACACAACAGCCCATTACAGTAAAGTAGATGCAGCAGTTCCTAGGGTTGTGCAATTACTGCACAACATAGATTTCTGATTACTCCACATATGTCAGGCCCTTGCTACAAGCACTGAAAGATGTACAGAAAAGAAAAGGAGTACTTTAATGAACAGACAAGATGACAGAATATTTTAAAGATTTTAAAGTGGCAATCAGCAATGCCCCAGTGTTAGCAACACCAGATTATAAAAAGCAATTTTATTTGTTCTAACACGGAAATGGACAGGTAATGACAGCAATTCTTACACAGCAATCTTCTCAGAAACATAAGTCCCTTGCCTTTTACAGTGGGCTTTTAGTTTCAGTAATTGAAGGTCACTTCTCATGCAGGCAGGCTCTGGCAGCTGCCACCTTTGCAATGCAGAATTCTGCCACAATCACAATGGGATGCACAGTAACATTATGTGTTGAGCATGCAGTTGTCATAATTTTAGAGAGAAACAAATCAACCCTCATCACACAGAGAACGTCTGGGTATGAAACAATATTGTCGAATCCACCCATCTCCATAATCAGGTGCCACATTGTGAATGCAGCAACATTTGCAGCCAAACCCGTTGAATCATAAGATCAGGTACACGACTGCACAGTGTATGGATGAGCTCCCGAAGAAAGCAGCAAGGTGAGTGAGGATGCACTCGATGCAGGAGAAGTGCTTTATGTTGACGGATTATCAACGATAAATTAGGAGAATGGACTGAGGCACACATGAGCAGAAGTTGTAAGGTATGTGAAGGATCAGAAGGAAGAATATCAGACAGTAATGCAAAAGAGAGTACCCTCACATTATTCAGCACAAGCAGCAGAACTCATAGCACTTATAGAAGTGCATGAGGCATCATTGGACAATGTCGTCATTTTATATACAGATTCAGTATATGTAACATCCACAGTACATTCAGGTCTTTCAAGATGGAAAAGGAGCGGGTAAAGAAGGTCAGATGTGTCACCAGATCAGCACACAGCATTATTGTCCAAATGACTAGATGCACTGGAATGTCCTCTCCGTGTAGCAATTGGGAAGTGCGCAGCACACACCAGAAAGACATGCCCAATTTGATGTGGAAATGCAGCTGCAGATGCAGTTGCCAAACAGGCAGTTTATATGCCCTTTCCAATGGAAAGCAAAACCCCTATCTTAACAGTACAACAGGAGCAGTTACCAGAAATTTCCAACTCAATGTCCATGGCATACATTGTTGAGTTGCGGGAACAAGCACCACCTCAAGAGAAAATGTTATAGGCAAAACAAGGATGTACATTATCACCCACTGATATGGTCTGTAGCCAAAACAGCACAGGTAAAGAAGTGCTGCCCTTGGAGCTGTTAAATGTTGCTCTGAAACCGCCCCACCATCCAACACATGCACCCAAGCAGCACATTGCTGCTGACATCAGTGAAGACTTGTTTGGTCTGAAGCTGGGAGAGCATGCAGATACATTTGTGGCCAATTGTACACCATGCCACATGTCCCACCCTGGACACACACTGAAAACACTGAGATCAACATTACCCCGCCCTTCAGGGCCCTTCAAGGAACTCCATATTGATTTCATTGACATGCTAAACAGGTTCAGTACTTATCGTTACATGATTGTGAATGTATACCCATTTACGTGATGGATTGAGGATGGTCCCTGTGTACACCTGATGCAAAATCTGCAGCTACATGTTTAATTAGAGAGATATTTCCAAGGTGGGGATATGTGATGTCCTGGGGTGTGACAATGGTCCTCATTTTGCAAATGAACTCTTTAGTGAGATAACAAAATTGTTAGGGATCAAATACAAGCTCTGCACAGTGTACCACCCACAAGCCAACAGATATGTGGAAAGATTGAACTGGTTGTTGAAAAATAAATTGGCAAAAATATGTGTCACGCTAAAGAGGAGCTGGCTATATTGCCTGCCTTTAGGACTGTTCAGTTGGCTAACCAGCCAAGCAAGGACCACCACTTGTCACCGTACAATGTCGTGACGGGTGGGAGGATGGACACGCCAATTGCCCCAGCACGAACACTGACAGATGGACACAGGATATTATATGATATGATATGATGTGATGTAGCATTTATAACGTGCCTGTACACAAGTGTTTCTAGGCACAACAAGAAAAGGGGGAAACAAGGGAGGACAAAATAATGATCTTACTAGACCTTGTGTTATTCAGATCGCGCAAATGCAGGGAAGAGGGAAGGGGAGAAGTGCCAGGGGGGAGGGGCAGGGGGAAGTGCAGTTAACTCACAAGTGTAGCCAGTGGGTGTCTCATAAGTGCAGAGAGAAGGCACTGTAGGGTTGCAGCTACAGATCCTTAAGTGCTGCGGAGCCCAGAGGCAGTGTGGGGGCAACTGGACATGCAGGAGCCTGGGCCCAAGTTCAGAGAGTGACCAGGTAACAAGTGCACGGAGCACTCAGGTGCATCAGCAGGGAAGAGGAAGAGAGAAAGCGAAAGTGAAAAGGAAGGTCTTGAGTTGCTTCCAGAACCGGAGGTGGTTCTGCTCAAGTTTGAGAGAGGCAGGGAGACTGTTCCAGAGGGAGGACGCAGCCGAGGAGATAGATCTGCCCCCAACTCTCTGTTTGGAGAAGCGTCTGACCCTCAGAGAGTTGGAGGTGGATGAGCAGAGAGCCCGAGAAAGAAGATGATTTGGACAATGCAGAAGGCCTTGAAGTTGATCCTTGCAGCCACAGGGAGCCAGTGAAGAGATTTCAGAGCTGGAGAGATATGATCCCTGGGGTTGAGGCCAAGGACAAGTCTCATAGTCCTGTTCTGGATAAGTTGTAAAGGTCGGAGAGTAGAGGCAGGAAGATTTAGAAAGAGGCTGTTGCAATAGTACAGCCTAGAGAGCACCAGAGCTCTGGAGAGAGTGAGCTTCTGCGGGAAAGTGAGAAAAGGAAGAATACCTCTGAGGAGGTGCAGCTGATAGTTGGACTTCTTAGAGACATCAGAGATGTGAGGAGAGATGGAGAGGGTGGAGTCGAAGATGACACCAAGGTTCTTAGCCTCACAGGATGGAGCAGGAAGAGGGCCCAGAGTGGGCAGCCAGAGACAGAGAGGAAAGGAGGGAGCGGGTGTCCCAATGAGGCGGATCTCAGTCTTACTGGCATTAAGACTGAGATTATTGGTGGCACTGGCATAACATTCCTGAATTGCGGTCAGACAGTGTGGTATGAGAGAAGTAGCAGTGGTGGCTGAGGGAAGCCTGAAAGAGAGCTGAGTGTCATCCGCATAACATTGAAAATTGGAGCAGAAAGTAGCGATGAAGTGGGCAAGAAGTGCCAGTTAGTGGTTGAAGAGCCAGGGAGAGAGGTTAGACCCCTGGGGAACACCACAAGTAGAGAGAGATAGAAAAGAGGAAAGACCCCAGTTGGACCTGAGAGGGTCGGTCTGTGAGAAAATAGGTCAACCAGGCCATGGCCTGATCATTAATACCAAGATTGACCTGGAGACGATTGAGCAGGATGGCATGGTTGACAATGTCAAAAGCAGAGGATAGATCAAGGAGAATGAGGACAGAAGGGAGATTAGAGTCAAGATTGGAGAGCAAGTCTTCATGCGTGTGTAGGTGAGTAGTTTCCGTGCTTCTGGCAGCTCTGAAGCCAGAATGGTGGTCATGGAGGCAACCAACAGATTTAGTATGCAGATTAAGCTGGGAGATGGCCAGCTTTTCCAAGAGTTTGCCCAAGAAAGGAGTGATGGAGATCGGGCGATAGTTAGCCAGAGAGGAAGTCATTAATATGATAAGTAATTTTATAGTGTGCCTGTACACCTGTGTTTCTAGGCTTGTGTGTGCAATTTGACCACCCGCACGGTGGGTGTGCACTCGCCTGGGCTTTTTTGATATTTTTTTAAGAAATTGAATGATGGGAGATTAACCTCGGAAAATGTGTGGGGCTAATCCGTACATATATTCCTATGCTCACCGCACGACAAACACATAGTCATGTGTATTCTGGGTGGACACAGCCTATAGGCGCATTCCTCCTGTCATGTTCAGTTGGAATGTGATAGCCAGGAGCACATGAAAGCAGCAAGAGGAGGAGGGCAACACCTTTCTCTTGCCATTTGCCAGCCTAGTTAAATATCAAAGGCTCCAAGGATCCACCCTATCCTTTGTCCACCTGCTGGCGACAGAGCATATTGGTTAGAGTTAATTGAAGCAGGCCTGCGGGAGGCCTGGTCGCAGGACTGACAAATGACAGGATGCCCAACACCCTTTTGATATGCATCTGTGTCAACTTGAAGTCAGATCCCACCCCTTAGTGTGAAGGCCAGTGAATGTCATGTCTGGCACAACTGTTTACAGTGGTCATCCCTGCAGGGGCACCCCATTCAGGAAGGTACAAGTATGTGATTTGATGGAGACAGAAAGTCTGTTCTCGCTATTACTTCAAAGGAGACCTATGCTTTGATCAGGGACCACAGAGAGCTCAATTAACAAGAGATACCCTTTGATCCACAACAGACAGGAAGATGGGTGGGAATTAGTAATGATATGATATTTTACTTGTATCACGCTTGTACACACGTGTTTCAGAGCATGACTAGGCAAGGGAGGGGAACAGGGAGAACACAACACAACAACGATCTTACTAGGCCCAGTGACATTGAGAACGCGCAAGTGCATGGGAAAGGGAAAAAGGGAAAAAGTGCATGGAAGGGGGAGAGTGGAAAGTGCGGAGCAGAGGAGAGCAGAATAAATAATAATAAATAAAAAATAAATAGAACATTGAGGCAATAAATACATGTTAATGCATAATACATGTTTTCACCCCTTTACCTTTCCTGTTGCAAAGCACTCTGGTTATGAGCTCACGCATAAGAGAAGATTGTTAGTGGGGACCCAGGATTGGTTCATTAAGGTAGACTTCGCCTGCACCAATCACTGGTGCCCATTTGGCTTTAAAAGAGGTTAAACCCCTCTTCTGGCATCTGAAGACTTTGCAAGGAGTAACAAAAAGGACTCATTATGGACCCTGGCTGAAGGTACAGCATGCCTTACAGCTTCTGCCAGTGAAGGAAGGCCTGGATTTCCAAGAGGGAAGCAAGGTACCTCCCCTAAATATCTCCCAGGGAACAGAGGGAGATACTGAATCCAGAGGACCCTCTACCAGCTACAGAACCAGTACCCAGCAAGCACACAGCATGTTCTGCTAGGCTCTGCAAGCAAGCTTCCTAGGTGGGAAGTGCTAGAGAGTCTCTGAATCAAAGGACAAGTCCGTTGCCTGCAACACTCTCCTCAGCTTTGGGCCGTCTGCCTTAAAGGACAACACAAGCCAAGCAAAGAAGCTAGGAGGAGTGCACCAACAAGCATCAACCAGCACCCATTTTTAAGGACATTTTCGAGGCAGTCGGGCCCCTCGAGCTGCAACCCACTGCACCGCTGACTGTTGTCACGCTGCAGTCGCTCACGCCGTCCGACATGCCTCCATCAGTGCTTCAGACCCACCAACCAGCACTGAGACAGCGATTCCTGACCCTGAGCCACTGTGTAGGCCAGCCTGCAGCCGTTCATCCAGCCTCGCTCGCCAAACTACCTGCCGCCTTATACCCACAGCTGTCTTCCGTCTTGAACTTTGTCGCAGAAGCTGTAAAGCACCCTAAAACTGACTTGACGCTGTACAAAGCACAAGGTACATTGTGGTTCTGTCCCCCAGATCCTTCTCTATTGACATTTTACAACCGTTGCTCCCTTTGTACTGAGACCAAGTATCCTTGAAAATTGTTATTAATTACTTTACCGACTACCCTTCTGTCAGTATCCAGAGTGCATCTCCTTTCCTTCTTGAAACTGTCTGTCCTCTGTATTCCTTTACAGGATGGTTTGTATTTTGTAGTATGCTAGAACTGTCTGTTGTGATAATAATAAAGTAGATATTTTTATACAACCTTGACTAGACATTCCCTTTTGTCATTGGGTAATAATTGTATTTTCGCTGTGTTGCAACTAACTAAAGATCCACGACCTTGCAGAGATAAGCCTGCTGTTCCGTCCACGTTACCAAAATTGGACAACGAGTTTTATAATTCACTTGTGTTTCCAATCTGTTTGGATCCCTTCTGGTGTACTAGAGGTGTGGGGCTGATTGATGGTTTAGAAACCGATATTCATCACTGGACCACTGGTGCCCCGGAACTTGATTCATCACACCGCGACAGGACAGGCAGGGTACAGAGGGAGGACAAGACAAACAATCTTATTAGGTCTTCAGTCATTCAGATCATGCAAGTGTGGTAACGAAAGTGCAGGGGTAGGAGAGGGAGGAAGTGCAAGGGGGGAGGGAAAGTGCAATCAGGGCCGCATTGCTCTGTGTAAGTACAGCCGGAAAGGCACAGCTCTGGTTAAGTGAAAGGAGGCAGGGGATTGTAGAGGTTACAGTTACAGCCTCTAGTGCTTGACAGGTCCGGACGCACTGCGGGGGTGAACGGTCAGGAGGAGCCAGGTACCCAGTGAGACTATGAGGGTAACCAGGCAACCAGTTGGTGCAACAGACAGGTAGGTCAGCAGGGGAGTGAAGGAGAGAAAGCAGAGGAGAAAAGGAATGTTTTGAGCTGCTTCCGGAACTTCAGGTGGTCCGGCTCAAGTTTATTTATTTATTTATATGGTATTTGTAGAACGCACAAAGACCATGAGGTATCGAGGCGCTGGAGGGGGCGAGAGAGGGGGCAGTCAGAGAACTAAAACAGAAGGGTCTTTAGGGCCTTTCGGAATGGGACGGGAGAAACTCTTCTTGGACAGGACAGAGAGTCTGTATTGCCTTTGGAGAAGGCGGCAAGCTAGTTTGTCAGAGGATGCACCGAAGCCCTCCACTTCCTCTCAGCCACCATGCACTTGCGATTCAAGGCGGCGAGGTTGGAATCACACCAAGAGTTGCACTTAGAGGTAGGCTTCAGACTGATTCTCATGGCAGGGGCAAGGGTGTCAAGAGTGTTGCAAATGCCAAGATGTAGATTATAGTGTGCTGTGTCCAGTGATGCTGGAACTAGGGCTGCTGGAGGTGCTGCAGCACCTCCTGTATTTATGGGTAAAGGTCAGAAGCGGAGCAGACAAAAATGCTGCCTTTGAAGTGTTGCTTTTGTTGAAAAGCGTATTTGTTCAAAAACGGTTAACTGCATAGTCATGTTAAGAAGTGTCCAAGGAACAAAATCTTCTGCCAAAAGATTTCAAATTCTTTGTATTTTTCTGATCTATATTATTTCTTTGTAATACAGAGGGCATTAGGACTCCTACTTGGCCACCGGTTAGTGTAAGGAAGAGGGAATGTCAAAAATGTAATGCAAACAAGTGTAATAAGCACTAACAAAGATCGCTTTATATTTGCTTTTATAATGAAAAACGTTTATGTTTTGAATATGGCATGTCCATAGTTTTCAACAAATGCATATCTGAAAGTGTACAAACACTTGTTAAAACTCTCATCTAAGAGGGCAGAAATTGTGCGGCCATAGATTTCGAACCCCTGCATTTCCTAATGCACACTGCAGACAGTCTGAGGGTCACCCCTCTATTTAAGCAGGGCAACTATGCCATGTATGTGAGAACAACTCCAATTGCTAACAGGGCTCCTACATGTTTAGTGCAACAATCTGCACATTTGCACCGAGACAGCTACACTTTTCAGTAGTGTTGTATTGTACCTGCCCTTCTCCGCAAGAAGACGTACTTTAAATAGGGCTGCAGTACTTGTACTTTACACTACAGCTGTAATTCCTTTGATAACACAGCATCTGGATTTCTCAGATGGACTGCTATACTTATTCGGACAGTACCTTCACTTTATAGAGGAACTGCAATGTCAGAACTATACCATTTGTCTCAGCAGGGAGCCTAAGCAATGAATGGGCAAAGTGTCTGCCCTCTTAAAGTTCCGAGCAACTATGATTTGCAAATGTGTAGAGAGGAGCAAGCTGCCATTAAGCTGACATTCAGAATGTAATGCTCTCAATCAGGCACTTACCCTGTCCTGTGCTACAGATCCCTCCTTTTCCCCCAGCTATACAAGACTCTGAGACCTAGGTGTGTTTTCTCTGGTATTTAAAATTACATTGTGAAACCTAGGCCTTTTTCCCAACTATACAGGACTCTCAGACCTAGGTGTATTTTCTCTGGTATTTACATTGCATTGCGAAAGTAGTGCCGTCCTGTGGTTTTTGCCTCCTATTAAGGCATTCGTCTAGCAAACTTTCTACCATTATCTAAACTCCTGTCGTCTTGTACAATTGTCTACTTGTCTCATCCCTCTCTGCCTCGTCTGCTTGTGCTCCTCCCTGTGTCCTTTACCTAGTGTTCTCCCCGCCCCCATCCCTTCCCACTCTTCCTCTTCTCTCCTCTCTTTACCTACTCTATGGTGATCTCAGTCTCTCCTATCTTTTCTAACTGCTTCTCTATCGACTATCATGCTCTCCTCACTAAATCTGGTAGGAAGAAGTTTTAAAAGGACCTCCTGGTCTCCAACCCCGGCCTCCCTACTGCTGATACCTATACCAGTATCTTCTCCAGGCAAACCCTCACCAACATCCTCTTTGTCGTTCCCTCGCCAGACCTATGGACTCTACATATGGTCTCTGTGCTCTCTCCTTTTTCTTCTTCTCCCATTAATGATGGCACTCGGTGGGAGGCCCTCCTGCCCTCCTTCCACTCCTTAGGGTCATCATTAATGTTTACTCGAATGGTACCGTCTAGGTCCAAGGCCCTCAAGCCAATCTTCTCCTCTTTGATAGATGCTTCCCGGTCCTCATCAATTTCCTTTCTTCTCCTGCTGTCCCCTCTCTCCCCTCCATGGCTTCCTCGCCTCCCCCTGCTGTCTCCTCCTTTATTACTTTGCCCTCTCCTCCTTCCTCTTCTGCCCCCCCTCAGACTTCCTCTACACCTTCGCAGGGCGTACCTCTGATTGTACACCTCCCTAGAGGTCTTTCAAGGACGGTAACCTTCTCCACATTGCAACTGTCAACTCTTGCTTGGCTGTCAAACGCTCCTCTGACATCTGCCGCCTCCTGAAGGAACTTGACCTTGATGTCCTTGGTCTCACCGAGACATGTTCACAGCCAGCTCTGTCACAAGCTTTGACACTCTCCTCCCTGATGGCTACAAGATCCTCTCTGTGCCCAGATCCAACCGTTCCGGAGGGGGTGTAGCCCTGATCTTCCCTGAGTGGATTCCTGCCTCTGTCATTCCAACGCAGGCCTACTCATCTTTTGAATGCCTCATCAGCAGGCTCTCTCTCTCTCCTTACCCTTCCCTTACTGTGGCTACAATCTTCGGCCACCTGGTCAGAGCTCATCCTTCCTCTCTGAGTGGGCAGACCTCTTCTCTTTCCTCCTGGCCTCGACCACTCAACTCGTCCTTCTTGGAGACTTCAACATCCACCTGGATGCTTCCTGCCCTTCCTCTGGACTCTTTCGCGACCTCTGTGACTCTCTCTCACTCTCTATTCTCCCCTCTGGCCCAACTCACTCTGCAGGGCACACTCTGGATGTGCTGATCTCTTCAGACCTCCCCCTTTCGATCCCTCTCACCACTCCATTCTCCTGGAGTGATCAATTTCTTCTTTCCTCCCATCTCACCCTCTCCACCCCTCATGCCAAGCCAACTCCAGCACTGCCACCTACCTACTCAGTCATCTGACCCAAGAAGCGTGTGTCAGTTCAGGCGTTCACCGCCACTTTCTCACGCCCTCGCTCCCTTGGCTGGCTCACCCTGACACAGCCCTTTCTTTGCTCCACTCTGCAATATCTGATACTCTCGATGTTCTTGCCCCTGTCATGAGGATCCGCTTGAAGCCCAAAGCCAAATGCAACTCTTGGTATGACTCAGACCTCCTCACCCTTAAACGCAAGTGCAGGGTGGCTGAGAGGAAATGGTGTGCTTCCGGTACATCATCCGACAAACTGGCCTGCCGCCTTCTCCAAAGACAACACCGGCTCTCTGTCTGCTCCAAGAAGAAAGCCCACATCCAAGCCTGAATCTCTGCAGCATCTAACAACTCAGCCAAACTCTTTAAAATCTGCAAGGAGCTGGCCAAGCCTGCTGCAGTTTCTACATCTCGTGTCCACTTCCAGGCCCTCTGCATGGCACTGGCATCTTGTTTCATCTCTAAAACTCACGACATCACGACCTCTCTCTCTTCTCCCACTCCTCCCTCTACTCCCTGCTTTTCCCCTGGCCCTTCTTCGTCCACCACTCCTCCCTCCTTCTTTGCCTTTCCCCTGTTCTCCCCAGACAAGGTTTCTAAACAAGTCTGAACTATGAAAGTCTAGTCAAAACAGGTTAACCCCTGTTCCTCCAAAACCATCAAGGACCACGTTGATACCCTGGCTCCTGCTGTGGCTGACTTCTGGAGCCACTCCTTTGCCAGTGGAGTCTTCTCTTACCCCCTGAAGCACTCCCTTGTGCACCCTCTTCTTAAGAAACCCTCTGCCGAACCGTCCGGCCCGGCTAACTATCGGCCCATCTCCATCACTCCTTTCCTGGGCAAACTCCTGGAAAAGCTGGGCATCCTGTTGGTTGTCTCCATGACCATCAGTCTGGCTTCAGAGCTGCCAGAAGCATGATAACTGCTCTCCTGAACATCCGTGAAGATCTGCTCTCCAACTTTGATTGCAACACCTGCTGTGTCCTCATCTTACCTGATCTCACTTCTGCCTTTGACACGGTCAACCATGCCATCCTGCTCAACCGTCTCCGTGATAACCTAGGTATCACCGATCAGGTCCTGGCTTGGCTGACTTCTTTCCTCTCCGATCGACTGCCTCCAGGTCTAACCTGGGTCCTTCCTCTCCTCTATCTCTATCTGTGGTGTTCCCCAGGGGTCTAACCTCTCTCCCTGGCTGTTCAACCAATACCTGGCACTTCTTGCCCACCGCATTGCTGCTCTTTTCCCCAACTTTCAGTGCTATGCGGATGACACTCCACTCATTTTCAGGCTCTCATCTCTGACTGTCTTTCTGCTATCCAGGAGTGGTGTGCTACCAATGATCAATGCCTTAATGCCAGTAAGACCGAGATTCTCCTCATTGCCACACCTGCTCCCTCCTTTCCTGTCACTCTCTGGCCAGCTTTCTTGGCCCTCCTCCTGCTCCCACATGTGAGGCTAAAAACCTCAGGGTCATCTTCGACTCCACACTTTTCTTCTCTCCTCACATCTCCAACGTCTCTAAGAAGTCACACTACCAGCTGCACCTCCTCAGAGTTATTCTTCCTTTCCTCTCCTTCCCCCAGAAGCTCACTGTCTCCAAAGCTCTGGTTCTCTCTAAGCTGGACTATTGGAACAGCCTCTTTCTAAATCTGCCTGCCTCTACTCTCCGCCCTCCGCAATTCATCCAAAACAGGACTGCGAGACTTGTCCTTGGCCTCAAGCCCAGGGATCGTATCTATACAGGACTGACATCACTGCACTGGCTCCCAGTGGTGGCGAGGATTAAGTTCAAAACCCTCTGCATTGTCCACAAGGCCGTCTGGGGCCTGGGGCCTGAATACCTTCAACTCTCCCATCCTAAATATCTTCCTTCTCGAGCTCCTCGCTCATCCGCCTCCAACTCCCTCAGGGTCAGTCCTCAAGACCTTCCTCTTTGCTTCTGCTTTCTCTCCTCCTCTCCCCTGCTGATCTCCTGGTTGAAACTGAAACTGCACTGGTTACCTGGCTTCCCTCTGATCTTGGGCCCAGGTCCCCTCCTCACCAGTTGCGCACCTGCTCTGCCCCCCTGGCAACCCTTCACTCTGGGACTGTTTCTTTATAACTACAGCCCCCTACCAGCACTTGACACCTGATGTCTGCACTTACCGTTGCACTTGCCACCAGCTGGCTGTACTTTTATTTATTGGCTTTATTTTATTTATTGGCTCTACTTATTTTGCTGTTATTCTATGTACTGCACTGCCCCCTCGCCCTTTCCCCCCACATTTTTCCCTTCCCCCCTCACCAGCACTTGTGCAATCACAATGTCACCTGGCCTAGTAAGATCATTGTCTCTTTCTTCCCTCTGTTCCCCCTCTCGCACCTTGAAACACTTGTGTATAGGTGCGTTATAAATGGCATATCATATCATGTCATATTCTTTCTCACTTTCATTTGCCTTACAACCGACACTGTTCTGGCATAATCTGCTTTCCGTATGCAAAATCTGCCTTCCTTAGGTTTTTGTAAATATCATTTGCTTCCATATTGGATCATCTCTATACACCCCAGGAGGGATGGGAAAGAGCCAGTCTTAAGATAGGTACACCTTATAAGTCAATGGCACCATCCCAACCCTACAATTCACCCAGTAGCACTTACCTCCTATTAAATATAGTTCTTGTTTTATTAATTTGCTTGTGTAGGGATCTATGACTACATTGAAGCACTGTGTTCTGATCCTACATAAAGAGTCTCATAAGGAAATGTGCTTGCTGTATACATTCATGCTCAGCCTGCAGATCATAGGCTAGTGTCGCACCTGTGCTAGCATAGTCTTCAACATCACAGCAGGGCTGTAATTCATTAGATTGTACAGCACCAATGCATCTCAGAGCCTTTAATTTAATTCATAGGGTTGCTTAGTGTGTTTTTCAATAGTAGTTGGAAACATCCAACAGTCATTTCATAATGATCATCTTTTCAGCTCAGTGATGGCGTCTTTGACATTAGAGTTTTGCAAGTGAGGCTGGCTGTCTTGGTGGTAATGCAGGTTTGGAGGGGCAACCAGCATAGCTCTGGGAGAGCTGGAGAAATATGTTTGGATTTCTTCAGTCCTGCAATGAAACATGTTGGGGCGTGCTGCACAGCTTGCAGAGGGACGAAGGTAGTGTTTGGGACACCTACCAGGAGAGAATTCTCATCATCCCGGTGAGAGAGCGCGAGGGCCTGACCGACAGATCTGCATCTGAGGTGGGGACGAAGGGTTTGATTCAGAGCAGGAATAAGAGTTTGTAGAGGAGGAGCCAAATGCCTCTACCAGAAATCCCACCCCTGTCTTGCTTATTTGTTGGGAACCGGAAATTGTGACAAGTAAAACACTGACAATGATGCCTATAACACAAAAAGCCTTTGAGACAAGGTATCCATTAAGAAAACCGTTCTTCGTGTATCCTCAGAGAGCTGACAGCCTCTTAGGTGAAGTTCCGAAAGAAGTGTAAAGATTAATGAAAAGGGAGATCAGTGACGTCACATGAAGCAAAGACAACGCACCAAGAATATATGTCAAGAGAGAAGGTGAAAGGACCTTATAGAATCTGTTGACGAAATAAAGAGTCGAGTAACATTTCATGTGCGGAATGAAGATTGCATGTGCGTAGAACACTGAAGAAAACCTAAGTCGCTTTATAACTGTACAGATGCTACAACGCAAGTAGACTAAGTAACCATGAAGGCTGGCTATACGTAGTGAACAGACTGCAGGCGGTGCCGCCAATATATATATGTGTATAGAATCTGGATGTTCTACGTCGCATTTTAGCAAACCAGGACACCAGTAGAAAAAGGGATGAAAGCGTGGCGCAGCAGAGAAAACCAGCTGAAGATGGAGGAAGAATCGAGAGGGGTTGTCTGGCCCAGTGTCAAGGTTTGAAGCAGCCGGGAAATTGGTTATCTATTCAAGAAGATACAATGAACGTGAGAAGCGAGGTGAGCTCCTTTTCAGGTGCAATGGAAAAACACAATGGGCCTCATTACAACCCTGGCGTTGGACCATGGTGCTCCAAGGTTGGCGGGGCGGTAAATCCCCATTCACCATGGCCCCTTCCCCATTCCCATTTTTAGCCCATAGGGCTCAATGGGAATGGGGAAGGCGCTAATTGCGGCACATAAATTACGGTGCCGTAATTAGCACCAAGGTCCCTTAGCGGGTTGGACTTTAACACCTGCAAAAAGCAGGCGTTAAAGTGTGAATCGGGCGTTAAGGGTGTACCGGCGCCGCAGCCTTTTACGGCGCCGTTAACCCCTTAACGCCAGGGTTGTAATGAGGCCTTATGAGTGGCAAGTTTTATTCATTCAATAGTATTTATTTTCCAAAGTTTTATTTATTCATTTTACATTTTACATACATAAACAATAAAACAAAATACAACATTATAAATGTACAGAATAATACTTATTCAAATGCAGCATAATAGCCAAACATCTTTTTTTTAAAAGAGCAACAGAGAAAGACAGAAATCCAGTTGGACAAAAGAATAAAGAAAGAGAGAAGAGGAGAGAGAAGAAAGGAAGAAAAAAAATATGTATATATAAGAAACCTAGAATGCGAATAAATAATTAAGCATGAAGATCATTAAATGCACCCCAAATCCTTTCATATTTATCGAGTTGTTCCTTGGCGTTAAAGGATATTTTCTCTCTCCTAGACAGAAGAGACAAACTCTGCAACCAGTCATCAACATTGGGGGAAGTATCAGAACATTTTACTATTAGACAATGCAATATTTAAAGGGATTAAACCCAACACTCCAAGAAGCGGGTCCCTTGGCAGCGATGAATCCAAAACTAGTTCCATTCTCTGAAAGACACCATCCCAAAAAAGCTGTATCTTTCCACACAACCACAACACATGAAGCGTGGTGCCTACCTCTCTTTTACAGTTCCAACAAACATCCCCATTACACAACGTGCACGACTTCATCTTCCATGGAGACCAGTATAAATAATGATTCATTCTTTGTTGTGTAAACCTCAGGTCTAAATCCACTTTGTATTTAATTGGGTCTCTACATATGCGGTTCTATTCAATACCTGATAACGAGTAACCCAGATCTGAATCCCCATTTCCTCTAACACATTGTGATGTTAACTGAGATGTAGGAGTTTCAATCATTTTATACAAAGTAGATGCAGACAAGGGTATGTTCTTCGAGAGAACTAATATAGTAGGCGGTGCATGCATTATAACATTCAATGGTGAAAAAATGACATTAAAAAGTTCCCTTAGTGCATTACAACGACAAATCTCAGTTGTTTTCAGCTTATATTTAAAGCGCAGAAACTCGAAATCAACCATATTCTGTCCATCAAGGACCTGTCCAATTCTCCAGATACTTGCCCTTTGCCATGAAGTCCATGATAAAACATAGTTATTCTGCTTCACAGCCTGGTTTTTCCATAGACTAGAATCTGCACTCAGTAAATATTTCTCATCCCGATCCTCATTACATTTACGCCATTCTTTCACAACATGTTTTATAAAAGGCAGACTTGTACCAACCAACAACATTTTGTCCATGAACAAAAGAACATCTAGGGGGATGGCCGAAACAGTTTCTTTCTCAATTGTAATCCAACCAGCACAATTAATTTGATCAGCTGTCAACCAATTTGTTTGTGTGCGTAACGTAAATGCAGTGTGATAACGTTTTATTTCAGGATAGCCAAAACCACCTAAAGGCACAGATTTGTAAAGAACATCTTTTGATATTCGTGCACGACCTCCTTCCCCCCACATACATTTATTCATGGACCTATTAATAGTCAACAATAGAGTATTAGAGAGTGGCAACGGGAACATACTAAAAACGTATACAATTTTTGGAAGAAGGGACATCTTCACCACATTCACTTTACCCCATAGGGGCCACTTTAGCTTCTCCAATTTACAGAATATCCTATCTATTTCTGTAATTTTCAGGCGGATGTTATATGCAAGTAAGGATTCAATATCTCAGTTTACTTGGATACCCAAATATTTAAGACCTGAAGCAGCCCACATTTCCCGTTCTACATCAAATAGCCCCCTATGACATGAAGCGGAAATCGGAAAAATCAAAGTCTTTGTAACATGAACTTTATAATTAGAGAATTTACCAAATTCCTGCAATGCAATTGAAAGTTCCGAGTAAGATCGCTCTGGGTCTGAGATTAGGACCAAAACGTCATCTGCATATAAAAGGCCTTTTGGTACGTATTCTGCAAATAGAATACCAATTATATGTGGATGATTCCTAAGCATAATGGCAAGAGGGTCAATTAACAAATGAAACAGCAATGGGGACAAAGAGCAACCTTGTCGAGTTCCTTTCAGAATTTGAAAACACTCTGACCCGACTACCATTAACTTCTATGGATGCGTTTGTACCTCCATACAAGGCTCTAAAAAGTCTAAGGAAAAGTGGTCCACAATTTACTTTAATCAAGGCCTGGCGGAAAAAATTCCAGCTTGCCCTATCAAAAGATTTTTCTGCATCTATACCGATTGGCGCATACGCCTCCGCAGAGTCTCTTTAATAAGTAAATAACATCTAGCAAATCCCACAGATTATCACTACTATTCCTTCCACTTACAAACCCAGTCTGATTTTTATGAACTTGCTTAGGAAAGAAGTCAATTAATCTTCGAGCGAATACCTTCGCCAGGATTTTCACATCAACGTTTAAAAGCGAGATAGGTCGGTAGTTTTCACATAGTGAAGGATTTTACCTGGTTTTGGAATAACCATTATTAATGCAGACATTAATGCATAATTAACATTAATTCAGCAACTGCTTCTTTAACCAAAATCTCTGAATATAATTTTACAAGGAAAGGAGACAGAATCTGAATAAAGGCCTTGTAAAACTCTATTGGAAAGCGGTCAAGGCCAGGACATTTACCATTTGCCGATGTATTGATTGAGTTTTCAATTTCCTCCACAGTTATTGGTGCATCTAGACCCAATCGTTCCTGCTCATTTAGACTTGGCATATCTAGTCTATTAAGAAAAGTATTAATTTCTAACTCAGAAACTATTTCATCATCCTTGTACAGTGAGGCATAATATTGCCTGAATTCCTCACACATTTCTTCATTCTTTCTCCTAACCGTCCCTCCTTTATCCACAATAAAAAGTACCTGCCTATTCTTCTCTTTCTGTTGTATACGGCTTGCCAACCACGCCCCATATTTTTCACCCCTTTCCCAGAAAGCCTGTCTGGAGTAGAATAGGTGTGTCTCTGCTTTATGATGAAGTTTACAATGTGAGGCCTGTTTCGCACAAGACAAAGCCAACATATTCTCTTTATTTGGGCAATCACAATAACGTATCTCACATGCTTTATATTCACCTTCCAATTTGACCATAACCTTCTCTGTTGATATTTCCGATATGACGCAAAACTAATGATCTTACCACACATTGTTGCCTTCAATGCATCCCAGATCACTGATATAGAGTCTACCGAATGCATATTATCGTTTATAAATGGTGATATTTCTGCTTCTATATGCTTGACAAATTCTGAATCTGAGAGCAACTTTGTATTCAGACCACTCGCAGACTCATCCAGCGCCATCATAATAGGAGCATGATCAGAAATTATGACATCTCCAAATGAGGCCTCGCAAATGTCCCCACATAAGCCTCTACTGACTACGAAAAAATCAATACGTGAAGATCTGCCATGCGCTATTGAGTGAAAAGTGTATTTTCTACTTTCCCCATTAAGATCTCGCCAGACATCATGTAAATCCCATTTATCTAGCAATCTTAACAATCATATTAAATGGGGCTAAACACAGTCTCCTGTCACATGGGGTAGATGGAAATAGACATTGGGCAAACTACATCGAGACTGAAGATAAGAACGTACTCACACTCCCTTCTATTCTCAGGCGCAGTGATACTTTGCAATGCTGAGTTCAAAGACACTTCGAATGGCAGACAGCAGGAGTGATGATGGATGATGGGCTAATTGGGTGGGTAGGCATGGTCAAGTCCACCCACAAGCACCTGGGGTACCAGCTTTCGTGCTGCTAGCGAGTGGAATATTCCAGAAGTGTACAAGCGTGCCAACCAATTATAGAGGGCCACGTAGCAAAGAGTCCTACAGTTTGAGAGCCAATGAAACATCTTGTATTTGATGACAATGAAGATGACTTGCACTAGGAGTGGGCATCGTTGTCTACCTGACTATAGAGACTCAATCATAATCCTATCCCCCATAGAACGTATACCTAGATGTTCCCCGTAGACCAACCACAATCCCAGATAGGTTTTCTTAGTTTGCCACGTAGTATGACGTCACTGATGATGAGTTTTTGCTATAAAAGTTTATTTTTTCATGTAAAACTTTGAGAGATATGCTGTGAGACGTTTGTTGATGTCTGTTGTACTCCCTGTTTTAGACAATTGATATTAAAACTGCTATGTTTTGCCAATGTCCTGAGTCAGTCTTATTATTGGTGTAAGAGTACATTCTACATCCCCATCCACACAATAAAGTGTTAACTCATTAAAATGGCCTACGGGGTTCACGTGGCAGAAGAGATAGGATGGTTAGACCCATCAACAGGTAGGTTTCCAGTATTTCGGATGATCGGACACCCTTCACCATCTAGCAGGAAGATCGCAAGATTTCCTGTGGAGAGTGGCGGATATAGAATTCTTGCAAGAAAAATCGATATATGTGGGACGGGCCTCTCTTTGACGAAATCCCTCCTGGTTTCCACAGGCGCTTTGTGGACGGAAGGTGAAAGTGGCCGATTGGAGGAGGGGAGACGATACTGAAGGCCTTGAACTGAAGAGCGAATGGTGAGTAGACTGAGGGGAATGGCAAAATAAGGGGATGGGATTGTGGTTATATAGAAAAGTAACCGGGGGTTGTTTAAAGTATAACGAAGACCGTTTAAAGTAAAACGAAGAGCGTTTTAAGACCCCGGTTTCCTACCTCAAGGCTGGTCTAGACGGAGTAATTGCAAACCCCAATCTGGGTATAGATAGGCGCATATAAACATGTTTATGATAGGGAATGACTCAAACTCCAATCGGAGTATTTTAGGGGCTAGGTGAAAAGGAGTACCATGGTATATATGTAAAAAAGAGTCGACTAGTCTGTCTGTGTGTTGTGTATTGAAAGAAAAGGTGTCGAAGAGCAACAAGAATAAGCAGTATAAAGTTGAAATAGAGATAAAAAGTTATTGCTTATTTTAGGTCACTGTCTGCGCTGACCGTTTAGTAGGTTGAGATAATTGAGAAACAGAGGTTTTGAGCGGAGAAGGTTGGAGTGCGCTCATATTTGTTGTTTTTCTGAAACTTATCTATGTAAACGACGGTAAGTATTGACAGTCAATTGAGACTTGTCACAATGGGAGATATTACTCCACTGATGCACCTGTGTAAAAACACTGCCAAAACACATGCCTAAGGGGCAGAGTGGTTAAAGGGCTCGCCTTGGAAGCAAGATGACACGCAGCAACACAGGTTCCATCCCCAGGTCCGCGCTTAGAAACCTCTGGGTATTAAGCGCGTTATAAATAACCTATCATATCATATCATATCATGCCATGGCCACAAGGGGGATTGCTGTCGAAGGCAGTATTGCAACACATGACCACATACTTGCATGCTGCGTGCATGGGGAAGAAATTGGAGTAAAGATTACCTATTTTAGAGCTCTGGAAAATGTACCAGGAGGAGCAGGAGGATCCACCGCCTGAGGAATGGATGCTTAGCCAGAGTGAGGAGGAAGGTGTCGAGCCTTCTGCTCCCCTTACTTCACCGGAGGTAAACAGCGATAATACAGGAAACGTAGTATTGTATCTGCTAAAGGAACTAAAAGCAGTGACAGGGTATAGTAATCCAATATATGAACCGCCTGCTTTTAGTAGTGACGAAAGTCCAGAAGAGACTAGAAGGAAGAAGGAGATCTTTAGGGTTTTAACGAACAAGAAGGAGAAAAGCAAATGATCGAATGTAACCACAGACCTAGAACGAGAGAATAAGAGATGGAAAGGAGAAAAGGATCAAGCTGACGAGGTAACGCTCGTACAGAACGAATGGATGGGTGGACAAATTTTGCTCAAGCTTGATGGGAAAAGTATTGAGGAAGTCAGGCAAAGGGAAGATCAAGACGAGCAGGACACAAAAGACAGGGAATGAGAATAGAGACTGAAAGAGGATGAACATAAGAGAAAGAGTAGACAGAGGTGAGAACAGATCTATCGGGAAGAACAGCAGAAGAAAGAAGAAAGGGAAGAGCAGCAAATAAAACATAACAACAAGCAGAGAGCAATCGAAGAACGAGATAGGCAAGAAATGAAGAGAGAAGAGGAGGAAACAGAAATTAAGGGATAAAAGGATGCAAAGATGAAGAGAAGAAGAAGAGCGTAGAGCAAACAAAATAAGGGATGAGAAAAGACAAGAAGAGGAAAGATTTAGATGGGAAGTGAGAAAGCGAAGAGAGTTAGATGAAGAAATGGAGCGAAAACAGGGACAGGGGGAGAGCGATATTAATTGCATTCAGAAAGAGTTAATGGAACCGAGTCCAGTGATATCATGGGGCAATATAGCGGAGTTCCTCCTGTTACACAGAGCAACGTCAGGGCCGTCCAGGGTAGCCCTAGATGAGAATTTTGACATAGGGAGCATCAGACATAGGTTTGATAAAGCCTATCAAGACTTGAGAGAAGGTAGCAAATTGGGAAGCAAGGGGAAGGGAGATCAGTCCCTGGTCTTCCAATTATGAAGCGAAGAAAGAGACCGGTTCAGTCTTGAGCATAGAGCCTTGTCCTTAGACAGGCTGACTTTAGAAAAGGGCGAAGGGGATGAAAGCCATACCAGCTGGGGGTTAGATAGGTCAGACGAAGAGAGAGAAACCTTCCTTGGGGAAGAGGGAGGAGGTGCATGCGGTCCCGAGAGATGTCTGCAGACAGACAAGGAAGTAAGATGGTCTGATCTAGAGCAGCCTAAAGATAGGACGCCAGATCCCATAGTGGATCCAGGGCGTCCTAAAGGACGATTGCATCGCGAGAAAGGAGATTCACCACCATATGTGAGCAGGCTGAGGTAATTGCCAGGTAGAAGGCGATCGGGAACCATTGTCCCCACTATGTATAGGCAGACAATGGGAGCCGATTGTGGATTTGGGTTCACGCAGTTCCCTTATTGGAGAAAGGAGCGGCCAGACCGCAGTATATTCCATGGCCACAAATGGATAAGGATAACGTAAGGTGCAAACTTCCCAGTTTAACGGCAGGTGTGGGAAAATAGATCTATGAGCTAGAGAAGATGACAGGGGGAAATACTTTAGCAATAGGGGACATTAAGGGTCTCCTAGCAGATGTTCTTGGGGAAAGGGCTGATGACATTTGGACAAGAGCAGGTTATTCAAGTGTCATGTCACAGAACAGAGCGCACACTGATGCACCATTTAATAATTGTAGAGCAGATGTCTGGAGAGCGCTTAGGGTGCAGTATCCTGACATGTCAGACATGGGTGCAATTATGACACGTAAGATGAATGATGATGAAGAACAGCTTGCTTACATTCAAAGTATTCAGGATCGGTGGACTCTTGAAACGTGGGAACCACGGGGAAAAACAGGCAGTATTTCACCTCCGTTTATGTCAGAGATTGCCAGAACAAGTACAGAGGCAGCTCAAGAAACTGGTGGGAATGGAAGTGAAGGCATGGGCAGAAATACAGTTGACCATAGTGCATCACTGTCGGCTGTTAGAGTAAAAAAATAGGAAGAGGGAAGATGCTAGAAAACTTGAGGAAGCCAACTTAGTACAGAAGAAATTATCAAAGTACACCATAGACGCCAAAGGGATCAAGGAGGGAATGGGTTTGTATCACGAGGCAGAGGAATGAGCTACAGAGAAGGGGTGGTTTTCAGAATGACCAAGGCGGTTTCCAGAATATGCACAGTGATAATCAGAATGTGCAAGGAGGATTTAACTAAGGGGGGCAAATTAGAAGAGTTCCTCCTGTATGGTGGACATGTGGGTTGACAGGGTACATTGCGCACATTTGTGGAAGCCAGGTGTATGGGCAATTCTCAAGAGGAAGGACAGTTTATCCTCCAGCATATAGCTCACATGCTAGGGACAGGTTCACCCATAATCAGACAGTGAATCAAGCACAAGTGCCGCAAATGCAATAGGCATTGCAGCCAAAGCACGCACCCATGCAGATACAGCAGAATGCAAACATGGGACCGTTATTGACACCTAGATTAGGGGTTGTCACTGTGGTGGGAGGAAGTCCTTTCACAGGTACTGGGATATGCATGTATCCACAATAGGACAGCTCACAGGGCGACTTGAAATTTTCAATACTATCAGTGACACCAGAACCCCAAGAGGAGACAAGGGTTGGTGTGATGATAGGAAGCAAATCTTTTTCTCTTTTAGTAGACACTGGGGCTATTCATTCATGTATTTAATAGGGAAATACCCAATATCAGGAAATGACATGAATGCTCAAGGATTCTGTGGAGCTACGAGTTGAGTTCCTTTTACTGACAAATTACCAGTCTCTATAGGAGAGTGTGACATGTCTGTTTCATTATTTTATTCACGGCAGACACCAGTTAACATTCTAGGACGAGATTTAATGACGAAGCTTAACATGACGATTTCTTTTACTGATGAAGGTATAATGTGCTCTACTCCAGGGATATATTATATGAATGTGGGCACATGTATATTGGCATTTACAGGGCAAATGGCTCTGCGAGGATTGCCTCTGGAACCAGAAGTCTTTTTTTTTACATAGCTACCCGGCTTAGTGGGAAAGATTATGAGAATACCTGATGAATTCTTGTTCAGGCCACAGATACCTATGGACGAAGAGGGGCGGACAGTCTATTCCCCTAGAGTTGAATGCAGACATAGTGCAAGGGGAAATGTCCATGCTCCAAGGAACAGATGGCAAGGCCAGGCCATGGAGAACAGTGATTGCCATTGGGGAAGGGTATAGATTGACTGACGTCACTGATGAAGACATGTTTAGAGATAATCCATCAGATGATGAAGTAATATTCGACATGAGTTTTGCATATTGGATCAGAATAGAGAAAAGAGAGATTCCACAGCGAATGGTAATAGTGCAGCAGCATCCAGCATTTTATGATGAAGACTTGGAAAAAGTAACAAGCACTTTATGGACTACAGGCCCCTATGACGTAGGCCTATTGAAGGTGTTAGGGGAGGTCAAGATAAAGTTGAAGCCAGGAGCAACATGCAGGTATGTTTGGCACAGTACCAGTGTGGGTTGTCAGTCTTAACAAAGCACATAATGACCAAATGGGTATACTGTTTCCGATTGTTTCTTACCATCTTTTAAAGTTATGATGTGCACTGGTGAGCAGTGTGAGAAGGATGCATTGTGTTGGGTTAATTTAAGCCATAGTGCTCTTAATCCATCAACTTCAGTCAATGCCTGATATGTGGCCGATACTGACATTTTGGCGAAAACAAATCAATCAAGTGAGGAAATTTGAAAACTTGAGGACCTAAAATGAGGTCTTCATATTTTGCTTGAAGTTGGAGTGTGCATGTATGTATGTGTGCGTGTGTCTTTTTTGCAGCCGGTCACAAGTATTTTCTTTCCATGAACAGCATCCTGTACATAGAGAGAATATACTATATAAACATGGCCGTCATCAAATAGGAAGAAGGGTCTCTTACCAAGCCCCTCTTCCATTTCCATGATGGCCAAATGGAGCATGGATAGAAGCTGCAGTAAATGGGGATTTGGGGTGTTTGGGTACTCTATGTTTCAGAAATGTAGAGTTCAATGGTTAATTGTAAAGATCGTCTTTCAAGAAACATGGATACAGTGTGACATTGCTCGGCATCCTACATTTTATATAGCATATTCTGTACCAAAACTTCTAAGTTGGACTCACTCCCACCCACGTTTCCTCTGAAGGCGTTACTTAATTTGATAGCCTCACTTGTTCTATCCAAGAGAGTTATGGCGGGCCAGGTTGGGGCTGAAGTCATGGCAGAATTGAAAAAGACGAGAAGAGAGCTGAAGTCAATGATAGATGAACGTGCAGACCGATGTCACCTTTATCTTAAATGTGCTTACTATGAGAAGTGTGATAGGTGGTTGGCTTATAGACTGAGGAAGAGGGATGCTGAAAGGGCAATACCGGCGATTCGTGATGGGAATGGTAAGATTACATATCATCCTGGTGAAATAAATAAGGTTTTTCAAGACTTTTATGTGAATCTGTACAAGAATGAACCTGAAGTGACCGGGAGGGGTGAAGCTTTGATGGATAGATTGGATCTCTCGAGGATAGGTGACCGTGATTCAGCGCTACTGGAGGCGGATGTTACAGTTGAGGAAATTGAGAAGGCTATTAGTAAGTTAAATGTGGGGAAATCCCCCGGCCCTGATGGGTTTCCAGCTGAATTTTATCGATTGCTCCCTCAATCGGCACTTCAGCTCTTAAGAGACATGTATTTGGAGTCGTTTGATAATGGTGTCCTACCAGATTCTACTAGGCATGCTATGATTTTTGTTTTTCGGAAGAAAGGAAAGGATGATACTCTGCCCGCGAGTTACAGACCTATTAGTCTTTTAAATGTTGATAACAAAGTTCTGGCAAAATTATTGGCAATTCGGATTGAAAATCTGCTCCCGACACTGATTCATGTTGACCAATCTGGATTTGTAAAAGGTAGGAAGACCTCTAGTAACATTAGGAAGGTATTGAATACTATTTCAAAATCGGAGGGACGTCAGGGAGATTGTGCTATGTTGTCGTTGGATGCTGAGAAAGCTTTCGACAGAATAAATTGGGATTTTCTTTTTTCGGTTTTGTCAAGGATGGGTTTCGGCGCGAAATTTGTTTCTTGGATTAGGCTGCTGTATGCTGCTCCCACGGCTGAGGTTAACACTAATGGTTTTTTGATCTGGGAGGTTTGTGCTGGAGAGAGGAACTAGACAAGGGTGCCCTTTGTCGCCGCTATTATTTGTGATTGCCATAGAACCATTAGCTGAGGCGATTAGGGAGGCGGATGAGGTGGTGGGACTTTCGAGTTGGGGTTTTAAACAAAAAATGTGGCTGTTTGCAGATGATATGCTGTTGGCTCTGGATGATCTGGAGAGGTCTGTCCCGGCGCTTATAGGGATTATGGCTGATTTTCAGATGTGCTCAGGATTTAAGATTAATTGGACTAAATCGGAGGTTATGCCTTTGACACCTTTTGTGGACAAGAGATTTATGGTGGGCCTGGGATTTCGTTGGTGTCCTGATAAGATGCGGTACTTGGGGGTGTGGTTATCTCCCGTGGTTAGAGACTTGATCTCGGAAAATACGAAATCAGTATGCAGTGGGTTGAGGGTTGAGCTTGACAGATGGGGTTTATTGAATCTCTCGCTGTGGGGCAAGGTGAACGCCCTGAAAATGATCTCAGCCCCAAGGATTAATTATGTTCTGGGTATGCTTCCTTTGGTGTTACCATCTTCATTTTGGAAGGATTTGGACAGGATGCTTCAAGAATTTTTGTGGGATAAGAAGCCTCCAAAATTAAAGTTGTGGAAATTACAACTGCCATTAAATGAGGGTGGTTTAGGGGTTCCTAATTTCAGGGCCTACCACTTGGCCTTCATGTCTGATTTTTTAGTTCCGTTCATGGATGAATTGCAGGATGTGTGGGTGGAGGCTGAGACTAGCTTTGTTGGACCGTTGATTCCGCGGGCGGTCTTGACTTCGGTTTCAAAAAAGAAGTGTGGGAAAGATCCGCTGATTGAGAATTTGAGGAGCGCATGGAAAGGTATTTGCGAATGTTTGGGTGTGGACGCATTTAAACAACCTGGTGCGTTGTTGTGCTTTAATCCTGCTATTCGGATCAATGGTAATGTGGTTTTTTGGGCGGATTTGTTTTTGGGTGAGTGCGGTGGGTGGCTGATCTGTTTGAGAATGGTATTTGGATGTCTGCAAGGGAATTGCAGCGGCACTTTCACATAGAGAATTTTAAGATCTCAGATTATATGAAGCTGAAACGGGCAATTGGGGTTGTGGACTTTGACAGTAAAATTGATCTGTGTTTGTTTACTAGGAAACCGATTGGGAGGGAAGGTGGCCTGGCCAGTCGAGTCTATAAAGAGATTGTGTCGCACTACAATGGTAATGACTTACTGAGAGAGGAGTGGGGTAGGAGAATTGGTTCGGATATTTCTGAGGATTCGTGGCACAGGATGTGTGAAAATGTTAACTTATGTTCTTTGGGGCTCACGGAGAGGTCAAGACAGATAAAGATTCTTAATCGGGTTTTTTGGACACCGGAGAGAATGGTGAGTAGGGGGATGTCGGAGAGCGCGGATTGTTGGAGGTGTATTCATGTGGCAGGTACGTTGGAGCACATGCTGTGGGACTGCAGGTTGGTGAGATTGTTCTGGGGTGAGGTTGGTCGGGTGTGCGATGTGGTGATTGAGGGTTTACCTGCTTTGGATTTCAAAATGGTGATATTGGGGGGTGATGAGTCTCTGGACGATCTTACTCAGAATCAGAAGAAGTGGTTGTTCCGAGGGGCAATGATCGGTAAGAAAATTGTTTTGCGGAACTGGAAGTCGGTATTGACTCTGAATATTGAGACGTGGTTGACTGAAATGCATGACTTGGCGGCTATGGAGAGGACACTTTACAGAAGGGAAGGGAAATTGGTTTTATTTGAGAAAATTTGGGGTAAATTTCTTCAGCTATACTAGACTTGGTGTTGTACTTATGTAAATAGGGGCTGGGGGGAAGTGACTGGGAATGTGGTGAATTAGGCTGGGGGCTATGTGTGGTTATATGCTTCATGTAATTAGTTGTTTTTAAAAAAAATGTGTTTTGATGGTTTCAAGTACTTTAAATGTCTTATGGAGTGTATTGTAATGTATGTGATTTTATAGTTTTGTAAATAAAGTTTCCAAAAAAAAAAAACGGGTTCATTAGCACTAGGAAACCAGACAGGTTTTCGGATGGGGGCCCCGTCCAACACCCCCCACTGTCAAAATTGTTCCAACATCACTGAGCAATACTGGTCAAAACTATTAGCCGCATATTCAAGTAACTCATCGAACTGGCACACATTGTCCAAAAAACGGACCCACACAAGCATTTTGCGTTTTGGTTCGGCCATGGTCCTATTGCCTCATAGGCCAGTGGGAGCCTGGCGTCTAAGTTAAACACATCGTAAATGCTAAGCAGATCTCAAAGTAAGCGAATGCCCTTCAGTATGGAGGCTTAATTTGAAGAGTTGTCCATCTTCTTTATAAAGTCTTGCCTATGTAAAACAATAAGATACACTTCATGTGTTAATGGAACAGCACCACAGTTGCATGGAGAAATGCAAGAGTTTATGAACTGGAAACTTGCCGGTGAGGGGAGACAGGAAAACAGCAAGGCCGCATGCAGACAAGCAATTACACAGAATTAGTTTTCTGGCCAGCATAAAACATTTCGGATGCGGATGCAAGCAACATAAACCCCCCACCCCCAACTCAGCACACACACTCTCAAGCATGCACCCATATAGACCAGAACCCCCTACCCCCCAAATCAGCACAATCTCAAACATGCACCCATACAGACCCGAACCCCCACCCCCCAAATCAGTACACTCACACAAGAACCCAAACAGACCAGAACCCCCTACCCCCAAATCAGCACACTCTCAAACATGCACCCTTACAGACCCGAACCCCCACCCCCCAAATCAGCACACAAACTCTCAAGCATGCACCCATACAGACCCAAACCCCCCTCCCCCCAACTCAGCACACACACTCTCAAGCATGCACCCATACAGACCAGAACCCCGACCCCCCAAATCAGCACACTCTCAAACAAGCACCCATACAGACCCAAAACCCCCACCCCAACTCAGCACACGCACTCTCAAGCATGCACCCATACAGACCAGAACCCCCACCCCCCAAATCAGCACATATCAAACATGCACCCATACAGACCCAAACCCCCACCCCCCAAATCAGCACACTCAAACAAGCACTATGCCCCATGGCTCCCACCTCAACCAAACACTATGCCCCATGGCCCCCATTACCCCCAACCAAACACTATGCCCCATGGCCCCCCTCACCCTCAACCAAACACTATTCCCCATGGCCCCCCTCAGCACACTCTCAAACATACACCCATACAGACCCGAACCCCCACCCCCAAATCAGCACACTCTCAAACGTGCACCCATACAGACCCGAACCCCCACCCCCCAAATCAGCACACTCTCAAACAAGCACCCACACAGACCCAAACCCCCCACCCCAACTCAGCACACACACTCTCAAGCATGCACCCATACAGACCAGAACCCCCCACTCCCCAAATCAGCACTCTCAAACATGCACCCATACAGACCCGAACCCCAAACCCCGAAATCAGCACACCCTCAAACATGCATCCATACAGACCCGAACCCCCACCCCCCAAATCAGCACACTCTCAAACAAGCACCCATACAGACCCAAACCCCCCACCCCCAACTCAGCACACACACTCTCAAGCATGCACCCATACAGACCAGAACCCCCTAGCCCCCAAATCAGCACAATCTCAAACATGCACCCATACAGACCCGAACCCCCACCCCCCAAATCAGTACACTCACACAAGAACCCAAACAGACCTGAACCCCCAACTCCCAAATCAGCACACTCTCAAACATGCACCCTTACAGACCCGAACCCCCACCCCCCAAATCAGCAAACAAACTCTCAAGCATGCACCCATACAGACCCAAACCCCCCTCCCCCCAACTCAGCACACACACTCTCAAGCATGCACCCATACAGACCAGAATCCCCCCACCCCCAAATCAGCACACTCTCAAACATGCACCCCTACAGACCAGAACCCCCCGCCCCCAAATCAGCATGCAAACTAGCAAGCATGCACACATACAGACCCTGCATCTCAACATACACCGCACTTACACTCCAAAACAAACATTCATGCACACCCGACACCCCCACCCCCACATCTCAACATACACAAAACAAACATTCAAAACCAAACATTCATACACATCCGACACCCCCTCACCCCCACATCTCAAGATACACAAAAAAACATTCAAAACCAAACATTCATACACATTCGACACCCCCCCAGCCCCGCATCTCAACATACACAAAAAAACATTCAAAACCAAACATTCATACACTTCCGACACCCCCCCCACCCCCGCATCTCAACATACACAACACAAACATTCAAAACCAAACATTCATACACATCCGACACCCCCTCACCCCCGCATCTCAACATACACAAAAAAAACATTCAAAACCAAAATTTCATACACACCCGACACCCCCCACCCCAACATACACAACACATACATACAGCAAAACAGACCCGACACACAAACACAAACAGACCACTTACCGGAGACGTACTGGAAGGCAGGTAAGCTGGAACGCTGGAACTCTGGCGAGGTAAATGGAATCGTACTACGGCTGGCATGGTCCAAGGCTGAAATGACTTCCGGCATCAAGCCTTATGGACCACGCCAGCCGTAGTGCTGGCCCTCCATTGGTGCAGCACACACGCACTACGTGGCTCGTAGGAGCGACGTGGTGCCTGTGTGCTGAGCCAATGAGGGCCAGTGTTTTGTCTGGCCCGGAAGACAACAATAACTTTCCTAATGGAGGGCGGCGATGCTGCTTGCGGGCCGCCCTCCATTAGGAAAGTCTTTGTGCCTCGCGGGCCGGACAAAACAGCATGGCAGGCCGCAACTGGCCCGCGGGCTGTATGTTGTGCACCCATGGTCTAGGCCAATATGGCTCCCAGGCCTACAGGGCTGGCATCCACTGTTATCTCTGTGTCCCATTGCAGGTTGAAGTATGCCAGTTGGTGGTTGGTTGCTAGCTCCTGCTTAATCATGGAGAAAGCTTGTTGGCATTGATTATCCCAGGTGAATGGTTGATCCTTCTTTAGGAGTAGTCTTAAGGGGCTGGTGAGGGTTGCATAATGGGGAAGATACTGTGCGCAGTATCCTGCCATGACTAGGAATGAGCGCAGTTCGGACACGTCTCTCAGGTTCGAGAGCTTGACGATGGCAGTAATTTTGTCGGGGTCTGCCTTTATACCCTGGTCTGAGAAAATGTGTCCAAAGAAGCACAAACAATACTTGTTGACCTCGCATTTGAGGCTATTGAGGATGAGGCCGGCTTCCTGGAGGATGTGGCAGACCTGCTGCAGTGCCTCATTGTGTTGTTCTTGTGTAACTCCAAAGACCAGTATGTCGTCGATGGAATTAAACACGTTGGTCACTGGGCTGATCAGTCTTCGAATTGTCTCTTGGAATATTTCGGCTGCTGAAGAGATTCCGAAATGTAGCCTCGTGTAGCGAAAAAGGCCTTCATGTGTCGTGAACGTTGTTATGGGTCTGGATTTGGGGTCTATCACTAGCTGGTGGTAGCCTTGGTTGAGGTCTAGCTTCGAGAATCTGGTGGCTTGGTTGAGTCTCACCAGCATGATTTCGATGTTTGGGCCTGAGTGCCTCTCCCGTTGGATGGCTGTGTTGGGTATTCGCATGTCGACGCAAAGGCGGAGGCATCCGTCCGCCTTGGGGACAATCACTAGTGGGGACACCCAGGGGTTGGGTCCTTCTGCCCTCTCGATAATGTTCTTGTCGAGTAGTAGCTGTAGCTTGTGCGTGGAATCCAATTCTTCTGAGGTGCTGTGGTATGGGTCGCACGGAGGGTCAATGTGTAGTTTGATAACAGTGTCCTTCAACAGGCCGACACCTTTGAACAGGTTGGAGAAAACGGTGCTCAGTGTCTCAAGATCTAATTCTTTCTGGGAGATTGCCTGTATGGATCGAGCGGTTGGGGGAAATCCTTTAATCGTCTCCGACTGTTCGTAGGAGATGTCTATCAGCTGTAGCGCAATGGCTGTCTTGTAGCTTAGAAGGCATCTCCCTGTCACAGGGCTGTGGATGACGTGTATTGTCACAGATACTCTTCTACCTCTGCGTACTAGGTCACACAGGAATTGGCCCTTGGAGATAAGGGGGAGGGTTGCACCCCATTGGAGAATGTGTGCCTGAGATGGCCGTAGGAGGTATGCTTCGGCAATTGCCTGGTATGTCTTTTGATTCATTACATTGACCGTTGCTCCAGTGTCAATGAGAAACAGAGTATCTAGCCCTCCCAGTCGTACTGTTACTCGAGGTGTTGTGCTGTCATCGGACGAGTCGGATATGAGCCGGACGTACTCCCTGCTGTACCGGTCATACCCGGGGTATTGGTCCGCCCCTATCAGGTGTTCTTCTACCGGGGGGTTCTCATATGGGTCTCGGGTGTTGAATTCCCTTCTTGGATCTTCCTTGGGGACGGGTTGTGCCTGGTAGGGCTGTTCTAGGTCCTTTTATGTTTCATTTGTTGGCTCCATTTGTAGATTCTCCACCGCTCGGATGAATCCGGGGTGTGTGATGTTCCTGGAGGCGTTGCTTCTGGAGTTGTCCCTTTCAGGGTATGATCTTGGGTTGAATGTCCTGGCTGGTTCATATCGCCTGTTCGTTGTCATCTGTGTCGGCGGCCTGTATGCCGGTAGTAATGGCGTTCTTTTGCGACACATGCTCTGAAAGTGGTTCTCTTGGTCGCATCTCATACACATCTGGCCGAGGCACTGTCCTTTGTGAGGAAATTCGAAACCGCAGCGATAACACTATCTTTCTGGTTGGGCTCGACGTGTCTGGTTCCAAGATTCTTGTCGGGATGGTGTGCCGAATTGGCAGGATTGCCCTTGTGGGTTGGTGGTGACGGCCACTACTATGTGTCCAGTTTCTTCGGGTTTTCGATGTTGGCTGCTTGGACGTCGACCCGTTCATACACCCCTGCTAGTTCTGCAATCTCTTGTAGGGGGAGGGGTTTCTTCAACAGGTGTTTCCTAAACTGGGATGATAGACACCCTTCTATTACCCTCAGTCGGATGGCTTCATCATCGTTGAAGTTCGCAATGTCACAGTATGTTATTTTCCTTTGAAGGCGTAGGAAAAATCGGCCTATCATTTCACGGGGTGACTGGGTGCACTGGTTAAAAGAGTACCGCTCATGGTCTCTTTTTGGTACCACTACTAGGCGTCCATTTATTGCGGTAATTAGCAGTGGGTATGTTGTCCTTTCTTGTGCTGGGATGGTTTTGATGCCGCTTTTGATGTCTTTGCCTACTAAATTGGTGAAGATGTCTAGTTTGTTAGGTGCGTCTTGATTTCTTCAAATTCATCCATCCACTCATGCCACCTCTGGCCTTGGTTTTCTTGGGGCTCGAGTGCAAAGGGATTCGGTCTGTGTAGAAATGATATTGGGTTGGTGGGTGTTATCCCTGCAGTGGCTGGTATGGCTCCATCTGCTGCTGCATCCCCTGATTGAGACATTTTTGCTTTGGTTCACTCTTTCTTGATCTGTGATTCTGGGCACGTGCCTCTGGGTTGGCTGAGGGGGTGGCAGTCTATCTTCGTTTTGCGGCTAGCCGTTCCTTATGTCTGTCTGGTGATCGTTGCTTTTGGTGGATTTATCGGCTATTGTTTGCGAGGTGCTCTTCCTTTGTACTCCTCTGATAATCCTCGCTTTCTAGTGGACTTGTGGGCCACTGGATTGGCCTTACCTTGCGTCTCTTATATTTTGATCCTCGCTTTCCAATGGGTTTGTCTGCCACTGCCACTGAGCTGCCCTTCTCTTGTGGGCACTCTTGTAGTCCTCGTTTTCTAGTTGGCTTATGTGCCACTGGATTGTTCTTTCCTCGTGACTTATGTGTTTGGTCCTCGCTTTCTAGTGGGTTTATTTGCCACTGCCACTGGGCTGCCCTCCTCTTGTGGGCACTGTTGTAATCCTCGTTTTCTAGTGGACTTATGTCCTTTCCTCGTAGCTTATGTGTTTGATCCTCGCTTTCTAGTGGGTTTATGGTGTGGGCGCGTATCATCCATTGGAGCATGTTCTCGCGCCCTTCGCCGCCCCTCCTGCCGTTTCCGTACCTCTCCTGGGCCTGCTGCTCCTCCGTGTGGCTCTTCCTGCTTTCCGGAAGGCTTCTCCCAGCTCCGGATGACCTGGACCGTCCCCTCTTCGATCTGGAATGCCTCTGCTTCGTTCCACGGTTCCTCCTTTCCCGCCGGCTCATTGCTGTTGAAGGCTCCTTCCTCCCGCTCTCCAGACCGCTGCGTCTGGTCTCCCAGGACCTCTGGGCTCCTCCTCTTTGTTCTGGGACCTCCTGGGCAGCGCTGCAGGACTTCTTCAGCGCGCCGGTCTGCTCCTCTGGGCTCCGGATGGTGCTGGTCCAGCGTCCTCTGCTGCCGGTCGGCCCTCCTCACCGCTATTCTCCTGCTTTTGGTGGTGCTGGTCCACCCCCTCTGCTGCCGGCGGCCCTCCTCACCGCTGTACTCCTGCCTTGGTCTACGGCCAGTGTTGCGTCGCCTCAGTCGACCCTCTTTCCTTGCTGTGGCGGGGTTCACACTGCGAACCGCCTCCGTCGGTCGGGTGTACCTTCTCGTCGCCAGTTGTTGTGGGTGGTCTAGGCCCCTCCACTTAATAAAACTACAGACACTGGACACGTCTGAAAGCTTCTTTATTCACACACTAACTCATCTCCCCTCTCCCTCCCCCTCCCTTTCTGCCACCCCTCCCTCCCTGGTCCTGGTTTCACTTTTATTTAAAGGGGCAGGCGCCCTCTACTTCACAACAATATTGCCCATAATTGATGTCTATGTACCGAGTCAAAACCTGTTTGGAGGTCAATATCTACAGCGTAAAGTGGGATTCTCCTGAGATTAACATATTTATCTAAAGACAAGACCAGTCTAAATGACTAGTCAATTGTGAGGTTGACTCCCTGAACTCCGCCTGTGTGGGTGATAGGATGCAGTTATCCTCTCACCATTGTTCTAACCTTGAAGGTAATAATCGTGAATATCATTTTGAAAAGGCGTCCAATAGGGATATGGGTCCGTAGCTGGCGTTTCAACCTTTTCCTGGACTTTCTCAAGGCTGGGCTTACTGCGAGTACTTTGTTAAACATAATAGAGAAAGCTTGTATAATGAGGCTTTCCCATGGTATTCCTAAGCCAACACTAAAGCCCTTCATGCAGTTAGCTGGCCTTCAATTACAGTGCTGGGTTTGCCCTCTCGCATTTTAAGAAAAAAAAGTATACAACCGTATTAGGTGGGATTCCAATATAATGGCAAACTCTGTGCTAGGGAGCAGCCTGGCCACGTTAGCCGTCCGGGAGCGTATCTCCCAAAAGGTCGAAACACGTAGGCATAAGGGCATCAACAGTATTTGACAATTTAAAGGGTGTTTAAACATTAGTGTGAAACCTATTTTTTACATCACACGACAAGACTGATGATGATATGGTCGTACTTCTCACTTTAGCTGCTTGATTTTGGGCCATTTCTTCCCGGCTTGAAAGCCCTCATGCTTAATTGATGACAGGGTGAGATATTAAGCGGGATTCACAGTGAGACGTGCCTGTATAAAACTTCAGGGCATCAGATAGAAATACCTTACCTGCTCCATCCAGCTATTACAGTAGATTGCAATGTCATCCATGTAAGCCTATGGGAAAGATTGGTGGATCTGAAGCATTGCATCCATCACTCTCTGGAAGGTAGCTGGCACATCAGGAAGGCCAAACAGATGTAGCATGAAATGAAACACATCTATGTAGGTGATACAGGCTGTCCTATTTTGATATTTGGAGACACACAGGATCTTCTAACATGTCTTTGTGAGATTGAGCAAGGAGATCTATTAAGTGGGCCCAATCCACTTGATCATTTAGTCGATCCTTGACATAGGTTAGGCATTCAACTTCAAGATCTCATTCACCATTCAGAAATCAATGAAAAATTGCCAACTGCCATCTGTTGTAGACAGGAGGACAATAGTTGGTGACCTGTTACTTTGGGAGGGTTTGATGACTCCAAAGTTCAGCCTCTTCTTAATATATTTCTCTACTGCATTCCGTAGTGCCTGTGGAAAGCAGTAGGTTTGGAGGTGAACTGAATTTCCAGGTGGCGGTTGCAGTTGGTCACAGACGACGTTTGAAAAGTATTGCTCGTAGGCTTATAGGTCTTGTCTTTGGTTGGCTGGAAGATCATTAGGCATTCATTCTGCTAAAGCTGATGAGTCAACAGGGAATGCATGTTGTGTTGTCACCACGCCTTCAGCTAATGGATGGAATAAACTTGGCTGGTCCACCAACATTCACTTTGTTGAAAGTATTAGTTGTGATCACTGATCATTTGCATGATTTTATAAGGTGCATGTCACTGAGTGGTTAACCTATTTTCGGAGGTTGTCAACAAGATGATGACCTGTTCAACTAATTTAAACTTCTTCAATTGGTTCTCTAGTTCATAGAGCCTTTTCTGTTTTCTTTGGCTACTCTGCGTTTTCTATTGGGCAAGGCATCTGATCAATTGTAGTTGATCTTCTGTAGCCTGAACAAACATTCTTGTTTCCATCCCCATACCCTGATCTCCTTCCATTCTATCTTCGGAATGACCAGGAAGTCAAAGGGTTCACTACGATAGACCAGTTGGAAGGGAGGAGAATGTTTTCTGGCGGCAAACAAGGCCAACAGTAGCAGCTCATCATAGTTTCTGGAACCCTGTTATACTAATTTCCTAAAAGGTTTCTTTAAAGTCTGATTAAAGCACTTCACTAGCCCATGGTACATGGAGGTGTTGGGGTTCTCGGTTTTTAGTGGTTTCATCAGCTTAGTTATGACTCGGGTCATATATGGGGTTCCCTCATTTGTGAGCATTGCTTTTGGGAATCCCACACAGGAAAGTAGAGTTTCAAGTGTTTATTCATACTCTTTGCACTGTAACTGTTCACGGGAAGGCCCCTGGATACACAGTAGTATAATCTAAGATAACTAGGATGTGGCAGATTTCTATCTTGGAGTGGCTCAGGGGACCCATGACATCCATGCCAACTATGAAAAAAGGTTCCTTATTGATAGACAATGGTTGGAGTGGGGCTCTCCTGACATCATTCTGAGCAATTTCCTTGCAGATGGAGAAGTCAACCAATGCATTTAGATTTGCTGATGGATCCTGGGCCAGAAATGCTGGCTAAATACATATTGATGGGTCTTTCTGAACCTGTTGGTGCCCCACTGAAAGGTGGGAATGGGCAAGGTCTAGGATGGCCCTTCGGCCTTGGGAGTACTAATAGTTGGTACTGGGTCTGACCATCCCCCTTTACATCATTGGTGATCCCTCCTCTCCTGAGACAGCTGTATCAAACACTGTCCTTAAGGAAGGGTGGTTGCTTGGCTTGTAAAGAAACTCTTCTCAAGATATAGATGGGTACGGCCCTTGGTAGTCTGAGGATAGGCTGTGGTAGGATTCATCCGTCATGTTCTTTCTGGAATTTTTACCTCCCCGTCCAGACATTAGGAGGAAAGGAACCCTAAAGTACCACACTTAGTCCTGTCCAACGTGCAGGGTCTCTTCTGTGCCAGTGGGGATGTATTGTTCAAAGATCAATGGGAAATTGGGTCAATTTCTGTGAAAAACCTGAAAGTACTCTCACATCTACTCCCCAGGGATCGTCTGTTCAGGTGGCCACGGAAGGGCTATCACTTTTGGATCCCAACCCTGGGGGTGGACAAGCGAGGGAGGATCACCTGAGTGAGGGTCTTAGGGGATTGGAGAGGGGGTGCCTGAGGCAAGACATGGTATCCCCTCTTTTCCTGATATTGACCTACCCTCGCCTCCCGTAGCCTTTAGGGGCTATTGCCAATCTCATCGCATCCCATCTTCCCCTTTAGTTTTCCCTTAAGTACTGAGAAGAAGAAACAACAAGGAGTAGTGCAGATTTCCTATTATAAACACCACTCTGGTACTGGGACGAAGAAGGGTGGTGTGGAGGCATGTAATATAGATCAGGCATGTCACACTGAGAAGCTAAAGCAGGGTCAGGCAATTGAGTATACCTCATTTCACCTGCAGCCTGTAAGTGGTATTAAAAAGTATAAAAGGTGGAAATCAGAAGCACATGAGGGACGCAGTCACAGAAGGGAAAGTGAACCAAGAAGTTGCTGTGCTGAGGAGCGAGAAGCCGAGAAGCAGACACACCGAGAGAGATCCCAAGAGTCTTGCCAACGTGACTGTGCAGGAATGGGAACCTTTGTGAGGGAAGGCATACATCAGGCAGTGCTAGGGAGCAGAGGAAGAGCCAATCATGGAGGACGGTGTGTGTGCAGTGGAGCACCCGGCGAACAGTCGAGTTGGGTTTCCCGCTTGGGGAGAAGCTGCCGAACGGAGCTGCAAAGACCCCGTAAGTGTCGGGAGACACTGGGAACGGCAGAGCACTCCAAGGGACCATGGCAATGGTAATGGTCCACTGAAAAAATGCAAAACAGCACTTATTGAATACTGAACTAAATGAAAAGTGCTCTTCAAGCCTACACAACTTAAAACTGCACTTATTGGGAGCCACCAGGGGGCGCTGAGATGAGCTGATCTCCCTCAGCCGATCTCCTCTTCAGGGCGGCCCATTTTAGCTTCTGGCCCCCCCCCTGCCCTGCTGAAACAGTGACCCGACCCCCCCTGGTGTTATCTGAGGTGGCAGAGAGCGGATTGAGCGCGGAGCCGGTATTCCGCGGTGCTGGGAGAGCGAAGTTTGGAGCAGCGCGAGGAGGAGGCGTGCTGAGCCTGAGCCCCGACGAGGGAACCGCGCAGGCCGGAGCGGCTTGACAGTGGGGGAGGGGCGGTGAAGCTCCTGGCAAGCCAGCGGTCGAGGAGGCGCTCCCCCCTGCCCGCTGTGAAGTGTGCCGCAGCCCACAGGGGCACTGTCTGCAGCGGCATAGAGGACGTTGAGGGGAGATCTGGGGCGCCGGAGTTCTGTGTGTGTCCGGACCCGGACAGACCCGAGAGGAGGTGGTCTGTGCCGGGCCTGAGTCGCGGCGAGGGAGCTGCGAGGTGTGCGGAGACTCGGCGGTGGGGGAGGGGCTGGAAAGTATCTGGAGGGTCAGAGTCGATGTGCTGGAAGCAGCATACTGGGGGATGGCTGCAATATGCTGCCGTGTGTAACGGAATGATGGCTGAGGAAGCTGCAGTTGGTTGGAAGTGGCAAGTGTGAGGGGAGCGCTCTCCACGGTTAAGCTCCCTGTTTTAGTCCTTGAGGAGGCGACGGTTGCGGAAGCTGTGGAGCTTGTGGACTTCTTTGGAGCTCCGGTGGTGCTTGTCTCCCTCTCACATTGTTCCTGGGACAGCCATAGGAGGAGCCTCTTGCGGGGCTCTGGCGGAAGAGGAGTGGGTACTGGCTGGCAGCTGGAGGGGAGCCCTAGTCCTTCCTATCTACTTTCTACCATAGGGGCAGTTCTACTGTCTCTACGTTGAGGCCTGTTTTTTTTTTCCTTCTTCTCCTGCGCTCTGGTATCGGGGTGCCCTGGAACTGTGGGCTCTGAGCACATTTGGCCGGCATTGAGGCATTGGTCCCTGCGTTCACACTTGCACGCCGGAGACTCTGTGGGCCATTAACGAGATGGTTGCAGACGAAAGGGGTGCAGTATAGGTGGGGGCACCTATTCTCTCTCACCTTCGAACTCGACGGTGATAGGCATGTTCTTATCTCAGAGGCTGACATCAGGAGAGCAATGAATGAGCTGCTGAGTGAACCCCCTCAGGAACATGTCAAGTTGGATGACGATCCCGCTAAGGGTTCCCGTAAAGATTCCTTGGAGTCTCTGGGACGGCGGCGCATTCGTGGGCATAGGAAATACAAGAAGATAGCGCCACCGTCCCCGGGACAAGCGGCAACTTGAATGGGGGAGGGAACCTTCAGTGACCTCTGTATGATTCTGTTATTGAAATGTGTTTGGTGTAGATGAACTGGCTCTGGTCCTTAAACTTGGTTACTTCATGACTTGGTTGGTTGCGGATGGACACCTGGTCCTATCCTTTCTATCTTCTTTTTCTTCCTTGGGTTTGGGGGGCCCAGAAAATGGTGTGACTTTGAGAGGCTTTTCGCCCTGGTGGAGGCGATCCTTGGTGGTCTGAAGGCTCAACCGTTGGATGTCGCAGTCCTTTCAGGCGCTCAGAAGTTGGGTGGAGGGGGGGTTGGGGTTGGGTGGGAAGGAGGGGGGTGTTTGGAGCTACCATGATTGTTGGGTTCAACATGTTTTTTTTGGTTTTGCGGTGGACACCTTGGTCTGGGGCGGAGCTCATATGTGGTCTTATGGCTGTCTTTATGAATGAGTTTCCTCATTCTCTTTCTGTGGGGTCTCTAAATGGGCGAGGCTTGAACTCTCCAACGAAGAGGTCGCTGGTGCCCAGAGAGTTTCTCCGGTTAAAGCTACATTTTCTCTTTGTACAGGAATCCCATTGGGTTAAGGGGAGGGAGCCTGCCTTCAAATCCAGGGCTATTCAGCACCTATTTCGATCATCATATGGGGTGAAGAAGCGGGGGGTCGTGCTCATGGTCTCACCAGACACGCATTTCTCGCCCAGAGCTCATAAAGCAGATCCGGAGGGGCGTTTCATTATGGTTAAGGGGGAGGTGAAGGGCAGGTTGTTCACCTTTGTGGGAGCGTATGTGCCGAATGAAGATCAAGATGTGTTTTGGCAGGGGATGGGCGGAAAAATCAGGGATTTTGCAGAGGGGGCGATCATTGTGGGGGAGATTTTAATATGGTTTTGAGTCCGGATAAAGACAGGAAATCTTCCAGCCCGTGCCCTGATCTTAGATCCCAGAGGAGGTTGACGGATTCCTTTTGGAAGGTTAAAAAGGACTTGCGCCTTTTAGATGCTCACACCGATGTTGGTAATCGAGATCCTCTATTTACCTACTTTTCCTCTGTGCATCAATCGTTCTCGAGGATTGACTATGTGCTGGTTGACTCCTCGGTGCATGAATATATTTCAGACTTCAAGGTAGAGTCCATCCCATGGTCCGATCACGACATGGTTTGTGTCAGTTTGGGGATTCCCCTGAGGGCCAGGGGCAAATCGCAGTGGATATGTAATGATTCTCTCCTGCAGGATAGTGAATTACGGCAATCTCTTCTAGACTCTATTGTTGCATTTCTTTCCTTAAACGACAATGGAGAGGTGGGGGTTGGAGGGGTGTGGGATGCATTAAAAGCCACGATCAGAGGTGTTTTGATGGAAATGGGAGCTAGGAGGAAGAAGGACAGATCTGGGGAGGAACGCAAATTGAGGGAGCAGATTCTGGCTATCCAGCCAGGGGGTAAATTGAGATCGCAGATGGATCCGGATAAGCGGGCAAAACTCCAACAGCTTAGAGCTAAACTGTCCGCCTTGCTCGTGGGGCAGACGGAGAAGAAACTTGCGATCCTGAAGCAGCGGTACATGGAGAAAGGGGAAAAAGCAGACAAGATTTTGGCTTGGAGGCTCAGGGAACTTCGCAATAGTAGGAGAGTCAATTTTATTTCTGGCCGGGGAGGTGAAAAATTGCTTGGGGATGAACAAATTGCGGACCAGTTTAAATTATACTATGAAAGCCTTTATGCCTCTGAGTATACCGGAGATGGGTCAGATGTGGATCGGTTCTTCGAGTCGCTTTCAATCCCTTGCCTGCCGCGGGAAAGTTCAGCCTCCTTAGAGCTTCCGATCTCACCCCAAGAGGTTATCGATGCTATTGTATCTTTGAAGAACGGTACCGCACCGGGAGATGACGGATTCACCGTCCGCTTTTACAAAACGTTTCGCTCCATGTTGGCTCCGCACTTATCTAAAGTATATAACTCAGCCCTGGATACGGGTTGTCTCCCCCCTTCCATGATGTCAGCTCTCATTGTGGTCATCCTGAAGGAGGGGAAAGATCCTTCGTTATGTCAATCCTATAGGCCCATCTCATTGTTAAACGTCAACGTAAAATTATTGGCCAGAATCCTGGCGACCAGGCTATCTAGACTCATTCCCTCTTTAGTTCATGGAGATCAGGTGGGCTTTATCCCCGGGTGCCAGGGTTCGGATAATGTTAGAAAAACAGTGGGCTTAATGTATGAGGTGTCCAAGCGAGAGTCTGAGGCTTATCTCCTCTCGGTGGACTCTGAAAAAGCCTTTGACCGCGTTGAGTGGTCCTATATGGGAAGGGTACTCCGGAAAATGGGTATCAGGGACATGTTTTGTGGATGGATTTCGGCATTGTATAATGCTCCCTCCGCGCGGGTTCTGGTTAATGGCTTCACTTCTCCAAGCTTCTCCATCTTTAGAGGAACTTGCCAGGGATGCCCACTGTCTCCTTTCTTGTATGCTCTGGCTATGGAGCCTTTCGCCATCGCGGTCAGACGAGCTGAGGCGATTACGGGGGGTGCGATGTGGGGACTTTGATTTTAAACTGTCTCTTTTTGCAGATGACATCCTGGTGTATCTGTCTGGGATTAATGACTCACTTCCCCGACTGTTGGAGCTGATAAGTGGGTTTGGAAAGTTTTCCGGGCTCAAGATCAATGTCTCTAAATCCTGTATTATGCTTATGTGTGTGTGTGACGGAGATATTTGTGGTAAAACAGAGGTGTTTGGGATGCGAAGAGACTGTCAGTACTAGGTATCTCGGTGTCAATATTCCCAGGGACCTGAGTAGGATGTTTGAGTTGAACTTTCCCCCGTTGTTGGCTGGGGTGTGCAGCGACATGGATAGGTGGTCTCCCCTGTCACTCTCCTGGTTTGGACGTATGGTATCTGTAAAGATGAACGTGCTCCCCAGGCTTCTTTATCTCTTCTCTTCTCTGCCTTGTATCGTGACGGACTCCTTTTTTGTGTCTCTTCGGGTACGTCTCCTTCGCTTTGTGTGGGGTGGCAAGAAGGCTAGAATAAAGTTTGGTATTTTGACCCTACCAAAGGAGTGCGGGGGATTTGGCCTACCAGACTTTAAGCAATATTACAAGGCGGCCCAGTTGCGAGTAATGCTAGAGCATTTGCGGGATGACCTTAGAACATATTGGACATATATTGAAGATGTGCAGGTTCATCCTCACAAGGTTAGGGACTTGCTATGGGCCCCTCCCTGTTCTCTGCCCGCTGCAGCTCAGTCCCATCCAATTCTAGCCGTTCTTTGGCAGTTGTGGAGGCCCAGTAGGGACAATAAGCCACTATCATCATGGCCCTCCCCTTTGTCTTCCTTGTGGGGACCGCCGCTCGATTTGGGGGCCAGAGGTTTTCGAGGGACGCAGGTGTGGTCGGACCAGGGGATGGAGAGGGCCGCACAATTGTTTGACCAGGGAGGATTTATCAAATTCTCCCAATTGTTGGAACTACTTCCGGAAAGGCCTCCTTCCATTTTTGATTACTTGCGGCTCAAGGGTAATCTTACTCAGGCAGATTGGGTGGCCTCCCTCTCTAGTCCTTTGACTTCTTTTGAAAAAATCTTTGTAGAGGCTAGCTCTAGAAAGGGATCTCTCTTGAAAATCTATAAGGTTTTCATTACGGCTGACTTAGAGGGTAGACAGGCGTTCAGGAGTGTATGGGAGGAGAGACTGGGCATAACCCTGGATGACCGGGCTTGGGAATCTGTTTATCGGTCCATTTTTGGAGGGAAGCTTTATACTGCAGCTATGGAGCATAACTTTAAAGTTCTCCACTCTTGGCACCGTCCGCCCGCCTCTCTGTCTAAACTGTTCCCCGTAGTTTTTCCTAAGTGTCCTTGGGCATGTGTTGGTAGAGGAACCTGGTTCCATATGTGGTGGGAGTGTCTTGTCATTCAGGTTTACTGGGCGGAGTTACTTAGTTGGATCAAAGACATCCTGGGAACTTGTCCTACCCTTCACCCCATGGAGATTTTATTGGGCGCCCCTAGACCTGGGTCTGAGGAATTCCCTTTTCCCAAGGTGATGAGTGCGATGCTAAGGACGGGGAGAATGGCTTTGGCCCAGAAGTGGAAAGGATCTCAGAACCCAACAAAGGCGGCACGGTTTCACAAACTTTTGTCAATCTTTACTTATGAGAAGCTCGGAGCTATTGTTAATGATAACATGTCCTCTTTTTTGCAGGATTGGACTATTGTGCTGTTGAGTACGGACTGTGTGGCATTGAGACTTTAAAATCTTGGGCCTTGGGTGGAGCTTGATGATAGGAGGGGGGGTGGAACTGGTCGTCAAGTGAACTGAGACACCCGATGTTTGGTGTTTCTTTGGGACCCTACAGATAGATAGACATATGCTGATTTGCAGCCATTATTTGTAATGAGTCTTGGTCCTAATCACGGTGTACCTTTTGTTTTTTTTTTATTGAACCCGGAGTAGCTCACTGTTTGGGGGGTGGGTGTGTTGGGAGGGATAGAGAGGGGGTATGAGGTGTTATATGTTGTCTAGACTGAACCTGTTATAGGTATGAATGTTTGTTGTTACTGTTATGGAATGAATTCAATAAATACAAAGTGGAAAATAAAAGGAAAAAGAAACTGCACTTATTGAATACCGAACTAAATGAAAGATGCTATTCAAACCTACACAACTTAAAAGAGTACTTATTGAATACCAAACTGAATGAAAGGTGCTATTCAAGGCTGCACAACTTAAAATTGCACGTATTGAATATCAAACTAAATGAAAAATGCTATTCAAGCCTGCACAACTTAAAACAGTACTTATTGAATACCAAACTGAATGAAAGGTGCTATTCAAGTCAGCACAGCTTAAAACTACATTTACTGAAAACCGAAGCGAATGAAAGGTGTTACCCTGACAAATACAACGCAAGATTACACTTACTGAATATTGGGCAACAGGAAGATCATGGTTTAAGCGAAGCCAAGTGAATGCTACAATTTTGAAGAATTGAATGCAAAGAAGGTTGATACTTGATCAGATTATGAAATGCTAAAGACTGCATACAAATTATGTGACAATCAAGTGTATCAAGCAACCTACTCCAAACACACACAACAATGGACCAATAGGATAGGGGATGACGCATCATATGCATTAACCTACTGTCAGAAAAACACCTTAAGGATAATGTGCAAGACATATAAGCAAATTGAAGAGTTGTCTTGAATATTACTGAACAACGGCCTTTGGGGAAACTTATGGTTGTGTGACCTGTGATGGGTATACCTTGTGGTCTGACAACTTTGCCTGGACCAGGAAGTTTCCTAAACATTGACATTGCCAATATCAAGAGTCAAATCACATACAAGGCATGTGGTTGCTGGTTGCATGACCTGTAGTGAGTGGACCGTGTGGTCTGACAACTGCACCTAGACCAGGAACCACCAAATATTGGGAAAGCAGCAAATAACTGTGTGTTCTTGGTGAAGCTAACCAAAGAATGGGTCAAGTGGACCATGTATTCTTTTGTAAACTTGTGAACAGAGGAAAAAAGTCAAATGCTCAGTATACATCTTGGGGAACCAAAGAACTGAAGAGTGTTTATCCTGGGGAATGGCGTCCCAAGATCACAGTGTTGTATGAACTTGGTTACATTTGAAATTGGTGAAGGGAAACCCAATACCCTCTTTTGTTGCGAACTGTGATACCTGTGAATCTACAGAAGGTAATTTAGGAATGTGATCAAACCTCTTTGAAACTAAGTTACATTGGTACTATATTGAACTTGAACACTTATATTTGGTTGAGAACATTCCCCACTAGATGTTCTTGTTTGTAGTTGTGAGGACAAGCATAGGTTTTGACACAGACAGACTTTTGATTTGGACATGTGGATCAGATTTTCCTTATATTTCATTAGGCAGTGTAAGGGAGGCATGGAATCACAAGTAGACACTGGCACAAGAGCTGCACGTTTCAAAACGTTTATTGAGGATTTAAAATGGGTTGGAAAACTCCTATCTTGCCCTATATCCCTATATCTAAGATGGGAGTATTCTCGACCATCAAACAAAAAAGAAAATACAGACCTAGTCAGTCCTTAGTCAAAATAAAATGGCCTATACTAATAAACCTAATCCCTGCCCTCTTTATAATACAATAAATGTGTAAACTGAATGTGTAATGCTAAAAAGCAAAATCAGTGTTAAATAGAAATGTCTGTATGGCTGAGGAAACACCCTTCCCCATGTTTTGTAGCATGGGGGTAAAGTGGCACACTAGGACCTTGCGGCACACTCTGGCTTCGTACAGAAGGATGCATTTTGTTTAATGGACAAGGGCCCACTTGGCCTTCCAGGAAAAGTCACTAGTTTATCTGCTGCACCTCTTGGCTCTCGCTCACTCCAACCAGGTCACCTTTTAGCTTATAATACAGTTGAACAAAAGTTTGTTTCCTTTTGGTTACCACAATTCAGTATAGGTTTCCCACCACCAGGCTCAAACCTTTCAATCACAATTTGTGGGGGTGTCGTGATATATAAAATGCAAATTTGCCATTCAGGGCTTTAGATGACAGCATTAGCCGCTGAAAGCCAATAGTTTGTTCAAAGTATGTGCTAAATGCTGAAAGTAATGCTGACAGTAATCTGTTGTAGCACCTCCATTACGCAGTAGTGAGCTACAAGGAATATGCAGGCCTAGTAGGGGTGGTATGTCACATTATGCATTGTAGATAGACAGGCAGGGCGGAGGCCCCAGTTCTGTAGCTAATAGAGACATTATTGGAGTGTTTGGAGCATTATGGCACCTTTATAGCGCTTAGATAGCCAATCTTAAGCGCTATGGACACTAAGCTATGAGTGCATGCCTTTTAGAGCTTGCTCACATGGGGTTAATTCATCTCGGCTTCTGTTAGAATATTCTGCTTTTCTAACTGTAGCCCTGCATGGCTTTGTAAACAAGTCCTGTTTCCTTGAGGAGGCCTGGTATGGCCTTGCCCACATGCTGATAAGGACATTCAGTGCTTTCGCGGAGAGGGCTCCAAGGGAGGGGTAGGAGCGAGCAGGGAGCATCTCAGAGAGAGTTGGGTTTTTCCATGAGCAAGCCTATATTTTGCACAGGGAAAGTTCTGGAACTGTGCGTGATGGTGACTGACAGCACGAGATTACAAAAATGCATGCCCACATGGATCAGGTGGGAGATCGATCCGTGGACTTGGTTCGAGCAAGATCGAGTGTCCGGAACCTGATGCTTTGTCGGCACCCTGCAGCGCTGTCATCTGAGCGGGGCTGGCAACAGCTAGCTTATGAGGGCCAGGGTCTCCCAGCGCTGATTGAAGGGGCTTAAGACTGTGTTTCTCTATATTTCTCTAAGTTCTATGTTTCTCTATATTTTGTATTTCTCTAACTTGAATCCCAAAGTGCTGCTAAATTTTACTGTTTATGCTTTTTTCTAATAAATGGTAAACATTTTGAAGGTGTCATTTGTCACTAGCATGAGTTCACTGCTCGGCACAATAGAACCTCTATTTTGGGCTGAATTGGGTAATTTTTGCTCTCAAGGGCTGGTCCCGAGGAAGATTTTCCCCTTTTCAAGACAGGGGGTTCCCTTCCCCAAGCTTCAATCACACCTCCATAGGCTTCCCTCTGTCAGGCTCAAGTCTCCTTTCACTTTCCTTCCACTGTCGAAGACTTTTGAAACTGCAAGACTTTTGCTCTTACCTCGGCATAACCACTTCGACCTTCTTTCCTCAAATGTCACTTATTCTCTCATACACCAAGGCCTGGTGGTAAATGTAGTTTCAAGCACAGTACTTATTTCAAAGTGCAAAGATATCTCTCACATCCAGGTATCCCTCTGCCGGGTTCAAACCTAACAACAGTTCAAATCTTTCATCTCAGTTTCTTTCTCTTGCTGCCGCTTCTACGGCATCAGACATTTCACAGAAACTTTCGATTGGGCAATCTTCATTCGCCGAACCACTCTGTTACTTTGTATCTTTAATTTACAGTTCTTTACAATACTTTGCTTTCTCTCGAATGTTATCGGCAAACGCACAACCTTCATTCTTCGGATACGGTTGCCGTCAAGTTTCATTTAACACAGACCCAGACTTTCATTGCTTTCATCAACTCAAAGGCTCTGTTAATTCATTTTCGTCTTTCCCGGCTTTGATCCTAAAGTCAAGGCTGATATCACAACTACTGCTACACCTTCCCAACTCTGTCGTTCACCCGGGAGGGTGGCTGGTATCCTTGAAACACCAAAGTGGTTTGTCTATTCTCTCTAGCTGGGTATCTTTGCACAACCTTCAAGGTCACTTTCTCGGCTCAGTGTTTCTATAGGAAAGGGGGGATCTGGGAAGTTGGAATATCCCATAAAATAAGATGGGACAGGGGTATTTGGAAATGGGGGATACACTGTCTCGCCATTAAGCGTTCCATCCCCACTCCCCGAGCACCCCTCCTTCAGGTGATCCTCCTGCACTTGTCCACCACAAGGGTCTGGATCCAAAGGCAATGGCCGTGCCCTTGCCACCTGAGCAAAGGATCCCCGGGGTCTAGGCAGTGAAAATACTCTCTGGTTTTTCACAATAGGGAAAATCCCACCATAGCATTGGGTTAGTTAGGCGTTACACCATCCTGAACATTAATAAAGATTTGTTTAGAAATATCTCTCTGTTGTCTGTGTCATCTCTCTTGAAAAGATGCCTGTCTCACACTTCTTGCATCAGCAATCTTTCAGTCCTATGATTAAAAACGAGGGCATGAATCGCCCCTCTATAGCTTGGATCAATTACTCTAGCTCCTATATCAATGCATATCTAACGGACAATCCTGACTTTGAGGCCAAGCGTCCATAGGTCCTTTCTGACAGTGCTGAATCTGTTACCGCCACTGTGTCTGTACGATATAAGTCCCCTCCTACTGAGCCTGGCATTAGTCCTGTCCCATAGTCTAGCCATGGCTGTAATGTGCTTAACTCTTATTTTAAGAACGGGGCCAACTTCCAGGCATGAGATTGTACAGTGTATCCCACTTGTGACGCCACCTTTTAAGAGGCCCATGCAGGATTCAAAAAGGACTAAACTCAGAAAGGACAGTTCACAAACGTTTTTTAATGTGCATCAGTTCAACAAAAGTGAACTTTCTACACAGTGAATTGAACAATTAAAAAGAGAACTGTTAGCACCCTGTCATACAAATCTAAACATTCTTTACTTGAATGCTGTTGTGGGGGGAAAGATGTTATTCAATAGACAAAGAGCCGCTAAACTCCACGATTTGTGGTTGGGAACTGATGATTTTATCCCATGCTGCATTGATGGATAGGACTCTAAAATCCTTCAACAGTGAGACGAAGAGTTGCGTAGAGCCCTTAGAGCTGTACATTATAACATCAAGTGGGTCTCAAATTTACCCGGTGCTTCACAGAAGTGGCACGTTCGATGTTGACACGGAGTACCATTCCTAGCATCCATTACCTCATTTGTAGGCGCTAGGAAATGTCCTTATATATGTGGGAATAGAATGTAGAGGTTTCCATTTGGTTAACATGAGAGCTAAGGATTTATACTTCTTAACTGCATCGGCTCTTCTAATCCAATCAGACGGATATATTTTCCTTTTTTAAAATTTTAATTTTATTAGTTTTTAAAGGTAGAGGTTTGACAAACATTTACAAGCATTTTCCATCAACAAGTCATGTAAGAGAAATTTCACAAATGAAAACAGTGTATAAAACATAGTGTCTTTTGCAGATCGCATAACTTTTTAATAACATCATCAAAACCAAATACCCTCTCCTCCCCAAACCCCCCTTTTCACATAATACCATCTGAAGGGCTAGAAGAAACCAGTTTTTACATCTGAATCATTTTTAAATTTATAACATGGGGCACATGAGCATAATAGAACCTGCGAATTTGCTGTAGCAGACATTGTCAACCGTTGAGTAGATTGTCTCTGATTTTAATAACGCTTTGCACACATTCTTTTTATGTAACATATTTAGCACGAAATTCTGACTATGCGTTCTCGACTGAGGTGCGATCCCCATGTATGGCTGCAATCAGGTTGTCCATTCTATATATGTTCAGGGCAACACCCAAACATTCAGATTTGCTAGGGAGCGTAGCTCTCTTCCAAACCATGGTGAGACAGGCTCTTGCGGCCATGAGTAGGCCTTGTATCATTTTGGGTGCTTTCATGGTCGTGTCGTCCGTTTCAACCGGGCCGAATAGGATCAACAGTGGTTGTTTCTCTCTTTCGTCATCGTCTAATTCCTTGATCCAGCTGAGAACTTCCGACCAGTAAGCTTGGACCACCTCGCATCCCCACCACATATGCCAATAGTCGGCCTGCTTCCCACAACCCCTCCAGCAATATGGGCTTACCCCTTGATACATTTTGGCCAACCGGATTGGATCATATTGCCATCTATACATTAACTTGAAGGGATGTAATGTGTATTGGCAAGATATAGATGATTTCGCCGTTCGTTTACATATTTGTAGCCATAATTTTTGTGAGATCTGCCTGTCCATGTCTGATTCCCATCTGTTCTTCAGTGTGAGGGATGGTGTAGTAGTGACCTCAATCAACGCCGAGTACATTGCACTTATTAAACCTCTAGAGCTCGTACATGTGTTAAGAATTCTTTCAAACGGGGTGAGGTCCCTTTGTAGCTGGTTCCTCCATATCGCCCTTGTCATCACCCCCTTGAGTCTCAGGTATAGGAAGACCGAAAGCGGGCCTATGCCAAGTGCCTCCTGAAGCTCCTGAATAGTGATGAAGGTGCTATTTCTCCAAAATTGACCAGTCCTTCTAATCCCGCATCGTACCAGGTCTCAAAGCTCCCTTGGTCCGGGATCGCGTCTCGGATCCCTCGTGCCCATAAGTATCCCAGGTGAGAGGGCCAGGTCGTAACTCCCTCCAATTTCTTGCCGGGCGTCCATATTGCCCATATTGTTCCAATAATGGGGTGAATTTTGACACTATTTCGTAATTGGGACCCCGGAACCCATAGCCATTCACCCAAAATGAAAGGGCGGAGATGGTAGTTGTCCAGAGCTATCCACTGTGGTTCTGACTGCTGCCTGACGTGCGGAACGAGGACACGCAGTTGGGCTGCCATATAGTATGTTTCTATGTCCGGGAGGCCTTCCCCTGCGTTGTCCTTTCGTAGTTGGAGCAAAGATCTGGGGACTCTAGGCTTTTGGCTTTGCCACAGGAAGGTTAAAAGGGACTTTCTGGTATCCGTAAAGTATTCTTGGGGCATTTTAATGGGAAACATATGGAACAGGTATTTTGGAGAGAATCACCATTTTTATTGCATTTAAACGGCCCAGCCAAGAGATGGTGAGTCTGGACCACCTTTGGATATCTTTTTTAAGGGCAAGTGATAGTGGGGGGAAATTAGATTCGTATAGGGATTCCAGGTCTCGAGTAACATTGATGCCCAGGTATCGGAGGGTGGAGAGGCTGACCTTCACTACTAGGGGAGCAAATCGTTCTGCTTCGGAATCTCTACTTTTATCAATTGGGAGGAGGATCGACTTTCCGGTGTTAATTCTCAGGCCAGCCAATTCACCATATTCTTCAATTATGCTGATCGCAGCCGGGACAGAGTTTAGGGGATCAGTTAGGTGTAGTAAGATATCATCACCGTAGAGGCCTAGTTTATATTCACGTTCTCCCACTGTAATTCCCTTAACTCTACCATCCTGCCTTAGTGTCTGCGCCAACGGCTCAAGGGACAGCACAAATAATATCGCTGACAGTGGGCAACCCTGCCTTGTTCCCCTTTCCAAAGGAAACGATCATGAGTAGCCTCTGTTCACTGTCACTGACGTTGTGGGAGATGTATACAATGGTTTAATGGCGCGGCGGAGCCTCGGCCCTATCCCATTCCAAACTAGTACCCTTTCTAGGAAGTCCCATGCCACCTTGTCAAAGGCCTTCTCGGCGTCTAGTGACAGAAGGGACAGATCCCCTCCCATTCCCTGTACTTCGTGAATTAAATTAAGTGTTTTCCTCATGGTGTCCGCACCCTGTCTCCCTATGATGAAGCCAACTTGATCAGAGAGTATAAGTCGTGGTAAGTACGTTTCAAGTCGGGCAGCAATGACTCTAGCATATATTTTGGCATCAATGTTAAGAAGAGAGATGGGGCGATAAGAGCTACAACATTTGGGGTCTCTCCCTTCTTTTGGAATGACAGCGAGAAGGGCCTGAGAGAAGGACGGGGGCACTTGGCCTGTTTCAAAGATGTGGTTGAATAAGGATGCAAGGAAGGGGGCGATGAGTGTGGAGAATGTCTTATAAAAACCGGGCGTAAAAACATCATCCCCTGGGGCCTTTCCCGTCTTTAGGGGTTTTATGGCTTCAGTAACTTCTTCTTCTGTGACTGGTGTATCTAAGGATTCGGCCTCTATGGATGTGAGTGTGGGGATCCGAACCTCTTTAAGTTATGTGTCAATGCTTCCTAGGGGAGGGGGGGTTGCATGTATATAAATCTTCGTACAAGAAGGCAAATGCTTCTTGTATTCCTCCCCGAGATGTTACTATCGTATCTATGAGGGTGCCATCGGTCCTTTCGATGAGATCAACCCATCTTTCTGCCTTCTGCGCTCGGCGACGGGCCGCCAGGAGGGCATCTGCTTTGTCGCCCTTTTCATAATATTTTTGTTTTAGGTATTGTAGAGTTTGAGCTGTTTTTCCCACGATGAGTATTTTTAGCTCTTCTCTGAGCTGTCTGGCTTCAGCGATATACTCGGGTCTATCACGTGGGGAGGACTGTTACAGTTTTTGGGCTGTAGAGAGCTTCTCCCTAATGTTCTTTTCTATCAGGGCGCGTTCTCTTTTTTTTGGGCCCCTTCCCTAATAAGCACCCCCCTCCAAGTAGCCTTGGTTGCCTCCCATACGGATGTCTTCCCAACCTCTCCTGTATCATTGGTAGAAATAAATTGCTCGATCTCAGTTTCAAGAGTTTCTTTGAAGACCGTGTCAGCCCATAAGGAGTCGTTGCATCTCCATTTAGTGTTCCGAGGGGCCAGGTCGTTCCAGCATATATCCACCGTAACCATGTCATGATCCGACCTTGCGGCGGGGTGTATATTCGCCGCGCGAAGTATCCGCAGGAGGCCATCAGAGAGGAAGATGTAATCGATAAGCGTGAGCATGCCATGGGGGAGGGAGTGGAAAGTGAAGCCTCTATCCGCTGGGTGTAGTTGGCGCCAACTGTCAGTGAGGCCATATAGGTCAAGGGTTATTTTGATTTCTGTTTCATCTCGGGAGGTAGGTGGGTTATGTGCATCTGCTCTAGTTTTTCTATCCACTGAACTATCCATCCACGTATTAAAATCTCCACTAAGAGCTATGTGTCCCTGTGCCATGTTAAAAACCTTCTCAGTGATTTTGTGAATGAACCTATTCTGCCCTTGATTAGGTGCATAAAGTGTGGCAAGAGTGACAATTGTGCCACAAATGTTTCCCACAACTACAAGAGCCCTTCCCTCCTTGTCCGTCCAAGACTCAAGAGTTGCCATCCGGAGGCCTTTGCGAATTAAAATCCCCACTCCCGCCTTTTTGGAGATTCCAGAGCTCCAGAAGGAAAGGCCTACCTCGCGAGATGGAACCACTTTCTCCTCTCCTCTTCGGTATCGTGTTTCTTGGAGAAATAGAATATCTGTGTTTGACCGCCTGAATTCTCTGGCCACCATGGATCGTTTTGTGGGGGAGTTCAAACCCTTCACATGAAGTGTGCATATGCCTAAATTATCATTAGAGAATGTAGGTGACATCTCGAGCTTTGTGTGAGTATTTAAATGACCAAATCGTCTGCTTCATTGCCCATGTCATGTTTAGTAGTGCAGTGTGTGATTCATCTTTTTTGAGTTGGGTCTCAATAAGTCCTGAAGAGGTCAAGGATTGACCCGTCCAGTTCGTGTCTTGTCCCTTCATGGTCCCGTTCTGTATTCTTCCGCCCTCCAGGTCTGCCTTCTGATGCATTATATGTCGTTCTCCCACCCCACCTTCCTGTCCCTCCCCTCCCCCCCTTACATTCAGCGTCCGGCCAATCCAAGGTTAACATCGCCCAGTCGGTCTCGGACCACCAATGGAAACCGCGAAACAAGCGGTCCTATCCTAATGTGAACATGTAACAGTGAGCCCCCAACCAAATACTCATAGCTCAACAAAACCAACTTAAAAATATGAATTCTGACCCCCTTCTAAAGCATCGTTCCAGTGTCTATTTTACCTCATATTTCTATCAGGGCACCCCGAAAATGCAGGCTCCAATTCGTCGTTTGTGCGACAGAAAATAAACAATTAGACATGAACTCTGACCTTGGAATCGGGTGCATCGTTGGCGTATGCCGAGCATACGTTCCCCATCAAACACACCTAAATTACTCCAATTTCCGTCGGGTGGCGCTCAAGCGCCCAGCTTCAGCCATACCATTCACCCCACCTTTACTTTGCCTCGTGCGGTATGACGTGACAATCTGGAATCTGGGTTAATGTTCCATGTCCTGCGAATTGTTCATCCTCCTGAACTTCCTGGATCCCTGAATCCTTATGCGCCGTGGGCCCTTAGTGTGCCACTCACCCTCCTCTCTTTTCGATTCACAGAGGGAGGATCCCTCTCGCTGGGGACCTATCAGGTCCGCTATACAGTCTGCAATGTCCTTTTCCGAAACAAGTTTCATTGTCGAACCCTCCCACTCAAAGGTGAGTGAGAAAGGGTAGCCCCATCGGTATCTGACACCTTTGTCCTTCAGCATCTTTGTAATTGGGGAGCACTTCTTCCTCATTGCCAGCGTGAGTGATGATAAATCTTGGTAGAGTGAGATATTTGAGTCGTCCAGTGAAACTTGTGAAATGTGTCTGGCCTTTTCTAGGATCCGAGCTCTGTCCGCATAGTTGTGAAATTGAGCTAGTACTGATCTCGGGCCCCCTGATCTGCCACCAGCTCTATGAATGCGGTCAATTTTGGGTTCGCCCACCGATTCATCTTTAAAGAGAAGCTTCAGAATGGGGTGCCGGGTTTGCTTTAAACCAAATTCGGTTTCGCCTTCTTTTTCGGGAAAGCCGAACACACGTATGTTGTTACGGCGTTCCCTGTTTTCGAGATCATCAACCATTAGGCGTATTTCCTATTCCCTGTGTTCTATCTCTGCAATGCGGTGATCCATTTGGGCCTCCAACGTATTCAGGGAGGTTTGATTATGTTCAACTTGTTCCAGCCTGCCCTCCATTTTGTCCATCCTTTGTGTGATTTTGTCTATTTTGCTGCCTATGTCTGCTCTAATGCTTCTCATCTCGGTGAGTAGGTCAGCGACATCCGCCTTGGTTGCAGCTGCATCAGACCCTGCAGTCGACATCTTGGACTCAATGGGTGACTTCAGGGGTTCGTGAGTTGGTGTAAACTTATACTTCGCCAGTTTGCCCTTAAGGTCCATGGACGGCAGGACCCCAGAGATGAGGTGTGTGAGAACTGTGCGTGGGAAGACTACAATGCCGGGGTGGTCATTTGGGAGATATTTGCTTGTGTATACGAGCTTTGTCCTCCGGTGGCCAAACGTGGCAGAGGCAAGATGCTGTTGAAAGCTCCCTTAACAAACAGCCTCTTGCATGTGACCGTGTACCATTTGGTTCTTCTTGTTTCTATTTTATTTGGATGGTGACTTTCCTGTATTGTGGCACATCAGAAGACTCTGGGGCGATTCCCCAGGGAGACAGACATCAGTTTGTGGCCTGCGTGCAACCACACTAGTTAATCCTCATGCGCGCGGTCCACACCAAGCGGAATGCTGGAGCTCTGTTCATAGATCTGGTAAGCTTAAAAGGATATGGGGGATCTGAGGAGGGCACACACCCTGTCCCACAGGGGCCCAGCCCTCAGTCCTTTTCTGCCTGAGTGAGATCTTCTAGCGCCCTTTACTGCAGAGGACATATGGCGCTGTAGCTTGTTCCGCCTTTCCGGGGTCCCGGTGTCGTGTTGTCAGACCCAGCCAGTAGTTAAGCCCCTCACGGGTCGAGGATCAAGAGTCAGGGGCAGGAAGCCGAAAGGGAGAACGGATTATGACAGGTGCTGAGCCGATCAACGGGCTCACACCCTGTGCAACCTTCCGGACATGCTGGCACCCAAGAGAGGGCCCGCTGCCCGCTTTGTCCGTAGCGTTCGAGAAGAGTCTACGTATGATGAGATGCTGGGCCAACTCGAGCAACTGGACTGAGAGGAGCGGGTGCTGTGTCGCTGTGGGGCAAGGATGATTCCATGCTACGCGGGAGTGCGTAGTCTCCACGCGGGCGTCTCCGTCTCCTGTGACCGGAGTACGCGCCCGTGGTGAAAATGACAGTGGAGACTGCTTAATCTGGGCTTGTTCCACGGCAGCCTCCTCACGGGTGTGTAGGGACGGTGCCGGCAGTACCTGGTAGTCGAGCGGTCCTTTTCCGGGTCCTTCGTTCTCAGAAGCGGGGGTGTGCACAACTTCCTAAGGGCCGTAAACGATTCAGGTGGGTTTCGTGGGGCCACCTGAGAGACAAGCATGTCTTTGCACATTTACATTTTGATGGGCCCTGGTAGCGGTGTGCGTCGCTGAACACACCCTGGTTCCGCGCGTATCACGGCTCTGTGAACGCTCGAGAGCGCAGTGGGAGCTTGCAGGCCTTCTCTGCCTTCCTGCGCCAAATTATGCAGAGGGGGATTTCTCCTCGAAAAAAGCTCCGTTTCGGGTCGGGTTTTCTCCCAGTGCGTCCTGATCACTTCCGACGCCAAATTCTGTTGGTATTCCAGCCTGGGGGGGTCTCGTGGTGGGGGCTCACTCCACTTTTCGGGACCCTTGCGCGGAGCCTACACAGAAAGTAAACCCATCTGTGCGCCCACTCGTGGCCGATATATATATATTTTCCTTTTAACCTCCAGAATTAGCATCTCTTCATTTACTCCAATTTTATTTAAAACCAAAATACACTCCTTTATCCATTCATTAAAACCATGATTACGTTTTGACGTTCCTTGGTTACTAAGCAGAATCCAAGGCGAATGGGCCCGCAAGCTCAACATTTTTGATAATATGTTTAGCTTTTCCCCCACATACCATAGCTTCTAGAAACACAAGATCAACATCATATCTAAGGGCGCAGTTGGGTACCCCTTGGGTCAAACAACAAACCTGTTTCCAGAATACACCCTCAAGGCAATCGAGTTTCTACTCCATAAATTAAAATCGGGGCTACCGTTACTTTATAGAACTACAGAACCGGTAATAGAGAGTATTGACTATATGGACGATTTACAATTCTGGGTTGTGCAGCCAAACACAAGTCTTTCGTTTTCAGCATCTCATAAGCACCAAAGTCCTTAGAGTTCATAGTTAAGTACAATCCCAAGTATATAAAATAGGGTACTCTATCAGGTGATTCATGCTTAAAATACCATTTAAAATGTTGTTATTGATTTTTCCAAGGAGCTTTAAGAATAAAGACGATAGATTGACCTGTATTTTCCGTTAACTCATTTTGATCTGCATACATTTCAAAGGCCGTCAGTTGACACTGTTGGCCGATTGGGGTGTAATTGAGCAAGGCTAAGTCATCTGCATATTACAGCCATTGTACTGCATCATTGCCTATTTTAGAAAGGAAAGCGTGAGATTCCTTCAATGCAGCACCCATGTCAGCAATAAAAAGCAGAGGCACAAGGACACAGCCTTGCTTCAGGCCCCGAGTTGTCTTCAATTAAGTAGGTAGAAGACTTTGGGCCCTGTTACAGGTCTGGTGGTAACCGGTCCGGTAAAACCGGCAGTTTGATGCCGGCCCTGTAATGAAGTAACAGCGCCTGACTTCCCAGTAACACCGGGGTATTCCGACCTTGACGGCCGGGAACTCAGGCGCCAGTAATTTTGTAATTCCCCATTCCCATGGAGTCTAATACGACTCCATGGGAATGGGGACCACGGAAGCACCAGCACTGTTAACAGAAGTGCCGGTGCTTCCGTGAAACTCTGCGGGCAGGTGCCATTCCAACCAACAGGAATGACCCTGGCAGGCAGGACGGCACCCACCCGCAGAGTCGTCGTTTCCAGACAGGCGCACTCATAATGAGGCCCTTTGTTTATTTAGCCATACTTGTATCTGGGTGTTAGCGTGGAGGACAATCAGCATATTTTACAATACTAGACGGCAGCACCAGACCTTGAGTTTTTGACACAAGAGGTTACGGTTTACGCAATCAAAAGCCAACGAGGAATCAATGAATGTTACACATTTTGGCATGTCTTTTGTAATAGTTTCTACTTTCAAAAGATTTAGTAAGGAGCCGTTTAGAGAAGTGCCAGTTCCTCTGAGTTCCCTCTGCCCATAGTAGCAATTCTTCCTTCAGTAGAGAGGCAAACATTTTACTGGAAATATCTAAGAGGGCAATCGGCTGGTAATTGGGGCGAATGGTTTGAACACATTTTTTAAAAACAGGAACCAATAAGGAAGATCTCCACAAGGCAGATCTCCACAAAGCAGGAATGGTTTGAGCCTCTAAGATCTTTGCAAAAAGTGTTATTAAAAACGTTGCCTACAGTTCTGGGTTTTTTGCCTTTAAAGGTATATTAGTAAGTAGAAACAAGGAAAGAAGATGATTTTCAGAAGCTCTCAAGTCTCAATCGAAAGACTTTAAAGAAACTCCTATTGGGGTAAAACAGCACAGGGGAAACCCCAAACACACATGTTACCAAGACCACTCCAATTTCAAACTAATTTGGAATCTAAACATGGACTAAGCTCTCTAGATGAATGCAAATATTTAATCATTAGGCATGTTTATATCTAATCAATGAATTTGAATTGAATTTTCTGTTATAAATCCCTCCTGATGTGCCAATAGATTTGGTGAAACACGTGTAGAGGGCACTACTATTTAAGAACAATTTTTGCAGGATCATTTTTGGAATAAAAAAGCCTCATGATACAACAAACATGATTTTTGGAACATCATTTAACCTATAGTTAGCGTTAACTTCAGGTGCGCTAGAAGGTGACTTGAAAATTCTGTTCTTCATAAATTGTGACACACTCGGCAGTCTGAGTGTTACTAGTCACCACCAAGCAGCACCCAAATTACCTTTATCAAAATAAAAACACTGTCAACCAAAGACCAATTCGCTATCAATTGTATTTGAGACTGCAAATGTATAAACTATATTAGTAAGTAGGTCGGGACCCAGGGCTCTGGAGTTCTTACTCTTAATGATCAGATTGTGGATTTTTTATAGGTCCAAATCAAGTGATCACCTTGCCTCAATTGGTATGACAATATCCTACAGGGCATGAGTAGATCTTCCTAAAATGCTCCAGCCAACTACTGTCAGAGATCGGGTTTACTTGCATCTCTTTACTCTACTTCACTTTATTCAATTCATAATACGCACCAAGGACCCTGAGGTTTACGGGGGCACACAAACTTAGACAGAACACACAAGACAGAAAAACAGAACTTGTACATTCCTGGGAAGAGACAAGAACTCTGTCAAGATACCGTGGTCAAAGGGTCTAAGGTTCGTAGCTGTCATCAGAAAAATAATGTTTTCAGCCTCTTTCTAAAAACTGCTGTCAAGCCCATTTCTCTAAAATCGGCCGGATGGGCATTGCATGCCCTGAGTGCAGCTGTAGCAAACGCCCACTTCATAGCCTTGCTGGATTTGTAGACTGGCGTCTTCAACTGATTGGTATTGTTTGACCTAGGGAGCCTTACAGTGAGGTTCAATATCTCATTCAAGTAAACTGGCATAGATCCAGCAAGGCATTTGTGGGTGATCAAAAGTAGACTATAATGAATCCTGGCCTCCAATGGGAGCCAGTGTAAACCACGTCTAGCGTCTGAGATGTGATCTTTCCGTTTGAGTCCGGTGACAACTCTCACTGCACTGTTTTGAATGACTTGGAGGCAGTTGCATGCCGATTTGGGGAATGGCCATTAAAAGACTGCTACAGTAGTCTATCTTTGACCCCACAATTGCCTTGCTATTATTTCAGAGTTCTTTTTAGAAATGAATGGCCGGAGATGTGCTAGCAGCTTTATATAATTGGCTGATGAAGAAACCAAGCTGCCCACCTGCGCTTTCATGTTGAAGTTCTTTATTCTTTGTCAGGATATCACACCTTGCTATTGAAAAACAATTGTAGTCTGGGCCTAACTTCCTTATTTTATTCCCAGTCCCTACTACCATCAACTCTGTCTTTTCTTTGTTAAGTTCTAGACCATTCTGTATCATCCATTTCTGTATAAGGTCATACACTTTGTTAATGGTACTTTCATCCCCCAAATACATACCTGTTAGCGGGATGACACATTGAGTGTCATCTGCATGATTGGTAAAAGCTACGCCTCTTTTTGCGAGGAGGTCAAAAAAAGGAACAGTAAAAACATTGTATAAAGAGAATGACAAACAAGCTCACTACGTGTTTTGCTTTTCGAGGCGCATGCAGGGGCCCCATTTTTCTGCAACCTCGTACCCCGACCAAAAGCAAAAACTTGGACTCAGAGAGGCAATAAAGCACACATAAACCACTGGTTAGAAAGATAAAATAAATTGCTCATTACAGGCCCTTTAGTCACACCCAATAAACATACAAATAACTAACACATAAAAAATACAAATGTATATATATATACATAAAGCAAATACATTACCGTTGACTCAGTCACAGAAAACACCTTCATCTCAGCCTCCTCAACAATGCTTAATCCCAAGAGCAGGTAGGCAGAGAGATCACTCATGCTAACGGGGTCTGGAGCGGAGCGTCTTCCCTCTCAGCGAGACTTCATCACCCAGGCGTCCAGTTCTATCTCCCTCCACTGAGCAATATCTCAGCTCTTTATTGGGATAAATCCCTGCCTCTTCATGGTTGCGTTTGCCCTCGGCCGAAGAGCGGACAGCAAGCATTGGGAGCACAGAGTGGAAAAATCCAGATAGAAGTGTAAAAATCCAGCTTCTCTCTCTCATCTTCGTCCCAGCACCCCTTACTGCTGAACGTGTGGAGCCCCACTCCCTCCTCGGCTCGTCCTTCAGTGGACAAGACAACAAGCATTCCTTCCTGCTAGCACATCTGGGATCATCCTGACCTTGCAACTAGTTGCAGAATTCACGTTTACTTACTGAGCCCACTAAAACGTAGGCTTTCATTGCAGTGATGGAAGTGAATGTCCAAAATGGCCACGCACTGGTGCCATGTTGTCTGGCTCGTTTTGCGCACATGCACTAAACTGCGGTACACCATATGCTAAAGGCACAGGCATAGCTTCAGTGTCTTTGCTGCACACCCTACAACATCTATCACTCAAGAAAGAAGTGATCCAGAGAGCAGCGTTGTGTGAGAAGTGAGCCACTTCCTTCAACCTAGTGACCAATAGTGCTTGCTCCACCAGGGCTGCGGACAAATTTAGCAGCATGAACAAAGAAGTTTGACCTTTATCCATGGAATCTAGTAGCCTGGACTTAAGGTCAAGTAACGCTGTTTCCGTTCCATGTCCCTGCCTAAAACCTGACTGCCATTTGTTTAAAATCATGTGTTCATTCAAGTGAGCCGAGATCTCGATATAAACCATGCAATCTAAAATGCTTAAATGAAATGGTGTGTTGGTGATAGGCCAATAATTGGCTGCCGTATTAGGACACAGTCCATGTTTCTCTAATAATGGGTTAATCCAAGCATTCGTATGCCCAACTGGTACATGGTTTTCAGCAAAAGAAGCATTGACAAATTTACATAAGGAACTGATCAAGATAGGGGAGCATAACTTAATAATCATTGCCGGGCAGGGATCCCCTTTACAACTAGTGGGTTTAAGGTGTTCAATAATGTTCGCCAATTCAGCTTCGGAAACAGATATGAAGTTAAATTGATGAACTGATGGTTTTTGCCACAGGCATCACCAGATCATCGGTACTGGTTGCCACATTGATGTTTATCCTTTTTTACTTCAATGTCTTTCTTAATCCGATCTAACTCTCCCCACATAGTGTCTTGGATCAATGTACACCAAGCAGCATCTTTCACCAGTATGTTAGAACTCTTCTGGTAAGGGGTTTCTAGTTCTCTCAATATTTTAAAGAGTTCCTTGGCCTCTGATTGGGACTGAATTATCCTATTGTTAAACATATCTTTCTTAGCTGCTATGACTGCTATCATATAATCCTGCACAGCTGTTTTATATGCCCCCTTGCCCGGGATGTCCTGAGATAATCTCCAAGCATAAAAATATTTGGTTTTGGTCACTTTCAGTTTTTGTAGTTTGGGGGTAAACCCTTCATTACCTTTTTTCTCAGCTATCTATTTAGTTTTAAGAGGTGCCAGGGTATGAGTGGCTTCCTGCAAAGATTGCACATAAAGATTAGCAATATCCTCTGCCATCTCCAATTTAATAATCTCATGAACCAAAGGTTTTAGCCATGGTTCCAGGGCCTATGGGGTTAATTTCTTTACATTCCTTACTAAAACATTATTTTTCTCTTTTGCTCTAGTCCTTAAAGGTGTATCACCCACTATTGTAAAATGAGCAAAAGAGTGATCTGACCAAGGGCAAGAAAAGACTGCTAGGTCTGTTGTTTTGATGGTGTGAGTGGCCACCCAGTCTAATGTGTTCCCCTTGCTACGAGTCGGGATTCTAACAAGTTGCTCAAATCCCAAATTATTCAATGAGTCTTCCAGCATTGTGACTAAAATATCAGTATTGCAGCCCAGCCAGTAGTTAAAGTCGCCCAAAACCCCAAAGTTGGTATTCGGTTTAAGGCTAGGTAATAAAAGGTTGCAAAATTGTGTGGGGAAGTCTGCCCCGGGAGTAGGAGGTCTATATACCAATAGCATGTTGAGAGTGGTTTCAGCATTAATGCTTATCTTTATGTGTTTTAATTCAGTAGACGGAATACCTGGAGAATCTACCTCCCATATGTCCAAGGTTGATTTAAAGATCAAGTCAATCCCGCCTCCTCTCCCCTCTGATCTGTCCTGCCGCAGCATATTATACCCGGCTGCAATGATTAGATGTTGGTTGTTAGCTTAATTTCAGGGAAACATACAAGTTGTTCAAAAGATCAGTATAATCATAGTGTTGCAAGAATACCACTAAATCCATGCATGTTAATCTTGTCTCAAGACCTCTATTAAAGGGATCAATGAGATATCTATTCCAAATAAGTTTAGTATGTGCATTATTTACCCATACCCTGGGCGTGTAAATGGACACAAGAGATAGGGATCCTCCAGGTCTGTAACTCATCCAAAATAAACGTATTGTCCAATATACTGTTTTGAGAATTACGTGACCAGTTGTAATTTGCAGGAGAATCCCCAAACACATTGCCATTAACCCTAGTGAGACCCCTCATGTTCATAAGTTCAAGCCAAGTAGTGCCCCTTTTAAATGCACTTGCTGTGACACCCCCTTCCTTAGCCGTTCTCGTAGGAGCATCAAAACAATAACAATTTAAATCACTACAAATAATTACAATTCCGTGGTTTCCTGTGGTAAACCATTCTACCAACATGTGCTCAACCACTTCATATTAGCCCTGCAACGATATGCTTGTGGTGTTCCAATAAACGTTAATTAGTGAAAGTGGCTTCATATTCGAGAATTTTTTATCGTCCTAGGTTAACTCAGTTGCCTGTGCAAATGCATTTAATGGGTTCCAGGACTCTGCGCTTATGGCAATTGCAGAACGAATGCCCGTCAGTAGGCCCGAAACAGAATGCCACTCTGGCTGCATCAGAACATTTAGGGTGGACCCTAGGGTGGAACCTAGGAATGTTAGGTTAAGATCTAGAAGTAAAGAGTCGGTTGATCCTGATGTGAGAGGATGAAGGACGTTACTGCATTCACTACGTGTTAACCTGTTATGCTAATAAAAGCATTTACCTTACCTGAGAGATCCTGCAGTTTTCTTATAGTGGTGACAAGCTGCTGCTCCGTGACTGTAGTGGAGGTGAGTAGCAGAAAGGACCCACAGCACATGAGGCCAGTGCTGGAAGATTGGGGTATTTAGGGGATGGTGTAGCTGATAATCCTTGGATGCTCAAAGGGTTTGGGACCCCTCGTTCGGGTGAGTAAGATTTGCAGTTGGAATGCACAGATCTACGGCTCACCTGACAACCTCAAGCAGAGTCAAGGAGATTAGGTAAAGCTGCTCATCCTGCAGTCTCAGAGGTGGTAGAGGGTCACCTGCACCCACAATCCGAGGCATGGCAACCAGGGTCAGACTGGGACATGAAAATGTCTCGGGCACCAATGAAAACGTGGCCCACCATTGCAAATGGCTATTGTGAGAAACCTGACGGTATTCTCCCACCTACTGCCCCGGGATCTTCCATTCAAGTAGCCAGGGAAAGGCCATCGCTTTTGGATCCCGACACTGTGGCTGAAAAAGCTAGGGAGGATCACCTGAGTGGAGGGGACAACCCAAGGGCGAGAACTGGTATTCCCCCTTTCCGAATTACACACCAACCCACTGTCCCTCAGTCTTAATGGGGTATTTCCAATTACACCCCATCCCTCCCTCCCCATTTCCAATAAATACTGGGGCGAGGAAGAGTCGATCAGGAGAAATTAGGATTACCCATAGAAACAACATAGGGATACAAAGTGAGGTTTACCATCTAACACCTTTGAATTGTCCCACTAATAGAGTCAGGCAAGGTCATGCACTTTTCCCCAACTGTGCGCACCTGACTCCAATTGACTCTCACCTGGAGTATAAAAGGGTGGTTGTACCAGAATCGGACAGCGAGCTGGGGATGTTGACTGGACCAAGGAGCAGGGAGCTGTAGGAAGAGAAGCTTGGAGGATCCAGAGGAGAAAGGCGTGCCGAGACAATGGCCTGGTGTTTATGAGTGGCTGCAGCGTGGCTATGGAGCCAGAGCGAGGCAGCCTGAATCCTGCTGGCGGTGTTCAGTAAAATGCTTGTTCCCCTTGGGACGTGTGCCGGTCCCAAGGGTGTCTGGGGGGCAGGTGGTGAGCCCCCCCACCCTGATCCAAACCCATTTTACCTGTATGCCAGTGCTCTGCTACTATTGGTGCGTCTCACGAAACAGAGAGAAACTCAGTAGCGTGCGGGTGGCTGGAGTGGGAGAAGGAGCGTTGTAGAGAGAAGAGCCCGGTGAGCGAAAGTGGGATGAAAGCAAGTGAAAGCTGGAAAGCAGTGAAAGAAAGGAAAGCGAAGCAGGTTAAAGTTGGTAAGTGGTGAAAGAAAGCTAAGCGTAATGACAGAAAAGTTGCGATAGAGGCGCAGAGGTGATGAAAGACAGCAAAGTGAACTGGCAGTGCAAAAATAGCCAAGAGTGGGTGCGAGAGAGACCCGAAAGTAAATACAGGGGTACAAGCGAACCGAAACTGAGAGAGACAGCAAAGAGACAATGAGAAGGAAAACAGACAGTTAAGAGAGGGTGCAAGCAACCCGAAAATGAAAGTGGGTGCAAGTGACCCGAAGGAAATACAGAGAGTACAAGAGGCACGTAAAAGGGCAAATGAAGGTTCAATAGAGCATTGTAAAAGCTGAAGGTGCAAAAGGGCATGGTGAAAAGTAAGGAAAAGTGTGCAAGGGGCACAGAAAAGTGGAAAGAAGGTGCAAGTGTGCAAGACAGGCAAAGAAGGTGTGCAGGATGCACACTAAAGTGGAAAAGGACAGAGTTAAAAAGACAAAGAAGAGGAAAAGGTGCCAGCGAGTGGTTAGAGTGGTCACGCCTGTGAGGAGCAAAAACACAGCATTCTCGAAAGTCTCTGATACTACCGCCACAGAAGAACTGTAAATTGAACAGTACATCCTGAGAAGATGATCTTTCTGTTTGTTTGTTGAATTTCGTAAAGAGGGACCTAGGTTTGGGGAAGGGAACCCTAAGAGGCCCACTAAAGACATTGTTGAACTTGGCAAAGAGAGGCCTAGACTTGGAGAAGGGAGCCTTGAGAGACCTTATAGGAACTGTGTCTTTTGTTTGTTTGGAACTGGAAGGATCAAAACTTGGGGAAGGGAACCCCAGGAGACCCAGAGACATTGTGAACTCTATTGACTTACGGCAAAAGCCCTGCGTGGAAGGTTCCAAGTGTAAGCCTTTTGAGTTGAACTATTATGAACTGGCAGACCTACACCTATTGGTAAGACTACCAGAAACCAGCTGTGGTTTACATTTCCTTTCTTTTTTTGAATCACAATTTTTCCTTTAAGAAAATCCCCTAACACATTTGGTTTAAGAGTGAGTTCAAGCATAGGTTTGGACACAGTTGAACTTTGTTTTTGGACTTAGGAACATCAACGACCCTTAGAAGCATCAGTTGAGGGAATAATCCCCTTAGGGTTAAGGCCAGGAAGGCATTACATCAACCCCACAACGTTTGATAATAAAGGTTTTCAAACTGTTACTTTTTAGTCTGTGTCTCTCTTGATACCATGCCTGTCTCACACTATTCATTCCTTTTGTGACACTGTTTGAATAGTACCCAACGGGGAGTTTTTTGATAAAATGTGATGCAAATTCTGCATTGTAAAGAATATTTATTCAGCAACACTGATCAAAACTATTAACTGCATAGTGAAGTAACTCATCAAACTGGCCCACTTGGCCAAAAAGTGCCCCACTTTGACCAAAACAAACTGGCCAACACCAGCATTTTGTGTTTTTGGTTTGGCCATGGGCCTATTGCTCTATAGGCCATTTCGAGCCTGACGGTGAAAGTGAAGCCAGCGTGAGCTGTAAGTGGTTCCAATTGTCCCAATTGCAAGCCTTGAGCTGCACGAGCGAAGGGGAGCAACAGCCGCAAGCTGCACGAGCTGGCGTTCTAGTTGATGTTTGAAAACAGAGCACAAGCACAGAGGAAATTACCGTAGTACGCACTCGTGCATACAGCTATTTTAATTACAGGTTGGTTACCAAAACAACCAACAGACAAATTCCAAAGGTTACACGCAGCGCAGCTGTAATCCTCACGGATCATTATAATAGAACCTTTCTCGTCTCGGTGGATTTATACAATTTGACAGGTACACAAATGCGAATAAGGAGAGACTGTTAAAGTTCAACAGTGATTGATGCACAGATACCAACATCCCATGGCAAACATCCCAGGCCCTGCCCTGTTCTTGCCCCAGGAAAGTGGTGAGTCTGTGATACATTGGAAAGATTGAAAAGAAGGTTTCCTCAAGTTTTTACTGGCTGTTTATGGCCCAAATTATTCAATAGAATGCGACAACGCCTTACTTTATCATTACTTGGGGCATGGTAGACAGGAAATGCTGAAAAAACTCCCTGACCTCACATTTGAAGATGGGATAGATCTGAATTCCTTTGAAGCTAGCTTACTTAAATTTGACAGTCATTTAGAGATCAAGGAGGATAACATTCTTGCCTGATATTGTTTTGCTACCAGGAAGCAGAAAAAGGGTGAGAGCTTTGAGGAGTTCTTAACAATACTGGGGGGCTTGCCAGTTAAATGTCAATTTAAACCATGCTGTTAGGAAGAGCGTTTGTGAGACCAGTTAATGATTAACTGCTCTGAGGACTAGGTACGGGAGGAACTTTGGAGGGAGAAGAATCCCAACCTTGATCGAGTGGTGGAAATAGCAAAGCAGGTGGAGCACATCGCCTTTTGCATCAAAGAACTTTGCAGAGAAGGCACAAAGAAGACAGAGGAATTGACAGAGAGTAGTCTAGAACGTAGGGACAAATTGTCAGTTAAAACTCCATTCAAGAGAGATAGTGTGGGTGACAAGGATCAAGATTGGATGAACCAGGAGAAAGAAATAGGAAACCCATCCTGCCGCAGAGAAGGAATGGGGAATCGACAAGTCAACCACCAAACCAAGTGTTGTTGCAGATGTGGCAGCACAGAGTACTTGGAAATGGTTAGGGAGTGCACTACCATATATGAAGACTGTAGGATATGTGGAAAGAAAGGTAATTTGGCACAGTTTTGCAAGTTGAGAAGTGGACGTTCTGGAGTAGTCAATGAAAAAATGTTGCTGATGATGATGAAGTGTATGATGGTTTGGATGTTGTGCAGGTAGTGAATGGGATTTGTGAAGTAAATATTAAGAAACCCAGAACAATAATTGAGGTTAATGGTGTAGGACTAGAAATGCTGGTTAGTACGGGGGCTGACTATACTTTGATCAGCAAGATGTCATGGGAAAAAGAACTTTCAAAATGTGTGTTAAGGGAAGCTAATGTCATGGCACACGCCTATCGTCCAATGGTGAAAACCTGATTGTGATTACTGGTGAGTTGAATGCCAAGTTAGCATTTAAAGGAAGGAGCACAGTCAGTCGGATATATGTAACAATTCTGGGAGGCAATTCTCTCTCTCTTGGAGTTGTCAGGCTGCTCTGGGGATACAATTAGATCCCATTGCCACAGAGCAGGGACACAATGGTAGTAGTAATGTTGTGACAGAGATTGAGGCTCTCAGTTAAAGTGATGTAGCCAAATGGGCTTCCAGAGTCTTCAGAGATGAGTGGGCTGTCTCAACGGCTTCATACATAAAATTAAACTGAAGAAGTGAGCTCTACCCACTGTCGCCAAACTCAGGTCTGTGCCCATGTCTTACAGGAAGGATGTCGAGTTTGAGATTGACAGGATGTTAAGAGAGGGTATTATTGAACACACAGAGGCATCAGAATGGGTCAGTCCCATTGTGGTAGTGAAAATAACCAGTGGGGCCATCAGACTTTGTATAGATCCAAGGGAGGTCAACAAGAATGTTGTCAAAGAGAGCTTTCCTTTGACTAAGATTGACAAGTTGATCACTGATTTAGTTGATTCAAATGTATATTCCCTTTTAGTTCTCACTCCATCCTCATGCTCATTACACATGTAGGGCTTTTTAGGTGTGTTAAGATGCAGTTTGTTTTAGTTTCAGCAGCCAGTGTGTTCTAGAGGGTGATGCACAGTATATTGGGAGGTATAGATGGTGTCAAATTCTATCAGGATGATGTTGTGGTGTGGGGTGGTGACAGGACAGAATATGATTCAAGGTTGAAGGAGGTGTTGAAAAGACTAGAAGGTGCGGGTCTAACACTGGCGCTAGATAAATGCAAATCTGGCACATCTGTGGTGGACTACCTAGGCCACAGTCTGTATGAGGATGGTGTGCTGAATCTGATGATGTAATCACTCCCTTCCCTGAGGTAGTATCTGCTCCTGTGGCCAATGGACAGCAGCCGCTACCGATCCTGACCCTGGGGGCGGCTATTTGAGGGAGGACCACATGGGGAGGTGAACCTCAGGGAGATGACATCACATCATCAAATGAGACATGGTACCCCTTTTCCCTTTTAGGGATATTGCCTCCATCCCTCATGTCTTGATGGCATACTGCCATAATCAAAAAACCAAAAAAAGACAAGGGGAAACTTAACGATAGTGGGATTCGTCCTCAAAACAGACTTGCGTACATACTTCTTGACTAAAGAACCCCACTACTTTTGTGTTGTCTCCTCTTGATAAGGACAAGAACACCATTTTCCACAGTACATATAGCAAATAACGAACTGTGTAATTTACAACTTCAAATTTAGAATACAGTTAATTTTATTACATACATCAATATCATAAAAACACATATCTAGTAAACATTACCATGGTTTAAACAAAGTGACAAGTGCAAGTGCAAATCTCAAAGTGCAAAGCTACATATAGGTTAGAAAAACAAGCAATAGCTGATTGTAAACAAATCAATTAAAGTGTAATACTTTCTAACTGTGTTGGCTAATAGATAGAGAACTCACATCGTTGATAATCTCTATCCTTTCTCTTACTAGTAGCCAAGTGGGCAAATCCTTTTCACATTCTAGCAAACTTAATGACTCAATAACAGACACTGTTCATCAATCCAGCATCATATGTACCCAACATGTTTCGTTTGTTTTATTGTTAACATGAACTCTACAAGAACTTCATCAAGGGAACCCAACGTCTAAGCACAATCGTGTGCACTATCGTCTTCTTCCATAGTTAAAAAATGATCTGCAGGTGTGTTTCCCAAAAACTAAAGGAGAAAACACAATGAAACAGCTTTCATTATTGCTGTTTATCACTTGAAATGCCATATCTAATAGGAAAACAAATCTCCTAAAGCAGGCTCACTGTGGAAGTATTAAATCCTTAGATATTCAGCGGTCCAGTGGGGGTATCTTCAAAGTAGATTCCAATCTGTTAAATCAACACACACTATAAGTAAGTGAATCAAACCTTGCTCATAAAATCCACAGTCCTCATAGTCCAAACAAATTAGGCTGAATAAGCCTAACAGCCAATTTCACGGCTGAAAGACTGTCCAACCTGTACAAATTAGTGCCGCTAAACTCCAGTGGCTCTACAAATTGTCAAATGACTCGAAACAAGCACACCACTTATGTCCTGGCTAGTGATCTAGCTCTCCTGTATTCATAAAGTAGTGCAGCATACCACGTCTCTATTAAACAAGCTTTAGTGTAGCCTTCTTATTCTAAAGCACAGAGGAAACTGTCTTGTAACTAATCAACAGAGAGACTTCTTCTTTAATACGATGTTAATTAGAACTATAATTACCTTTTGTCGTATAAATCCAAATGACAAATAGCAGGCTTTTAAATCATCCGTGGCGGCTCACAGTTGAAGCAGCTGGCATTTCACGCTCGTTATTAAGTCTTTTTGTACAACTTGCAACCTCGAGCAGTATGTGCTAAGAAACCTCAGAGAACAAAACATGACAAGCATCAATATCGTAATCTCTGTCTTCGTTCCACACGCATACATGCAAAACACGATAGAAACATAGCTTGTCTGTGAGTGAACATCGAGAACCGCGATTGTCAACTTACCATGTAAGAAATCGTATCACTATTCCACGGTCGGGCGTCGCAGTAACGCACTTGGGATCACCTGGTTGACATTACGTACTGGGACTGAAGCGAGCGTTCTTAAAGGTAACTTCCTATTTTACATAATCAACGGTGTAGCTATGGTACGGGTCGGCACTCTTTGATGGTACGGGTCGGCACTCTTTGATACGCGGCAACTCTCAATAGAGGCTGCATTAAACTTCTACTACTCAGCGTATATCCAGATTGCGAGGTGTTACATTGCCTTACAAGTTTAGAACACTACCTGTGGCCGCCCTCTGAAGTGCTACATCTTCGAGCCGAAGTCATCATACATCTGTCACCATCACATTCTGGTGACCAAAACTACTATATCAAAATGCCAGTATGCAAGCTATTGGCAGTGTGGAATCTCATTAATACAATGACAGCCAGTCATTATAAGTTCTGCCACTCCACCTGTTCATTTAAACTAGTAACAGATGCGTTGCATAAAAAGACGAACCATTGTTCTTTGGCAAACAATCTTTTTGCCATTGGTTCTCCATTATGTACTGGTATAATGTGCAAATGAACTGTCCATCTGAGTGCACCACTCTTGTGGTCCAATATCATAAAATGGTCCACAAGGGGAGCAGTAGAGACTTTATTATTAATGCAACTTCTGTGATCGGAGATCGTTATTTTCATTTTACGTAGGGCACCATATCGCATAGACCACGTTGTTTGTATTACAATTAGTAAATTGATGTTGGCTCCAAGGTTTATCTGAACCTAAATCCACCTCAGTTGTCCTACTAGTGAAACTGCAATTAACACATAACCCACACAGAGTGTTCCCTAACAGACGTGGGATACCCCACATTTCTGTGACATTCCTTTGTGACTGGGCTGGTTTAGCAATATTGTTTTTGGTCAAGAGGTCTTTAAGATTTGCACCTCACTTAAAGGCACAACATGGCGGTTTAAGGGGGCACTCACCACCTGTCAGAATGTGCCAATTCTTCTTAATAATCTTAGTGAATTGATTAGACAGGCGAGTGAAAGTGCTAACAAACACTATCCCTCCACTGTCAGTTGGTTTATCACGATATTCAAGGAGTGATTCTCGGTTATTATTAATAGACCTCCTCAAAGCTCTTTTCACAATCTTTTTAGGATACTTTCTCATGATCAATTTGTTACTCAATGTTTTGGCTTCAGACAAAAAAAAAGAATTAGAGGTACTGTTTCTTTTCAATCATAAAAATTGCCCAAAGGGCAAGCTCACCCTCGTGTGGCAGGGATGGCAGCTATGAAATGCCAGAAGAGAAATGCAATTGGTCAGCTTGTGGAAGCGTTTCACCTGTAGGATGTTGCGGGTTGAATCAATCCATATTGTCACGTCCATGAAATTGACCTCGGAATTACTATGCATCGAGGTGAATTTCAAGAACTGGTTCTGCTGGTTGATCTAGTCCATAAACTACACAAAAGAATCCAACAAACCTTCCCAAATAACCAAGATGTCATCTATATAGCGCCTCCACAACCCAATCTTCGAAAAGAAAGGATTGGATGCGCTATATATTGTCTGGAGCTTGACCAATTCGACATAATCCCCTTCAGCAACTTGCTTAGTCTACTGACAGTACTCTTCAGTATTAGATCATGAACAAAATGACAAAAAAATGAGACGAGGAAGAGGCAAAGAGCAATGATGATTACTCCAAGTGAGAACCAACGGCAGCAGTTTAGCAGCTGGAAGAATCCAATTGGCCTGACACAGTTTAAAGCCATGCCGGGAAGAGAAGTATGGAGTTCATCTTCTTCTTCATCCTGGTACAAATCGAGGACGCAGTGGGAACGGGAGATCCAATCGGCTAGGCATTGCGGGTGAACCCAAGCTGTCACGTTGACAGGCGAGCAGAGAAGCTTGGAGTGCAGCGACCAGCAGCAGTGCAGAATACTGGGTGGCAAGACGGAGCGAGAAGGCAGCCCGGTGAGTGATGCGCTCAAGAAAGCTCTGTGGAGGCAGCGGCAAAGCAGCAGGAAGCAAGCCGTGCTTTCTAACAGCCAAGGTAGCTGAGACGCTGACAGAGGACCGAATGCCTTCTGGAGGTGCCTGCAGGGTCAGAGAGAGCAGCGAGAGCCATAGAAGCACCCGATTCAGAGTCAGGAATGCAGAGAGATGGCAGGAAAAGAACCAGTGAGCCCGGGGACCGGGTTGGTTCACCGAAGCATTGTCAGGCAAAGTATTGGAAGCCCTAGAGAGTGGGACTGAGACCCACAGTGCAAACTTGGGGAAGACCAACAAGGGAAAACCAAAGGGACATTGTGTATTAAAACCTGGCAGGAGAGTATACCAGGTATTTTGTGTATCAAAGTGAATGAACAAAGTAAGAGAACTGGGCACATGCTGTGTAAACTGTATGTGAGAAGTCCTGGCAGATGCGTATACCAGGCCAGGCCAAGCCAAGTGTGTGAAGTGAACTGCATAAGAAAGTCCTGGCAGGAGCATATACCAGGCAAAGCCAAGTGGTGAAGTGAATTGCATAAGAAATTCCTGTCAGGAGTGTACCAGGCAAGCTCATGTGTGAGAAATTAACTGCATAAGAAAATCCCAAGGAAGCCACATTCCCTTAGGATTGTGAATTGCATTGAAGGTGGAAAGAAACCTGGGGAAGGGAGTCATTTCCCCAGGAGTGGATTGCAACACCAAGAGGGAGCTATCTCTTGTGCTACAAAGAAGTTGATTATTCTTTTTGTAATTTTATTTTGGTGCAGAGGAACCTGGAGAAGGGAGTTGTTTCCTGGAACTGTGAATCTTAACTATTTGAGATGTGTGTTGGATTTATACCTTTTTATTGAATTTGAACTTTGTGTGCACTTTCAAGGCCAAAGACAATATCCTTTACTCCTTAGAGTTACTTTTAGAATGCGAGGACTAGGATAGGATTTGTTACACAGGACATTTTTTCTGTGGACATCTTGACACAGGACAGACCCTTAGTTTTGGTTGAGGTAGGGAAATACCCACCAGATTAGGGATACTGAAGCATTGTCCAATCCCTTTATTATGTAATATAAGTCTATACCTAAAAACATAGGTTATCTGTGTCCGCGTCTCATTCCTGGCTCCCCACAATGTCCCAATGCCCAAAACTCAGCACGGTTAAGGCTATTTTAGAGATGGCTCCTTCAAAAAATAAAGTTGAAGTTGCTTCATTTTTGGGCATGATTGAATATTACTCCAAGTTTGTCAAGGGGTTGGCCAGTAGGATGGTGGCAATGCGGAAACTCACCAGAAAAGAGGTCAGATTTGAGTGTCTGAAGGTCTGTGGGGAGGAGTTTATATGTGTGAAGCATGACAGCACACATGCGCCCATCTTACAGGGTTTCAGAGAGGGGGCCAGTACCATATTGTATACAGATGCCTCGGAATTCGGTTTTGGGGTGGTGCTCATGCAAGAAGACACTTCAGACATGCACACTAAAGCGTACACCTTCAGGACACTCAAGGAAGTGGAGAGTCGCTATTCTGCCATTGAGCAGGAGGCGTTGGCAGTCACGTGGGCCATCATAAAATGTAGAGTATTCCTGTATGGTACAGCATTTGTGGTACGGACTGACCATAAACTCCTGGTGGCTATTTCCAATAAAAAGGGACTAGATTGACTTTTGAGAAGGGTCTCAAAGTTGATCAACAGACTTCAAGGTTTGGATCTTTGAGCGGAACATGTAAAAGGGAAGGACAATGTTGTCACTGAAGACCCTTCCAGACATCCAGAGGTTGAGGAGGAGGAGTCAGACATGCTGGTGGAGGACATTGTAAGGGACATATTCACAGTAGCGCAGAGTCTTCAAGAGAGGAGTGGCTAGCAGCATGTCAGGAAGATGAGGTTTACCAACAGGTCAAACGACTGGTTCAGGATAGATGGAGGGTAGGGAACCAGGCATTGAGTGAGAATTTGAAAGGCATATAAGAGAGTCAAAGATGAGCTGAATGTGGTAAGTGATTTTGTTTGCAGGGGTCAGAGATTGTTGGTAGCATGTGGCATGAGGGAGACAGTTGTTGAACTAGATCATAAGGCTCATATGGACATTTGCAGGACAAAGTCACTGATTAGGTTGGACTTTTGGTGGCCAAGCATGGATGAGTTCACTGAAATGCGTATTAAGAAACGTGAGGAATGTTGAGACATTGACAAGATATTGGAAACCAGCGTTTCCCCCATGGTGATTCCAAAAGTACCAAAGGTGCCATGGGGAACCATAGCAGTGGATTTACTTGGTCCTTTGAATTTCCATGGCTCCAGGGACAGTTATGTAGTGGTTACTTTCTGAGTGGCCTGAAGTGGGAGTGCTCAAGGATATCACCTCCAAGAATATGATTACATTTCTTGAGAATGTGCTCTGGAGGGAAGGTTGGCCAGCACAAGCTATGAGTGACAATGGGCCGCAATTTGTGTCTAACGAATTTCAGTATCAGTTAAATGAGAATGGGGTGGTGCATAAGAGAACAGTTTTGTAGCATCCCCAAAGTAATGGATGTGTTGAGCATTTCAACAGGACTGTCATGGACTGTGTTAGGCTTTCGGTTCAGAACAATGGAGTTTGGCAGAGGGACATGATATGGAGAGTGTTCCAATACAGGGTACCTCTGCACTCCTCCAGTGGTGTCTGTCCATTTGGACTCAAGAGGGGTTGCAAACAATACACGTTACTAACTCAAGGTTGGTTGAATCGATCCAGGATGTGTGAGGGGTTAGAAATGAGAGGCAGACACAAAGTTGTAATGTTTTCAACATTGAACATTTTATTAAAATAAACGGGTTTGGATAAAGGCCTTCCTGTCCCTATCCTAATGAGAGTTTCCCTGTGTATGAAATCAAAAATTGGGATCAGTCTGTGTCTCGTCGTCCAATTTAGGCAAACTTTCCTTGTGTCCAAAACGTATCCGGTGCTAACACTAAAAATGAGCAAGAAAAAAATTTACAAGGCAAATGTTTTTGCTTTAACTAAAAAGAAAAGAAATAGTGCTAAAATTAAGTATATAAATCCAGCAAACCAATCCTTGCTTCCAGGGGATGATTCCCTTCCCCTGAACCGTTTCAGGTAGAATATTGGAAATGTTCAGTTAAAACAATAGTTTTTGAAGAGTGGTAGAAAAGTATTTTTCACACAACACTTCCTAAAAGATGAAAAGTGTCTCTTGAAAACAATGGAGTTCTAAGAATGGCAAAAGTATCTCTTGTCACCTTAGGTTTTTAACTCTTTCTTAGGGATGATGAAAAAATTGTCCTTTTCAAGCAATGGCGCCCCAAGACTAGTAGAAGTGTCTCTTTTCCACAACAGTTCCTTAATAAAGACAAGTGTATTTTCGGAGCATTTGTGGTTTTTGTAAGGATAGCAAAAAGTGTCTCTTCCACTTTAAAGGATAAAACAAGTATCTATCTTTCTTCAAAAAAGTCTTTAGATCTCCTGGTGTACTCTCCTGCTAGGTATCTTTTCATCAAGCCTTTTCTTTTCATAGGTTTTGTGGAGATTACATGGTATATTGCACTGCCAGGAATCCCCCTGCTATGTCTTGCAGATCCCCTGGTATACTCTACTGCCACATATCTTTCTCCCAAAAGGATTAACTGCCTCATGTGTTTCTTTCACCAGGGCTTCCTACAATGTTCACATTATTTCCAAGTATAACACAGTTGTACTTCTTCACTGTTCATACTTCCTTAGCTTCAGGTACTACTTGTTTCAACTTTCCCCATATTGACATCTCATATATGGAGACTGGCCTTCTTCATTAGTACTCTCTTGCTTGTGGGAATGCTTGTTCCAATTTCCCCCAATTGACCTCTCATATAAGGAGATTTGTACATATTTTGCCTTTCAACTTCTTCAGTAATATTTATCACCTGAGGATAACATTTACTCCAACCTTCCCCATATTGAACTCTTTCCCATGAGGATTTGTGCAAGTTCTGTCTTTCAATTTACTTGGTTGGTATTCAAAAGAATTGTTTAATTAGCCATGTGCCTATCTGCACGCTCCAGTGTCCCCAACACTTATTGGCAGACTCACTGGTGTTTGATGGCGTGACACGCTGCTGGTAAGCTATATCTCAGGGAAGGCTTCCCTGTCTTTTGAGACCCACATTTGGTTTCAGTGTCGGCTCTGCATTCACGAACCAGTGAAACTGAAGCAATTTTGCAAGACCGTGGCTCCAGCAGCCTTGCCGCAGCTGTTGACCTCCCAGCAGCCTCTTTAAAGCTTCTGCAGCACCTTTCCAGGTCTCACATGTCTCCAGGTAAGTGTGCTTACAAGCGGGTGCTCGTAAGTATCGGTTTCTCCCAGCGCAGTTCACCTCCTCGCGTCTGCTTCTGCTGTCTTTGCCGCTTTGGTCACTCTGCAGCTTCTTTCTCCTCCCTTGAATGGTTGGTATTCTTCAGGTTTAAATGTCCCAGGCAGCTGATTTCTATCATGATAACTAGTCTGCACGTTTAGCTTGATGTTTCCTTAATTCCTCTTTGACTCTTTCTTCATCTTCCTCGTCTTAGTACTTGAGCCTTTATGGGATTTGAGGTCCATGGGTGTTTTAGACTTTTTAAGGCTGTACTGTTTTGAATCTTGCTTACCATCAGAAACACGAGATGTTAAGTATGTTTTATGTACATCTGAGGTGTGAATGGTAACCTGTCTAGAGTGACTGACAAGAATGGGTTTTAGGATTTCACAACTGGAGGGATTTCTATAATGACAGCATGTCATCAGGAACTCTGGAATTATAGGGCCTTCTTCACATGGAAGGGAAGAATACAGCATCTCTCCTAATGGATTGTCCAGATGTCCCTGACAGCTATCTCCTCCAATGTTATCCTCCCTCATAATACCACCCCCAGGGTCAGGATCAAGTAGCAGCTGCCTTCCTCTGGCCACATGGGAGGAGACTTTAGGCCAGGGCTCAGTGATGACTCCATAGGATTTATCACAGATGGTTGACACTGATATCAGATGTTTAGGAGATAGGATGAGAGAGTGTGGTGAAGCATCCACACTTGGTGTGATACCAAGCATGGGTGCAGGTCCAGAGGGATGCCTGCTGGCGATCGTGTCAAAATCAAGCTTCCCAGAAGGGGAAGGAAATTTGAGTCCAAATATTCGGGCCTCAAAACAGTGCTGAATGTTTATGGGAATGCTGTACGACTGACAGGAGGTGAGGTATGGAACAAAGGGAGAGTTATCAAGGTTGGCGGTGGGAACGATTGAACATGTGACCAACCTCTTTCTCTTCTTTTTCCACCATCTTGGTTCAGGTATCTTGTGTTAAGAGAGTCAAAGTTTCATTGTTTCATTTTATATTTATCGCATATGGTGGTTGCTGATTTCCATCCTTCTTTATTTCTTTTTGTTTCCTCCTCGTTCTTCCCATTCCTCATCCAAGCAATTTGTGGTGGTTTAAAGGGAAGGTGGGTTATATGTTGTAATGCTTTGTAGAACATTGCGTGTGCCTCACTCTGATTGCATCAGAATGTTTAGGTTGGAACCTAGGAATGTTGGGTTAAGATCTAGAAGGAAGGATTCAGTTGATCCTGATGTGAGTGAATGAAGGACATTACTGCAGTCACTATGTGTTAAACTTTTATGCTATTAAAATCATTTACCTTACCTGAGAGATTCTGCAGCTTTATTATAACTGGCTGGTCAATAAGCCACATTTTCTGCAGCAAAATTATTTTGTAGGATTCTAGTAATTTTGAAATAAGTGGCCCCTGTCCCACGTATTCCATTAGGTTATTTTGACTTCCCAGTGGCTCAATTGTTCTGGTTTTTCATTTTTAGAGTTTGAGGTGGATTGGGTTTTTTTGGACAACCAGCTCCATGAAAAGTCAGCGATGCTCGGGAGTTGAATCTGTTCAAGTTATCTGAAATTGCGGTGCCTCTCTCAATTTAGAATGTGCTTGCTGACTTTGCACTGTCACCAAAAGATCTGAGCCTAGATCGTTTTTATCGCAAATTTCTGATAGTTTAAATTTAAATTTAATATTTATTGTTCTATAGTTTAAACTATAAACTTTACACACATTTAATACAACTAACATGATAAAAGAAAAAAATCTAACATACTTCAAATACAATGTTTAAATATACATGAATTATAATACAAAATACTGTGTTAAAAAAAACAAATAATTCACATTATACACAGATATATATAAATTTCATACCATCTGTATGAGAATTATTTCATAAAACCTATTCCTCTACAGAGTTATACCCAATCTTGTTTCAATTTGCAACCAAACAGTATACAGAGCTATTAAGAGACGTAGACTGTTGGAGTTGAGGCAGTAATTGTCAGGATTAGTCAGGCGAGTACTGAGGCAGCGAATATGGCAAGGGAAATGTGCACCCAGGAACAACGACTCAGGTATGCTAGAACCCAGGAGTGCAAAATAGAGTGTGACATCAAAACCAATATATGAAAAGGGATGTGGGGTAAGCACCTGACCGCGAGGAAAGTCGGCAAGCACCTTACCCCCAATTGCTGTTACAGGTACTGACAGCGCTAAACCCACGTGGAGGGCCAGCAATGACAGGATCTGTGTACTAACACTCTTGATGGTATTACATAAGGGAACTTAGGAACTGTACTCACGAGGACGAAATACACCTCTTGAATGTCAGCTAGCCCACGAATCCTGTTGATGAATCTGGGACCCAGAAAGGCTATAACAGCAATGGGAGAAGTAGGGAGGTCCAGAGGACAAGGGCTGAAGGCAGCCGGAATGAGGCAGGCTGCCGGGCAGGGAGCCCAGAGGACAAGGGCTGAGGCTGGGAATCAGCAGAGCGAGATCCGCTGCTATGTGGAGAGCCCGCAGGGCAAGGGCGGAGGCTGGAAGGCAGCAGAGCGAGATCCGCTGCAATGTGGAGAGCCCGACAGGACAAGGGCGGAGACTGGAAGGCAGCAGAGCGAGATCCGCTGCAATGTGGAGAGCCCGGCAGGGCAAGGGCGGAGACTGGAAGGCAGTGGAGCGTGATCCGCTGCAGAAAACTAAATACCTAAGTTGGAATAGGGATTACAAATTAGTGGGAAAAACATAAGCATTCACACAGGAGCTAGCTACCACCACACACCACACCTAATGATCAAATGGGAAATGGATGCAGAAGTGCAATGTAAAACATGGAATGGATCCTCTAGAAGGTAAGGATCAGGAGCAGGGAAAAACGAAATAACCTATGCAAACTTCTCCCTACCCCTCCAAGGAAAAGACAGGAAACTAAACTAAGAGGAAGGCTAAGGCAAAAGGGTAACAGCAGCAAAGGACAGAGTCAAAGAAATATAGAACACAGACAAACTGGGCTGCATCTAAAAGGGGAAAGCACTGAGAATTGCTGCCTGCTAACAGGGGAAGACAAAAAGGGAAATCAAGGGAGCAGAAATCAATTAGCGCATGAATCCGAAATTCAGGGCGGAGGAAACAAGAAAACAGGAAGTAGGTACAAAGGCAAGGAACCAGGAACCAGGGACTAGTCAAAAACAGGAACACTGCAAACGATGACCAGCGCTGGACTGAAGTAAGACTGAGGCTTTTAAAGCTGCTTAACGAGCACACGCCTCGGGTGTGCTGATTGCTGCACCTGCAGCCACAGCTGATACCTATCCTCCACCCAACCTTGTCCTGCAAGGGTGGAGGTGGAGCAGTGGGCCAGGCATTCTGGGAAGCATAGTCATTTGGTTAAAGAAGCATGCTGGCTGCCAAAAACCTGGAATGGATCCGGAAGGGAAGTAGCCTGGAAAATAGGTTTTTAGCGCTCCCACTTCATCACTGGACTGTAGCATAATGTTCGAAGGAAAAGTCCAGTAGGGAATAAACCCCAAATCAAGCCCCCAAGTGGTGGGAACGGGAGCGAAGGGAGCGAGTCGTGACAGTAATGCCAAAACAGGGCTTCCCCAATATATGTAGTTTCATGCACATAACTGCCAAGAAGGGGGGTAAAAGTGCCAACCATCTCCGAGCACTCAGTCAGCAAATGTTTTGCAGTCTCCAAATGTTTATGCACTTTACATAATCGGCAAATGCGTTCCTCGGCAGCCATGCTGCCTTTTCTCCCCGTATTGCTAAGGGTAGGTAGTTGTTCTAGGCGAAGCAGTAATATAAACCGTCTAAGCTTAATAGATGGACAGATATTCAAGAATCTCTGGGGTTTCCTAAATTCAAATAGTCTATATTGCACAAACTGGTAGCTGCTCAAACTCTTAAGATGTCCAAAATTCTCCAGCCAATCCCAAAGATCAATACGTTTACTCAATGCTCTGTTTACTTTATCTGAGTATTTGCCATCTCTGGATTGCCAGCCTATTTCGGAGAACAGATTGTTCATCTGATCAACAATTGAAGAGGTTGTTCCTTCCTTTATTATTTCCTGGTGTACCGCTAGTAATATGTCGTTACTTGTATCTCGAACCATTCTGAGATATAACGCGGCTCGCTTCTTTAACACCAATGCCTTTTGGGAGGTTAAACCCAATTCTAATCCGAGGATGGCCATCGGAATTGAGGGAGGTAGACCAAGCACACGTCGCCAGAATTTACCCTCTAATATCTGAAGCCATCTAAGATCAGACTCTAATAGTGCTTCCAGGCCATATGTTATCGCCGGAGCGAACACCTGTATATAGAGTTGCCTTATACCCCATAGAGTAAAGCCGCTATGGCTGATCGTAAATCTATGAAATAAGGCAGTCAACTGTGCAGCTTTAATACAGCGTGTTTGTTTGCATGCCGAATAATCCCCCGTATTTTCAAAGTCAATACCTAAATAACAGTATCGAGGGACATATGAAATATTCACTGCCCCTACTGTGAGTTGCACGCGGGAGACCTTTTTTCTTGTGTATCTCATAATCTTTGTTTTTCCTAGATTAATGCTTAAGCCATTCTCTTCCGCGTATTCCCATAGTGCAACCGCAGATCTTCGCATTCCACTGATGGTGTAATCAAATATCATTAAGTCATCTGCGTATGCTAGTACTGGGCAGCTAGATTTCCCAATTTTCGGCGGGCAGTTTCTCACCTTATTTAATGCTTCAGGGATATCGTAGGTATATAGGTTGTAAATTAAAGGAGCCGTTACGCATCCTTGCTTGACACCCCTGTTTTGTATAACATTATGAGTTGTATGGCCATCTTGATCTAATTTCAGTTTAACTGAATTATTTGAATGCAAGAGTTTTAAATAGTATATTAGGCCATCAGGACAACCCATTGTATACAGTTTGTTCCATAACCGACTACGGGGTATGGAGTCAAACGCCGCTGTGAAGTCTATATATAATGCGTAAAGCGGGACCGATCCAGTTCGTAAGGCTCTGGTTTGCAAAATGTCCATAATCATGATGTTGTGGGCAGTGGAGTAACCTTGTCTAAACCCACTTTGGAATATGGACAGTACTCCTCTGCCCTCTGCCCAGGATTGTAACTCCTTAAGCAAAAGTGAGGCAAATATCTTTCCAGTGGCATCAAGCATGGAAAGCAACCTATAGTTGCCTGGGTCGAGTCTATCGCCCTTTTTAAAAACTGGTATTAATATTGCCGTCTGCCATGAGCAGGGAATTTTACCTGTCTTTAGTATTTTCTGAAACAGGATGTTTAGCAGACTTGCCCAGAACTCTGGGTATGCTTTCATGACAACATTAGCCAAGCCGTAAGGTCCCGGTGCTCTTGATGATTTTAACTCTTTGATTCTATTCAAGATGAGCTTGTACGTTACAGAAAATGGGGCCTCACAAGGCGGCCTACCCAATATTGTTGCTTCCTCACCCACCATGTTTCTGTTTTCTAGATATGTGACCCACAATCTCGATTCAATAGGATTGACCAATGCCCCCCTCTGTGTACCCTGAGCCTCGCTTAAGAGAGACCAGATATTACGGGTCTTCTTTTCGCATACAGTCTTCACTAATTTTTGCCAAGTAAGAACCTTGTCCGCCCTTTTTTTCTCCTTAATGGCCGATCTATATCTATTTTTAATCACTCTAATTGTCCGATAATAGGCTTCCCCTGGGGCCATTAATTTCTTAACTCTGCGGAGCTCGGCTCTAAGATTACGCTTCATGTCTCTGATTGTTTTGTCGAATGGTAGTTTATTCCCCACACTACTTGTCATACACACCATAGGGGCCGCAGCATGTTTGCCTGAAAAAGCACTAATCCAGTCTTCTATGGAATTGATGGACATATCATTGAATTTATGTGGCTCTTTAAGCACTACTATTCCCAAAGTTTCTGCCGCAAGTGCTATATTCTTATCTGACCAGGAAATCCTGGTTCCTGTCTTATTGACTTTTACGATACCCGTATTGCTAATTGAGGGCTGCTTTCGAGGAATACTCATTGTACATTTTAATACGGCATGATCGCTCCATACGTTGGGCATAACTATCAGATCGTCAATCAGCTCTTGAAGCCCTGGACATATATATATATAGTCCAATGTGCTGTTAGCAGCACCGTTGGACCAAGTATATTGTCCAGGGTGATCACTAGCTGTTCTGCCATTAAGCATTATCATGTCCCATAATTCCAACAGAGATTCCCAGGTACTGCCCTCAATATCTATTTTGTTATGCAGCATAATGCTCTTCTCTTTCAATTTTGGATTTTGCATTTTGCACACCCGTCCTCTCATATGACAATTGAAATCCCCCACAACCATTACTCCCAAATTACTAGCTATAGGTGACCAATTTGCCAACACATCCTGTAATGAGTCTTGTAAGTGTTCGCTTAGTATAGCTCCAGGCGGATTGTAGAGATTTACCAACAAAAAAGAAAACATAGAATCTATGCCCTCAAGCATCACTTCAACTGCGAGTAAGTTGTTTCTGCAGTTAGTACCAATCTGCCTGGAGCCCAAGGTATTTGCCACTCCTATCACCAGACCACCAAAAGGCCGCCCTTTGTCACCTCTTTTAGCAGCAGCATGAAACAGCGTGTACCCATCTAATACCAAAGGGTCCAATGTCCAAGTCTCTTGCAGGCAGAAACAGCTAGATTTATCAAACAGTTTCACAGAGCCCTCTGGTGTAAGTAAGTGCATAAAACCCCGACAGTTCCAAGATACAACCGATAGATCTCATGATTGTTTTAAGATCTCCGGAAGGGCGTCGGCCAGCCATTTCAAGACCTGTTGGACATCAGACGCTTCTATTTTCTTATCCACCTGTATTTTGGGGCAGGGTACTGTATCCACAGCAACGGCAACCTCTTCCTCCCGGCAGCTGGGGTCAATTTCATTTAAATCAACATCCACATCCACGTCTACTGATTTTAATTCCTCTTTATACTTTCTTAATAAATCTGCCGTGGCTGCAAATTTACAGTGGATGGCTGAGACATTGGGATTCGGACCCTTCAGTGGTTCAATGAATTGAAAGTCATCTGAAATTAATACCCGCAGTTGAGGGACAGAATATAATCTTGTCAAAAACTCTGATCGCGATAGCCATTTATTAACCTTGCTCTGATATAGATTTTTAATAAGGCAAATTCGACTGCCTTTCTTCTCGTTCTTGTTGACCAAAGTGCCTGTTACTTCAAGGGATAGATCTTCCTGTACCGTCGGTTGACTGATTACCATGGCTGTATCTACTGCACTGCCATGGCTCGCCTCCGTCCCTTCCACGATCTCTGCACTTTCTTCATGGTCCACTGTCGGTCCCTGTTCGGGGAGAAGCCAGCTGGTCAGGTATCCATCGCGAGTAGCCTTTCTTTTCTTGGCTCTCGCGGCTCTTTTCCTACTCTTCTTAGTATTCATTCCCCTCTCTTTCATCTCTGTCGATGTTGGTTGTGTAACACTAATTTTTTTGCCCTTGTTTATTTTTCTTGCTAAACGCTTTTGTTTTTTGGAAAAAAATGGATCAGGTCTGTCTGACTCCTCGTTGGTCTCCGAGTTTTGTTGCTTATCCATCTCACTAGTAGCATGGATTGCCTCAGATAGGTTAGCCTCCACATCTTCAACCGAAATCGTTCTCTCCTTATTTCCCCTGATGAGGATGTCCATATTGGCTAGGATCCGCCCCGACATTTTCAGCAAGATCTTAAGTGCGAACTGCAGCGAGGCTACCGATGCCTGAATCTCCGCTATTTCGGCTAACCCTGTACTAGATTCGTCAATGCGGTCTATTACTTCATCAGGGTCATCTTCCATTGAGGCTAACACCAAATTAGGAGATGCGGAGAGTCTCTCTGGTCGATCTCTGACCATGGAAGACCCTGAAATTATGTCCATAGGTTTACCTGTCGACAGACAGCTGCTATTATTAAATCTTACTTCAGGTTGTGGTGTCATGTTTCTCTGGATATTTAAGCATAGGTCTAATAATGAGTTATTATCAATGTCTTCAAAATTAGATATACTCGATATAGGATTGTCCCGTTGGTCGAATGCAACTTCTTCAATTGTAGTTGAATTTATTTCACGAGGGGGGAAGAAGGAGGTAATCACACCTTGTTTGATCAGAGAGCTTTTTTTTGCTTTTATTTTAGGCATCAGGTTGTCCATCTCAGCCTTCTTGTTGGCAGGACCCCAAGCAACTGTTCTTGACTTGGTCTTCCTTAGATTGTACACAGGATAATTAAGATTCTTGTCTGATTGCATTAGTGACGTCTCGAGTGGACTGTCTATGAGTGCCAGGACCACACGCTATGACAACTCACAGTTTGCAGGGTAACGCCCACTTTATATTACCACTAGCAGACTGTTATTGTACTATCTGTGGTTCAAAGGCATCAGCCCGCAGTCTCCAGGTATTGTCCGCTTGGATTGATAGCCGAGGGCTAGCTATTCTAGTAGATCCACCTAACTTAGCACTATTAGTGTGTTACACTGATTATTGCTATACTGGGCTAATTAGCCTCATGGGCTCAATGGGCTAAGTTCAGTGATTCTGCCTACTCCCAATTCGTCTCCAAGGTTATGTGCAGACAGGCCCAGCACAACCAGACCCCACCAGTGGGCAGCCGCTCAAGGTCACCCGCAACCACACAGCCAACCAGGCTCCAGGCAACTGCACCAGACAGCCGGCGTCGAGAAAGTCGTGGGGGGCAGCAAGCTGCAGTCTCGACCGGGGTGGTCCTCAGCCAGACCGGCCAAAATACGGCCGCGGGGTCCCGCCCCAAAAGTCAATCTGGGCCCACAAATACTCCAAGCCCCCGTCCAGTCCACAACCCGGTGTGGCCGACCCCCACACTGCTCCCCAGCACGTCCAGGGAACTCACCCACCACTCGACTGCGTCCCCGCAGCTCCACAGCCCCGCTTCGCCGCTGCAGCTCCACGCCACCGGAGCGCTCGCCGGGCGACCAGGGCAGCACCTCAGTGGAGCCACCCAAGACCCTCAGCCAAGCCGTATCGGTCACCCGGCCGAAACTCCGCTCCTCACTATTCGTTCCTCAGCCACCCGGCTCGGCTGCCTCCTCGCTCCGCCGGAACTAGTGGAAAGGACCTCTATGGGCGTATCAAGCCGCACCTCACGCTCGCACTCTGATGCGCACGCCGAGAGAGAGGCCGCCTCCGATACTGCACAGTAGTCCTTCTTTTCTGATAGTTCATAGCCAAATGGAAACAGCTGATCAGCTGCTGCTAAGAGCCTGGGTGCAACACATTTAGAATCCACATGAAGACTGGCTCGGCCCAATTATTCATAGCTTACAAACTCCACTTAAGCGATGTCCCTAAAGCACAAGTCCGCAAGATTGTTAACATTTCTGAAAAGCTGCTGTACATGTCCTCTATTCGGGGTCACTGCTTTTTGTACAATCAGCACTTTTTACAAGACGAGATAAGGGACTTTACGATCCGTAGATAGCCGCGATGGTTCCCAGAGAAGCTCCTAAATCCTCGAGTTGGAATGCTTATTTTCAAAAGCCTCCCTTTGCTCTTGCAGTGTACAGAAGCTAGAGCCATCGTAGGTTAACGAGGTGGTTGGTTTAGCTCTCTCAGTGGGCACTTTTGGTGCACCCCTATCAACTACAAGAGGGTGAGATAGCCTTTTTACCACTAGGAGTCCAGTTTCCTGTTGAGGAGGAGGAGGCATAGATTCCATGGAATATGTTGATATGCCCAGTAAAGGATTGCTGCATTCAATCTCATCTTGCTGTCTTGGAGGCGCATTAAAGTCCCTGGGCAGACATGCTGCTCTGGTCTACTCTGGGTGAGGTTCTTTAGGACCATCATGTACAGGGTTATCACATTTTTTTTGGGCCCCAGGATTCTTGGAATTTATCAACTTCCGAGTGCTGTTTTCTTTTTGGGGTAACTTAAGATTCTGCAGAAATGTGCACGAGCCCCGGTTTGTAGTAGTCTTCTCTTGCTTTTTTATGTTTGTACTCTTGTTTGTAGAGGATTGTTTCCTTTTCCTTTTCTTTCTTTGGTAAAAAATGGAGAATTTAGGCATCTCGTCATGGAGTTGTTCTTCTGTACTTTTAATGGCTATAGCTCTGGTTTGATCTAGTAGGGAAGAATCTGACGATGGTACTTTACTGTCCTGGGAATGAGTGCTGGTCTGCCTCGGCGCAGCCTCAACCACTAGGGAGAGCATCTCTTGCACCCGTTGGTCCACCATACCTGATAATCCTCACTAAGGCTTCATAGACAGCGCCCATTTAACCACCCACTATTAGCAGGGTTACAACAGTTCCTACCCTCTTGAGCCACAATGAACCTTTTGAGAAAAGCCAACTTTGTATTATAGTGGGAGAGCATAGCCCTTTGCTAGTTTAAGTTCATATTGGCATTTTCATACAATTTCAGGAGCGACGTCAGTACAAAGTTCAGAGCCGAAATAGTCGTTGCTGCAAGAGGAATAATTGTGGCTGGCTGAGGGGTTTTATATAACAACAAGGAGTCTGAGGACAAGGAAGATTGAATGATCTTTTCTGGGGAAGAGAAAACAAAGTTTGGAGAGGTGCCCATTACAGTGACTGGCTCAGCTGTTACTACATTATACATCACTGGTGATGCTGGGGCTTGTGGGACTGGGGAGCAGACCCCCTGTTCAAGAATGAGAGTGTCAGGAATGTTTTCCAAGGCGGAGGGGCACTCCCCTGTACTAGAGGTGTGCTTGCAAACTACCTCTTCAAAGGTTTCTTTGGGGGACAAATTGTGCTTTTGGCGTAGGTCGGAGTTGCAACTGACACAGATCGCTTTAGATTTCACCCATTAGATTTAGGGGTTTGCCCTTTTGGCGTGCTCACTACCACAAGCAACTCTTGTTGATCATCAACCACAATGTGGGCAGGGCTTAAAGAGCTCACTAATAGAGCTAAGGGCAGCGGTGTAAGTCTGTTTACTAAGAAGCCCTTAGGACGCCATTTAGAGATAATTTGCAAGAACCCCAACCCACACTGGTCCCAGGCCTTGTAAGGACTCCAGTAAGACTGCAGTACAGCCACATTTATTTGCAAGAGCTTCGCGCTGGGCTGGTCATTTAAGCCTATGTCACTGGAAAAGGGTCTGGGTCCAACACAGGTCGAGTATAGCCGGTCCACTTCACTGCACACTGAAACAATGATTTCACTTAAAGGGAAAGGTGTCCTTTTCTATGTTGGTGCTTTGAGAGTGCTCCTTGAGAGCTTTAGGTTCTCCCAAAGGGATAGGTGTGTGTTCAGGGTAGATCTATGATTATCCACTGTTGTGCACCTGGTAGGTGAGAAGGGGATCCACCTCATACTTCCCCCGGGGCCTTCCTCAATGGCTCAGGAAGGCGCCCAGCCCTTGAGTTACTGCCTTTGGGGTCCCCAGAGCCAAACAGGGAACCTCGCCACAGAGGTCAGATGGTGTTTAGTTGGTAATCAGATGGTTTTTAGGTTGGTTGCCCTTCTACTCTACCTCATTCTTTTCCCTGACTTCTTCCACCTCTCTTCTGTCCCTCCAGTACTTCACTGCGCCTGTCTTCTACCTTCACCCTTTGATATCATCTCTCTTCCCACTCTGTCACTGCTGTTCCGACACTACTACCCCTTCTCCACTACTACCCCTTCTCCTCCCACTACTACCACTCCCACTACTATCACTCTTCCTCTTACTACTACCACTCCTCCTCCATACTACCACTCCAACTACTACCACCCTTCCTCTTACTACTACCACTCCTCCTCCAACTACTGCCACCCTCTTCCCACTACTACCATTGATACACTCTCCTCCTACTCTTTACCAGCATTCTCACACTCACCCTTTTCACTGTCCTTACTACACATTTGTATCACATTCAAGCACACTCACACTGCAGCTGCACAATCACTCCTTAACCAATGCCTAACCTGCTCCAGCAATCTTCTTCATATGGCACCACTCCATCCTTCCTGCTGCTGGTCTCTTGGTCGCTATCCACCTCCACCTCTGACTTCATCCGGTATGCCCACAACTTCCTGCTTCCTGCCTTCCCTTAAATCTCCCTCCCTGTTCGTTGATTGGTGTTCTTCCCTGCTGAATCTCAATTGCCTTTCCAATCTTGGGACAGACTTCACTGGAATTGTTCAGGTTTTCGGGGCTTGTCGTCCCGGTGGTGTTGGTTATTCTCTGTTACATTTCCTGGTGGTTTCGTTTCATTTGTAACTGGAATAGAAACTAAGTAAGACATGTCCCTGTAGAGGTAATCCAGATAGGGATCTAACTTTATGTAGTGGTTCATGCAGACATCCTTCAACTTCTAAGCACTGTAATTATTATTGCCTCAGTCGATAATTTACTGACTTCTGAAGGATGTAAGGCTAACGGTCCAGCAAACATTTGACCATGAGATTCTGTGCATGTGAAGGAAGCTCAGATTGTTAGTGCACATCAATGCCATTGGTGAGAGGGTGCTAATTCACTCTGTGATTTATCTGTTAAAAGTGAGTGAAACCTGCTTTTCTGTCATGTGTAAGTGGGAGGTAGACCAAAATGGGGGAGGCCGTGTGGGAGACCCCAGTCAGGGACACCGTTTTGGGCCAGGGAGTCCACAGACCTGTGGGGGTGCGTTGTGTGTGCAGACGGACTGGGTTCCCCGTCTGGCAATAATAGGTAGGCTACACTGAAACGTGGGAAACCCAATGAAGGCACCAAAGTCTTTGTAGAAACCAGGAACAGATTTATTACAGGAAGAGGAGTAAACTCATTGCCAGCATGATAAATTAGACACACTGGAAACAGGTGATAGCCTGCACTGGTCTGCGGGCACAGGGCAGGGCATTGATGGCAGGCATACTAGCTAGGCACACCCACTGGCATGGAACCTGTGGGCCCGCAAAGTACCCTTGGATGCACGGGGGAGCAGGGACCCAAAGGGATGGGTTGGAGAGGATTTGGGAAAAGGGGATTGGTAGAGACAGAGGGCTGAGAGAGGGAGGACAAAAAGAGAAAAGAAGAGAGAGAGAGAGAGGGGGCACACAGTGAGAAAGGTAGCGCCCAGTGAGAGAGCGCACACAGGGGTACACAAGGGAGAAAGAGAGGAGGAGAAAGAGAAAAAGAGAGGACAGGGCGTGGCTACCGGCCATGTAGAGGGACGGAAACTCCGGAGCTCCCAGAGATCCGTCGATGATCCTATGAATACCTTCTTCCCCAATGCAGCACACCCATTGTAAAATTAGGTATATGCGTGGGAATATGAGGAGAGTGCAATTCACACGAAGTAACTGGAATCCGACCCTAACAGCAGCAGTATTACCCGAATCTTAACAGACTGCTGACCAGATGGGCACCCCTTTAAAAATGGCTGTCACACCGAGGAACAAAGGAAAGGCGGGCTGGGCACAAAGACTCTGCCGGAATTAGCCTAGCAGTGGGGCATCATGGGAAAGCACCCGAGACACACCGTGTGGATGTCAGAGGACTGGTGCACTGCGGGAGCCTGGAGGACCGAAGGACGAGGAGCAGCCTGCTGTTGTGTATGAACCCTGGGCAAGTGGAGGCCTGGCCGCACTGTGACACACTGTAAAGGATCACACAGGAAATTATTACAGGGCACTGAGACAAGCCCACCCAAAGCATCTGAAGCTGCACCACCACCATTGACAGCCCAAGAAAGAGATGAGGCACCACCCCACTATTGGGAGGCAGGTGAGGAGAAGACCTCGCCGAGAAATACTACGGCACCTACAGCACTGCCCTGAGGCACCCCCCACATGGTCCCCACTGCGCTAGACTGTAGCCAGGCATATGGAGTGGTGCAGGTAGGCGCAATGCAAGCTGGGGCCGCACCAGATGAGGTCTAGAAACAGGACGGACCACCCTGGCAGCACCATAACGAACTAGCCCACACAAGACTACAGCCTGGGATACAGACAATGGTGCTGGGGCACCAGAAGGAGACAATAACAAGCCCACACATGTAAGGCTGAGTGCCTGGTAGCAGCAAGAGGACGCACCATCTGAGATAGGAGGCCTGCCCACCTGGAATTGCTGAAGACATGGCAACTAAATTGAATAAAACAAAAGGGAAGCAATCCACGATGGAGGACTTTACAAAAACCCTGCAATCAACGGAAGGAGCTAGAGGCAAAGACAGAAGCACCCAGCTGGATGCATCCCCAGCGCAAGGTGACCGGCAAATCCTGAAAGCCACCGCAGACCTGAAAGTGGCGTGGGAAACGGAATTGAAAGCAGCCATGGCCACACTGAAAGTGGCGCTGGAAGCTAAAATTGACGCAGTGCAAATAGACCTAAACCTCCTGAGACAAGATGTAAGAGCAATCGCAGACCGCACAGGAGAGTTAGAAAAAGAAGTGGAGGCCAACACAGCGGCCTGCGCCACGCACACCTCAGAGATCCACACACTATGCCAGCAGGTGGGCAACCTGGAGAGCAGGGCCGAAGAGGCCGAAAGGACGGGCACGGAGGAACAAAATACGAATTGTGGGGCTCCCATAGGGGGAAAAGGGATCGACCCCCATGGAGTACATTGAATCAATGCTGCTGCAAGTAATAGAAGGGGGAACACTTACCCAGGGATTTGCAGTGGAGAGAGCGCATAGAGCCTTGGCTAGGAGGCCCCCCCGGGAGCACCCCCGAGACCCATCATAGCCAAAATACTAAATTACCACGACAGGCAAAGGAACCTGGAATTATTTCACAAGGGAGGCACGATCCGAACGTCATCCGCCTCAATCACGACATACCCCGACTACACACTCCAGGTGCAACAACGTGGACTCAACTTCGGGGCAGTAAAGAGGAGGCTGCAGGAAGCGGGCCACAGATACATGCTGATGTATCAGGCGAGGTTGAAGGTGTTCCACAAGAATAGGACACTATTTTTTGACACCGCAGAGGAGGCATCGGATTGGTTGGATGCACAAAATTGCCCGGAAGGAAAGGACGACCAGAAGGAAAGCGGCGCGGAGAAATGATGCAGAGACTTCGGAGAATAAGGTGCTGTATAAAATGAAAAAATGGGACTTGAATATAGTCGGTTCACACAAAGGGGAAACAAACTAACTGTAGCACACAACAGGGAGATACAGAGTACCCGATCTCACACTCCTTTAGATAGGTTAGCTGAGTTACCAGTAGACCGGTAACCACCTGCTGGGTTCCCGGTACCGGATTAGCTGGACGGGGCCAAATGCGGGATCGCCTGAGATCCAGGGATGGAGCTGGGCAACAGTTGGGGCTGGAACGGGAAGGGGGAGGGGAGGGAGTTGGGGAGTTTGTAGTGATAGTAGGTAGGGAACAAGCATGCACCCACGCACCTCTGCGTATGATCCACATTAAGTATTCTCGGGTTGAAGGATATGGAGGGAGGGACGGGGAAGGGGATCTAAAGGATAATGGGTGACCTCAAGATAATAACCTGGAACGTCAGGGGACTTAATACCTATTTGAAGAGAAATAAGGTGATGATGTACTTGAGAAGGCAAAAAGTAGACATAGCTCTGTTGCAGGAAACTCACATCACTAAGGAGAAAAAAGAGGTAATTAAAAAAAGTGGAGAGGTACCACCATAGGAGCAACCTATTCAGCATACGCTAGGGGAGTGATCATTTGGGTGGCGCCCCAGGTGCCTCTCCAGATACTACAGACCACGGTGGAACCAGATGGGAGGGTGGTAGCACTTTGGGGGCTCTTGGAGAACAGAGAACTAAGCATTATAAACACATATGCCCCCAACCAGGACACAGTGACCTAATATAAAACGCTATATACAAAGATCAGCCCCCACACAGGAGGTGCGATCATATGGGGAGGGGACTTCAACTGTACGCTAGACCCCAAATTAGATAGATCTGACATGAAACTAGATAAACCCACCCCCGCAGCGAGAGCACTACGAACCCTGTTAAAAGATTTTGGACTGGAGGACATTTGGAGGCGGCAACATCCGACAGGAAGACACTATTCACACTATGCGGCCCCACATAATCTGTACACGAGGCTGGATTACGTGTTCGCCATCCCCGAAAAAGCGGGGGAAGTGGTGAGTTTAGAATACAAAGCAAGAATACTATCAGACCACTCCCCTTTGGTTCTGAAGTGGCAACACCAGCCCCCTAGAGCCAGAATCCCAACATGGAGGCTTCGGGCCAAGGCACTGAGAGATACCACATTCCGAGAGGACCTACGGGAAGAGATAATCAGATATTTTGAGAACAACACTTGAAGCGTGAAATCAGAGGGAACTCTGTGGGAGGCCTTTAAGGTGGTAATAAGGGGGGTGGCCATATCCAAATCTAAAGGGCTCCAGGTGTCGGGTTGACATATCCTTATATACTCTGGGTCAGGTGTTAGATACATGCACACATTGGTCAGGTGTTGCACAATTGACATATTTTCACATACATTGGGTCGGGTGTGACACATATATAGTATGGAAGGGTTTGGGTGAGTTATGATGGGTTTTTATTTTGAAACAGACAATTTGGCCTTAACATTAATTGCAGATTATGGAAAAGGCCCCAAGCCAAGATGGAAGTTCTGAGCCTAAGTTCTGATTGGCTGGTGATTGTTTATAGAGAGGACAGTGAACATTCTAAACTGCCTTTCATCGTCGTAGCCCAGCTGAGAGGACGGGTGCTAAGCTGCTCCTGCTTAACTTGATCAGGGGCTTCATGTTTCAAGCGGTCGAGCGGCTTCTTTGAGAAAATAACAGGAATTGAGTTTGGAGTTGTTTGGGAAACAGGACAGCGGTGCGAAAATTCCATTTTCCTGAGAGAAGAACTTATTCAAGACTCTTTCAAGAGATAAGTGCCTTTAAATTATTTCAAAGTGGAAGATTACTTTATTTCTGAACTCGCTTTCTACTCATTTTTTGTAAAAAGGTTAAATTGTGTTTAATTGTTCAAGACCGCAAACACGATCTTCTTACGAATGCATAAACTGAAGCGCGAGTGCATGTTTTCATAAGTTTAGTGACTTTTCAAATTTAGCGCGTGTTCAAGTCGTTAATAAGCTTCAGCGCATGTGTGTGTGTTAGCGCGAGCGTGAACTTTGAGCTACGTGGAACTAACCATGTGTGCGCGAGATTATTGTTACGTGGATTCTGCTGCGCGTGTGCAAGGACATTGCTACGTGAGTTAACCGCGCGTGCGCAAGTATATTGCTACGTGGATTCTACTGCGCGTGTGCGAGAACATTGCTACGTGAATTAACCGCGCGTGCACGAGTATATTGCTATGTGGATTCTACTGCACGTGTGCGAGAACATTGCTACGTGAACTAACCGCGTGTGCGCGAGTATATTGCTACGTGGATTCTACTGCGTGTGTGCGCCAGTATATTGCTACGTGGATTCTACTGCGCGTGTGCGAGAACATTGCTATGTGAAACTAAAGCGCGTGTGCGTGTTTTTTCTACGTGGGACTTTAGCGCGTGTGCATGTTTTCCGTGTCTTGGATTAGTAGCGCGTGTGCGTGTTTTTTCGTGACTTAGCGCTTGTGCGTGAATTTCGCCACGTGAATTTTTCAAGTTTGAAGGTCTTCATTTTTTAAAGACTATCTTTACATTAAAAAAAAAGAAGAAGAAACTACAAAATTGGTTTTCATTGGAACTTCCTTTACTTCATAGAAAACTTTAAGACTTTGTTTAAGTAAATAGACGAATAAGAAGTTACAGGAAAAGACTTCTAATGCATTCAAGGATCTAACAAAGAAGGCAGAATGATCATTGAGTTTCATAGCAACTAGTAAGGAAGTCTACTCTACTAAATCACTTCTCTGGGCATTTTGAAGAGAAGTACCAGGCATGGTCTTTACAACTTTTTAGTAAAGGATATAGTATTTTAAGGTCAGTCACTCAATGAGAAATTGAGGTGTTTTTATATGCTTATGTTTCAACTACAGGTGATGAACCAGCTAGTCGATAGCTTCCAGCCTGGAGTTTGTTAATTTGTCCCTTGTCCCCTTTCCCCTTGAAGTGTGGCAAACTGAGCAGTAATTTGTCCAGAGCTCTGAGTGCTACATTTTAGGTGGATTGTCGGGGGTTCATCAGCTTCCACAGACGCAAGACCAGAATCTCAGCCTGATACCAGGGAGGTATAGAGCGGCAGCTGCAGGAGATAGAGAAAACACTGGAAACAATAATGAATGAAGAGGGCACCTCACAGGGGCAGGCAGAATGTGTGAGCCAGCTTCAACCAGCTGGCGAGGAGCTTTGGGAGAGATTAAGCAACCTGAATTACAAGAAATATATTGAAAGACAACACGCTGGAGGGGACAAACCAGGGAGGCTGCTTACATGGTTATATAAAAACGAGGCACCAAGACCAGCAACTAGAGAGATAGTGGGAGAGGTGGGACAAGTCTGGAATACCCAGGAGATGGTGAACGAGAGATTCCTTAGTTTCGATAAACACCTCTATGCAGATACGGGGGAGAATATGGAGAGAGAGACCCAGAAGGTCCTAGAGGACATAGGATTGCCCAAATTAAGTGCAGAAGATAGAGAGAACTTGGAAGCCCAAGTTACACTGGAAGCAGTGGTGCTGCACCTACCCACGTGCAAAGCCCTAGGCACGGATGGGCTTCCCAGCGAGTTTTACAAAGCATACAGGTCAGAGATTCTTCCCCCGCTACTGGCAATGCTGAATGAGGCATATGAGAAAGGGAGACTGGCGGAATCCCTGAGAGAGGCGGTAATCATCCCGCTACTTAAACCAGACAAGCCTAGCGTAGACTGCAGTATAGCAGTCCACTATCCATGCTAAATCAAGACAGCAAAATCTTTACGTCAGTACTAGCGAATCGACTTAAGCAGGTGATAACTAAACTGATACACCCGGAGCAAACTGGGTATGTCCCAGGCAGAAGTATATCCGATAACCACAGGAGGCTCCACCACATCATAGAGCAGACGGGGGGCGATCCAAGCGAAATAGCAGTAGTCTCGCTAGATGTAGTCAAGGCCTTTGACTCGGTCAGATGGCCATGGCTGATGGCGGATTTAAAAGAATACGGGATGGGACCTGGGTACCTGCGGTGGGTGAAAATGTTGTATAGCTCCCCCACATCTAGGGTAAAAACCGGAGCGATAATCGCAGATAGGTGGCAACTAAGCAGAGGCACGAGACAGGGTTGTCTATGGTCTCCAATGCTGTACATCCTCGCACTAGAGCCGCTGGCAATTTATCTAAGACAAAAATGCGGGGAGATAGGAGTGCGCACCAAAGGGGGACCGCAATTGATATCACTGTATGCAGACAACATACGTACGATACCCGGAGTAGAACCTACAATACATCCTAGAGGTGATGGAGCGCTATAAGGCTCTCTATAAAATAGCGGTCAATCCATAACTACCAAGCATATCCCCCTTAGGTAGATACAAGGGCATACCACAGGAAAACTTACCCACCCTGCAGATAGCTTGACAGACCACACATGGTGCCTAGGCGCTTCTTTACCAGGCTACACAGCCTGTGCAGAGGTTTTTTATGGCACAACACAAGAAACAGAGTGGCCCTGTGGAAACTGCAGAACGCGTACGGCAAAGGGGGAATAAACCTTCCGCATTTTGAGATATATCACCTGGCGGCGCAATTACAAAATGTAACCAGGCGGTTGGCGGAAAACGATACAGCAGAATCCAGGCTGTTGAGGGAAGAGAGCACCCCATATTTCCTACGAGAACTTATATGGCTCCCCAAGTCAGAGATGCGGGGTAGACCGAGATTGCTAACACTGGGCTGGGAGATTTGGCACAAAGCGTGCCGGGCCATGGGAGGCCCAACCCCGTGCTCCCCGCAGGTAACACTCATGGCGCTATGCGGCACAGATGACCAACTAAGGAAAGGAATCCAGAAATATTGGGAGCCAGTGGGCCTGGCCACCCTGGGGGATATTTGGCAAGAAGGGGAGGCCCTGGACTTCCAAACGATAATGGACAGAACCGGGGTACATGCGAGACATCATATTACATACAGTAGAATAGTTAAAAGGGTGAAATAAACTTGGTCGGAAATAGCGCTAGCAGAACAGCCGGATACAGCCATAGAAATTATGTATGACATGTCGGAGGGAAGGCATGTAATATCCAGGATATATGAACTAACAATGTCAAGAGTGGGAAAAGAGCCGCTCAAACTGCAGAGGGACTGGGAGGTGGAGGCGGGAGAGACCATGCAGGATGGGAAATGGGAGAGAGCCCAGCAATATCACCACAAGAAGGTGTCCAGAAATGCGAGGCTGCAACAGATCCAACTATATGTTACCCACAGAGCATACATGACCCCCCAGATGATTGCAAAATTCGGAAATGCAGAAGCACAAAAATGCCCCAAATGTGGAGAGGTGGGAGTTGGGATGATCCACATGTTCTGGGCATTCCCGGAGGTCGGGAAAGTTTGGGGGGAAATTAAGCATAAGCTATCTGAAAAGGGAATCAAATAGATGTGGAATCCATATGAGCATGCATGTTGGGGGGATTTTCCAGGCCACGCAACTTGAGACAAGTATGTAAACACAAGGACCTAGCATACATCCTGGCCAAAAGGAGAATTGCCATGAGCTGGAAAGCCGCCCATAGACCCAGACTAGAGACCTGGAGGAGGGACCTCCTCAAATGGGCAGACGCGGAGACAGTGGCATGGTATGAGGCGGCCAACAGAGGGGAAGGGGAAGATGTGGGACCACTGAGCGAATGGAGACAAATGATAGCTTCATTGTACGGGCCCACCCAGGGTGACCCCTGTGACAATGACACGCCCGAGAATGAGGAAGAGAATTACCCAGAGCAATGTAAGCCAGAGGCAGGAGGGGGGAGAGCTTGAGTTCCAGGGGATGGGAAGAGGGAAGACATTAAGGGAAAAAGTGTATTGTATGCTATGATACTTGTAACTGAAAATGTCGGGAGTGAAAGTTATGGTTTGTTTGTTGTAAAAATTAATAAAAACTGTTTTTTTAAAGAGAGAAAGAGAGACACACACACACAGACGCACCCAGAGACACACACTCACACACACACACAGACATACACAGACAGACACACACACACACACACACAGCGAGACACACACACACACAGCGAGACACACAGACAGAGAGAGAGAGAGAGAGAGACAGAGAGAGTGAGAGAGATAGAGTGAGAGACAGGGGGGCAGACAGGCCAGGAGCCCTACTGACAGAAATATAGAGCAGGTTGAGGAGGAAAGGAGAAGGATGCAGAGGGAAGGCAAGGGTACCTCTGGAAGGGGCCTCCTGGGCTCTGCTGCCCTCCCCTATCAGCACACTATCACCAGCAACCAAAAAAGGGCCCCATCCCTCTCTCCATAGGCTTACATAAGTCTGTTGCTCCACCCATTCCAGGGCCAGCCTCCTCGCCCCGGCAAGTGCTTGTTTGGTTGTTGCCTATCATGCAAATCAGAAAACCATGAAAATATTTCTTCTGTGTTACTTGACACGTAGTGAAGAATATTTGAGCTTCCCATCAATCGGGCCCTCTGGACGTCTTAATCATAAGAACAGAAGGACAAATTGATTGGAATATGGATCCCACGGAACACCTAGCTGAAAAGAAGGAAAAAAAACACACCGTTAATGACAATATTGAACAATAGTGCAAAACAAGGAATATCAAAACCCTTCCTAACCTGTACTGGACGATTGACTTGACTCAGAATAGTGGAACAGAGAACCAGGAAGTGTTGAATCTAAATAATCAAAGCAAGGTATCAGCAAGGTCGTTTCACCTGAATATACACAATGTAAGAAGTAGGAGTGGATCTTACCCGTGAATCCGAAGACAAGAATCAAAACAGATGAAGAACCATGTAAACTAAATATGGATGATGTAGACTGCGGTGAACCAAAGGAAGTATTAATTGTAAGGCAAACAGTAACCAAGAGTCTCCCTGGAAGCACGCGTTCGCATTTCCTCAGATGGAAAACAAAAGCTGCTCGCTCGGTGCGTGCGTTCGCATCCTAGGAGAAAGACCAAAGACAGAAAAAACAGCTCCCTCGGTGCGCGCGTTCGCGTTCTCAGAATAGTTCCAGCAAACAGAAAAGTTGCTCCCTCGGTGCGCGTGATCGCGTCCTCAGAATAGTTCCAGCAAACAGAAAAGTTGCTCTCTCGGTGCGCACGATTGCGGTTATTCTAAATACTAGGAAATAGATGTCCAGCTGCTATCACAGAGTTCAGGGACAGTAGGAAAGCAGGAAACAAAAGAAGTACTCGGAGTAACAAGAACCAAAAAGCAGGTAAGGCACAATTTATGGAAAAGGCAAAGGCAGGTCGTGGACGTTCCGAGTTCAAAAATACCAGTAAGTCAGCAGTAACCAGGCAACAAGTCCTACAAGGGCAGAACGTAGGCAAAATCCAAAGGCAATAGGCAATACATTCGGCAATGAAAGATTCCAAGACAACAATAAGGCGTACTTGGAAAGTTCAGAAGCGCTGTTTCCCTCTGGAACGGCACGTATAAGGACCAGATCATGTGACACTTCTGATCCGACCCAAGCGTAACGGATGCCACTGTTTCCATGGGAACTGCCATCTGTCCATCAGCCGGCCGCTACGAAGGGTTTTGCTTAAAGGGAAAGTACGCTTAAGAGCACTATAGTGAAAACGGCCTAATTTCATTCTGCTGCCCGGTTTTCTTGCACAAGAGAAAGCCAATTTCCTTTCACCCAAACCATGACCCATGACAGTACCCTTCTGCAAAGAGTGCTCCCGCCGGGACGCCCAGAACCTGGCAAAAAGACACGGGGCATGAATGTTCCCAACCGGCTCCCAAGTCCTGTCCTCCAGCCCATATCCCTTCCAATCAACCAGATACTGCCGAATACCCCGAGTAACTTTAGTAACTAGAATCTTGTTAACCTCGTACTCTTCATCCCTCTGAACCATAATCGGGGCAGGATGCGTTGCCAATGTAGTGTCAGGATGAACAGGTTTAAGAAGAGAGATGTGGAAAACTGGGTGAATTTTCCATTCATCCGGAAGCTTCAGGCGGACACCCACCGGATTCAATATGGCAGAAACAGCAAAAGGACCCAAATAGCGTGGAAGCAGGACCTTATGTCCAGGAATGAAAATGTTCTTAGCCGATAACCAGACCTTAGAGCCAACTGTGTATAGAGGTGCAACTGAACGAAGCTTATCAGCATACTTTTTGTAACACACTTGAGCCTCAAGAAGATGCTCCTTAATAGCCTTTTGAATATCCGGGATGTTGTTAATACAAGATGTAGCTGCCAGACTGTAACCGGATATCACAGGAGAAATGGGTAACGACCTTGAATGTCTCCCGTAAAGAGCAAAAAACAGGGATGATCGAGTCGCTGAATGAAGAGAGTTATTATACGCAAATTCCGCCATGGGCAGGACGGAATGCCAAGACTTTTGATACTGTAGTGTGAGACATCTTAGATATTGTTCCATGTTAGAATTAAGCCGTTCTGTTTGACCATCAGTTTGTGGATGGTACGCACTAGCAAATCGATCGTCAATACCGAATGATTTAGTAAGAGAGCGCCAGAAATGAGATGTGAATTGAGAACCCCTGTCGGTGATAATAATAGATGGGAGGCCAAAACGCCGGAATACATTCTTGATGAAAAGGTCGGCTAGAATTGGAGCAGACGGAAGACCATGACACGGAACAAGCAAGGCCATCTTTGTGAGCTAGTCAACAACGACCCATATGGTGTCATAACCAGCAATAACTGGTAATTCCACTGCAAAATCCATGGATATCATGGACTAGGGATGATCAGGAATAGGCATAGGTTGTAGTAGACCAACGGGTTTCCCAGGCATACTCTTGCACTGTGCACAAATAGCACATGCGGTTATGTAGCTGGTGATATCCTTTAACATCGATGGCCACCAACACCAGCGTTGTAAGAGATCTAATGTTTTCTTGATACCTGGGTGAGCTGCAATCATGGAATCATGACACCACTTGATAGCTTTGTTCTGAATTTGCATATTAGGCAGACAGACTAGCCCCTTAACATAAGGAATAAAATGTATTACTTCTAACTTGCGGTTCTGGATCACCGACGGAGAAGATTTCACCCAATCCTGAAGATCAGTACGCAAGGTGGGTTGTAAGGTGCAGATGATGCAGTAGCATCAAAGACTCCATTGGTCTAGTTGCAGTGGCATCAGGATACCTATGTGATAAAGCGTCAGCTTTTGTATGCAAAGACCCAAGGCGATACGTCATCACAATTAAACATAGACAAAAACTCATGCCCTCTGACATGCCGTGCTGTTGTACACTTGACCAACTGAAGAGCCAGGAGATTGCGGTGATCAGTGTGACCTTGGACTGGTAGCACAGTTCCTAGTAAGTGATGTCTCCACACCAAAAATGCATCCCTGACAGCCAGTAATTCCTTTTCGGTAATGGTGTAATTACATTCATAGGACACCAATTTCCTTGAATGATAAGCGACCGGGTGTAGGCCGCTAGCATCCGGACATGACTGTGAAAGAATGGCCCCCAAGGCAATATCTGAAGCATCTGCTTCCACAATGAATGGGAGCATGGGGTTTGGATGTTGTAAAATGAGGCGGTAGTAAATGCCGTCTTAAGTGCCGAAAAGGCCTTAGAGGCCCCCCCACTCCATTTAAAGCCGCTTTTACTACTGGTGAGAGCAGTTAGAGGTGCAGCTATGGTGAAAAAGTTCTGTATAAACTGCCTGTAGAAGTTAGCGAAACCCAAAAAAGTTTGAAGAGCCTTCACAGTGGTAGGGATTGGCCATTCAAGGACAGCCTTGACCTTGGTGTCGCTCATCTGCACCCCCTTGCTGGTTATTTCATAACCAAGAAATTCTACCTCTGATACATGGAAAATGCACTTTTCTTTCTTGGCATAGAAGAGAGATGATTGTCCCGTAGACGTTGAAGAACCTTGGTTACATGAGACACATGAAGTTCATAAGAAGATGAACAGAATAGAATGCCGTCTAAGTAAACGACCAAGAAATGATCTAACATGTCGTTGAAGATATCGTTGATAAAATATTGAAAAGTGGCCCTGGCATTACAAAGTCCGAATGGCATCACTCGATACTCAAATAGACCATATCGGGTTATGAAGGCAGTCTTCCATTCGTCCCCCTTCCGCATGCGAACCAAATTATATGCACCACAGAGGTCTAACTTAGTGAAAATCACTGCTGAACCCAACTGGTCGAGTAACACCGATATTAACGGAATAGGATATTGGTTCCGTATTGTGATGGCGTTGAGAGCCCTGTAATATATGCATGGAGGTAAATCCTCCTCCTTCTTAGGGACGAAGAATAATGGGGAAGCTGCAGGAGACCGTGAAGGTCTAATAAACCCAGACTTCAGAGATTTATCAATGTATTCCTTGAGGACTTGGTCTTCCCTTTGCATCAAAGAATATATCCTACCAGAAGGTAACCATGCCCCTGGGATGAGATCAATTGGACAGTCATAAGACCTGTGAGGTGGTAATACGTTCGCCCCACCAATATCAAACACATCTAGGAATTCTTGATATTAAGAAGGCACAGAACTAGTAGACACAGCACCTATAGTAGAAGCCAGGGTAAATGGTCTGAGATCATGGGAATCCTCTAAAGAAACATTACCCGACAATGGGATTCCATTCATTGACAGGCTTTTGCATTTCCCTGCTTCCTGACCGGTTTCTTGGGACATGCTTTCATCTGATGTTCCGAAGACCCGCAGTAGAAACACACATTTTCTTTTTCCGGTTCTCCCGTTCCCCTGCAGACAAAGGACCTCGAAATGCAGCCCCGATTTACATGGGTTCGGGTGATGGTGTAGAGGTGACAGGCACAGCCATAGTACCAGGTGGCAGAGCCCGCTTTTCTCCTCGACGCTCTGCCTTGCAGGCATCTATTTGTAAAACCAAATCTAGGAGTTCTGGAAAGGTAGTAGGAACGACCGGTACCAGAGCAAGGGTGTCTTTCAATTAATCTGACAAGCCTTTGTAAAACAAGGTAGCCTTCTTGTCATCAGGCCATCCTGTCTCGCTGCCAATTGATTGAAGCTAGCAAGATAGGCTAAGAGTGTTGCATCACCCTGTTTTAGACTCAACAACTCTAGCTCCAAAGTCTGTGAATTGTACCGAGTATCAAAAACTTTGCTCATTGCTTCTATCAATGCATCGCAATCATACAGTAGATGACTGCCCTCCTCCAACAAGGGATAAGCCCAAGCCACTGCGGTGCCACCCAAATGTGACAATAGAAACACGGCCTTGGTAGTGGAGTCAGGAAAAGGGCCCGGCCTACATAAAAAATGCAGCCGCCATTGATTGAGGAAGGTCCTAAAAGTGTTAGTATCCCCATGGAATCTCTCCGGCGGAGCTAATATGAATTGCGAGGTCACATAGACAGGAGCAGAATCTTGTTCGGACGACTGAGCTTGAGCACCAGAAGTTGCCTCCTGTGCCACTGACATACTTGGTTGTTGCACACTGGTTTGAAGTTCAGTAATACGGTTTTGCGTGGAATCATGTGCCGTAACCATATCAGTGTGTAGCTCAGCCACTAACTGGAGTATATTCGCCAAAGCTTCAGTGGGATCCATGGTAAGGCTTCTGAATCCATCATGCAAATCAGAAAACCATGAAAATATTTCTTCTGTGTTACTTGACACGTAGCGAAGAATATTTGAGCTTCCCACCAATCGGACCCTCTGGATGTCTTAATCATACGTACAGAAGGACAAATTGATTGGAATATGGATCCCACAGAACACCAGGCTGAAAAGAAGGAAAATAAAACACACTGTTAATGACAATATCGAACAATAGTGCAAAACAAGGAATATCCAAACCTTTCCTAACCTGTACTGGACGATTGACTTGACTCAGAATACTGGAACAGAGAACCAGGAAGTGTTGAATCTAAATAATCAAAGCAAGGTATCAGCAAGGGAGTTTCACCTAAATATACTCAATGTAAGAAGTAGGAGTGGATCTTACCCGTGAATCCGAAGACAAGAATCAAAACAGATGAAGAACCAGGTAAACCAAATATGGATGATGTAGACTGCAGTGAACCAAAGGTAGTATTAATTGTAAGGTAAACAGTAACCAAGAGTCTCTCTGGAAGCGCACGTTTGCGTTTCCTCAGATGGAAAAGAAAAGCTGCGCGCGTTCGCATCCTAGGAGAAAGACCGAAGACAGGAAAAACAGCTCCCTCGGTGTGCATGTTCGTGTCCTCAGAATAGTTCCAGCAAACAGAAAAGTTGCTCTCTTGGTGCGCGCGATCACGTCCTCAGAATAGTTCCAGCAAACAGAAAAGTTGCTCCCTCGGTGCGCAGGATCGTGGTTATTCTAAATACTAGGAAATAGATGGCCAGCTGCTATCACAGAGTTCAGGGACAGCAGGAAACCAGGAAACAAAAGAAGTACGTGGAGTAACAAGAACCGAAAAGCAGGTAAGGCACAATTTAGGGAAAAAGCAAAGGCAGGTCGTGGACGTTCCGAGTTAAAAAATACCAGTAAGTCAGCAGTAACCAGGCAACAAGTCCGACAAGGGCAGAACGTAGGCAAAATCCAAAGGCAATAGGAAATAAATTAGGCAACGAAAGATTCCAAGACAACAATAAGGCGTACTGGGAAAGTTCAGAAGCGCTGTTTCCCTCTGGAACGGCACGTATAAGAACCAGATCATGTGACACTTCTGATCCGACCCAAGCGTAACGGACGTCACTGTTTCCATGGGAACCGCCATCTGTCCATCAGCCAGCCGCTACAAAGGGTTTTGCTTAAAGGGAAAGTACGCTTAATAGCAATATAGTGAAAATGGCCTAATTTCAGTCTGCTACCCGGTTTTCTTGCACAAGAGGAAGCCAATTTCCTTTGACACAAACCATGAACCATGACAGTACCCTTCCGCAAAGAGAGCTCCCGCCAGGATGCCCAGAACCTGGCAATAAGGCGAGGGGCATGAATGTTCACAACCGGCTCCCAGGTCCTGTCCTCCGGCCCATATCCCTTCCAATCGACCAGATACCGCTGAATACCCCGAGTAACTTTAGTATCTAGAATCTTGTTAACCTCGTACTCCTCATCCCCCTGAACCATAATCGGGGCAGGATGCGTTGCCAATGTAATGTCAGGATGGACGGGTTTAAGAAGAGAGACGTGGAAAACCGGGTGAATTTTCCATTCATCCGGAAGCGTCAGGCCGACAACCACCGGATTCAATATGGCAGAAACAGCAAAAGGACCCAAATCGCGTGGAAGCAGGACCTTACGTCCAGGAATGCAAAGGTTCTTAGCCGATAACCATACCTTAGAGCCAACTGTGTATAGAGGTGCAGCGGAACAAAACTTATCAGCATACTTTTTGTAACGCACTTGAGCCTCAAGAAGATGCTGCTTAATAGCCTTTTGAACATCCAGGATGTTGTTAATACAAGATGTAGCCACCTGTTTTCTTGCACAAGAGGAAGCCAATTTCCTTTGACCCAAACCATGAACCATGACATTGCCAGGACATGTTTTGTTGCCCCACCCCTCCAGTGCCAGTGCCAGGGCCCACCTCACCCAGGCAAGTGTTTATTTGGTTGTTGCCAGGCGTTTCCAGGGGAAATGGGAAGCCGAGCGGAGCACACACTTTCAGGTATTCTGTGTGCTTCCCAGGTCAGAGGAGTTGGCAGTTGGAGCCCAGAGAGGAGGTTAATTGTAGGTTATGGGGAGATGACATTATAGATCGCAGAGGAGTTGGGGCCCCAAGGGGAGGTAATTGTCATGTGTGGGACAAGTGGCTTTCCACAGCCCCTCACCTATGATGGACACAACAAGTGGAACTGGTTTTTAGGCCGCCGAGAGGACAGGACAAAGTGGGGGTGGATATTACAGGGTAGGACAAGGGGTTAAAAAGGTCAGGCCAGATTGCTGGGTCTGGAATTCTATTAGCTGGGCGAGGAACAGGTTTAACGACGGGGTTAACTGGTTTTCTTTGGAGTCCTCTGGCTGGAGGAATTCCACAAACCCCGCACATACCACAAGTGCAGGGGACAGAGTGGACTAAACCCAATGGCACACACCGGGTCACATGCAAGCAGTTGACAGAAATAAACATCAAGTATAAACGGTGCACCGAATATACAGTCATATTCAGGGCAAGGTGGAAAATACATTTGGGAAACATGAAAGTCACACAATACATTGGTAAAAATGAAAACCCACAGTAAACAAGTGGTATACAGATACTGCCATTTCCACAGAACCCCTCTGGTCCCAAAAGGGAGCACACCAACTGGGCTGGTGACCAGCATCACTCCTCGATCTGGAAAGTTCTTAGTTTGAGTCTGGATTTCAGGATATAGTGTCCAGGGGTTTGGCAACAGTTTGATATGGAGCACCATAGTAGTTTGCAGATGACAATTAGTGGAAGCAAACTCCCGACAGCATACAAGATATATGAAAGCAGTTTTCCCCAGAAGGAGCTGAATCAGTCTTTTATTCCATTCAGAAAGTCTTTGGCTGTATCCTTGGGGGTGGCGCCAAGGAAGTGATGTGAGTGGCAAGGTGAAAGAGTCTGCAACACATGCACACTGCTCTAATCTAATAGATGCATCCACTCTGCCATGGGAAGCTAATATCATGTCACGGTTTTTGAGAGCCAGTTTTCTCACCTCCCTTTGCTCAGTGACCAATGTCTAAATCTACTGTTGTGGTACAAACACCTCAAATTTACGGAGGATTCTAATTAATTAAATCTAGATATCTATCTAGTTCGGGTGCTATTGGAGAAACATACAGATGATTGAAGGACACTGAAGAGCAGAAAGTCTAAAAAGGGATTATGCTCCTGATGAAGGGATTCCCCGAAATGAGTTGAGCACTGTTTTGTTGATTATTAAACGTATGTTGTTACAGAATATGTGAAATTAAAACATATTGGAACTTATGAGGACTCTAATTTGTCTTAACAATGTTCACAGTGAGACAGCAGTTTCATTCACCACCACTTCCCGAATTGCTTGCCACCGATATTTAGCCCAACCTACTCTCAATACACCCATCTGGGGTATAAATGCGGCGCCAGACAGCTGTGCATCCATCAGAGGAGTGTAGGTGTTCATTAGGTCAGGGGCTTGTTGTAGGTCATGGGCATTTTGGATCTTGGCAGGATGTCTTTCTTTAGTGACCCTGATGGCAGCAGGGGCCCAGGGCACAGCTGCCACTCCAGACTTTAGGCAGTGGCTCGTAGGTCTTGCTACCGCAGATCTAGAAGAGTTCTTCAGGTGCCAACCAGGTGTCTGTTGGCTGGCCCTCAGGCAAGGGTATTGTCCGTACCTGACAGGCAATGTAGGGTAGAAGGCAGTCTCACAGGGAGAGAATGTCCAGTTTGCTGTATAGCCAGGGGCACTCGTGCAACTGGAGCACTGTGGACAGGCATCTGGTGGTGGAGCCCACATTGTCTGCCCCTTCTTCTCTTTTCCACTTGAAGCACACAGGGAAGGTTTTCTTGTACTGTACCATTAGAGACACCTTTTCCAGGTGTGCACTGAGCTTCCTGGGATGGCGGAGGAGACACTGGCAGGTACACACTGGAGTTGACCATTAGAGAGAGGCATATGGGTACAGATCCAGGAGTCTGAGGGCCACAAACGGGCAGATCTGGAGGTAGTCTGTTAAGGCAGGAGGGAGGAGCAGATGGAGAAGAGCAAGTGTGATTAACTGGCTGTTGGCAGACATTACGGATTGGCTTTGGGGGCCCACATGGAGCAAGAAAACCCGGTTGGAGCAAAGCGTGTGCAGATGAGTCAGTCTCTGTCCCTTTCACGTCCTTCGGGGAGCAGATGAAGAGTTGACTTGATCCAGGAGAAAGCAGAAATCTCACAAGAAGGCAAGCTGGAAAAAACTCAATTCTGGTACATAAAGACAGGACGATGGCATAGTGCAATAATGAAAGATGAAAGGCAAGGCTGGTATGCTACAACAGAAAATGTAAAATAAAATACACGTATAACAGAATGAGCTTGGTACACTGCAGCCGTTTGATGGTTACATTGAAATACTAGATGACATTCAAAAGCTGATCTGTTACTCCTCAATTGCAGGACTAACTCCAAACATAGAATACTCCAGATTTCACAACTCACAAATGCAAAAAAGAAAAATGGAAAAAGATGTGCTTTCCAAAAGAGATAAAGTTTGAAAAAGCTAAACAAGTATAAAAGATAAAAATGTTTAATTGAAAACAATATATATATAAAATAGTAAACTTGAAAATGCTCAAATTAAAATGTTAAATTAGAACAAAATCCCAAATTCAAGGGGAACAAATATAATTTCAAATATTAAAATGTGATATTAGAATGCAAAAAAATCAAAATATCAAAGTGGAGAATGCCAAAAATTATTTGAAACAATTTAAAAATAATACAAAGTGTTCACTGTCAAAATACTAAGGTCCAACAAAATTCACAGTTCAAGGGACAACGGTCCAAGAAATATATGATAGATTGTTCCCATGCTGGCAGGGTTTCTGAGCGGGGGTGAGGGCAGATTTTCGGGAAAAATAGTTCATGCTCTGGGGTGCAGTGTCCTAGCTCTCCCACCTGCACTAAATGTAATCTTGGCTGTCCTGGCACAGGTTGTGCCTCACTGACCTAGCAGGAAATATTTCTCATTACTGAAGCAAGGTGTTCGAAATATGCCAGAGCTGAATCATCAGTCGGTGCCACAAGCAACCTGTTCACAGAAGGGGGAAGCAGCAGCGGGCAAAGGCAATGTTCTTGCCTGCAAAGCGCCTGGGCATACCTCTAATGTACATGATGACAAAGAGCAATGCATCTGGCCAACTAAGTCCTGTCTGTGCGCACACATTTGCCAGCTTGTAGCTCTCCATTCTTCCTTTCTCCTTTCCCCCAGCTTTGTGTTCTATTTCGCGTCCCCAGGGTGCCTCCAGTTTTGTGAAGCAACATTGTTAGTTTTATACTGGAGAATAGGGCAGAATGGACCAGGGACACAGAACTCGCACCAGAGCGCAGACAAAAGGTTAGGGCAGCAGCAACAAGGTCAAGTGGAGTGCTGTAGTGGGCCAGAGGACACAGTGCAGCACAATGATGCAGGGAACCTTAAATGGGATGTCCTCTAATCCTACAGCCGTGGCAGTCCGGCCAGACACTGGGGCATCCAGGAACCCTCCCCCACCAGCCTCAGTGTGCTGAAGGTGGCTCTTGTATCCGGCAGCATCCTGGCACACGTTTTACCTACCTCTGCTGTCACATAGCGGCCACTGGATTGGAAGGGGATGGTTAGGGCAGGGAGTTGGGGTACCAGGGGTACATCGTCTGGGCCCAGTTCCTGTCAGGCTTGAGGGAACTGGAAGGGACTCTGGCCTGGCTGCTGGGGCCAGGGTTGCAAGGCTGTGCCAGAAGAGACACCTTGGCTGTTTTTACTACTGGCTGGGAGATGAGCGACATTGGTCTGGGATCCGGCATGGAGTTGTCAAGGTTGGGGATCTGGGCCAGAACCGGCATTGTGATTTAGGGGTCTAGGATGAGCTGGGAGGTGAAAGGGACCAGGTGGGCATGGTGAGGGGAGCTGCAATTTACTCTAAGCAGACAGGGCTGTGGCCTTGTTCTGCTGATGCTGAATCAGATGAGGACAGTTATACTTCCAGTGAACCCATTCCTTACAATGGGTGCACTGGTCCTGATGCACGCAGTAACCTAGCTGGGATGAGCATCAGCATGGGGGTGGATACTGTCCTGGGACAGGCTGAGGCATGTACTAGGGTTTCATAGGGGGCGTTTGGGAGTGATAAATGAATCCTCCTCTTACTCCCCCGCTAAATTTGTTCTGTCCTCTAGATGCCCCATACTGGCCCCCATATGGTGACAATACAGGGTCTGATGCAGCAGGGGAGTGTACCCAACCAAGGGGCAGGAACTGCAAGGGAGCATAATAGCTGGGTGGGGGAGCAATCACAGACAAATCTAGGACCTCCTCTGGGGCAGAATGGTTCACTGGAGGCCACACTGAGAACAGGCAGGGGTTACACCCATATCTGGGGTCATTTCTCATTATCTCTATATTATGGGGTCCTAGCTTCCTCTCTAGAGTCCCTTGTTGTTCCAGCCACTTCTTCCTTGCCACAGACACACTCTGCAGGCACCACAGCTTGTAGGCCTCCGACTGCCTAACTGCTGAGTTCCCTTTCTCCCTTTTAAGAACCCCACGTACCGCAGCTAGGTGAGTCTCATCAAAGGAGCCTTCTTGGGGCTAGACCAGTAGGTTTTTGATGCTTGGTCTGTTTATGCCATATTGGCATGCATCTGGCAATGTCTGGACCATGCACTGCAGCCATGAGTGCCACAGGGGAATCAGGGTAAAGGCTCACTCCCTGCACTCCCTAGCTTGCAGAATTTCTCATTCTGACAGGCAAAAAGATGTTACAAATAATAAATCACGAGGGGCATAGACAGCAGCCTCCTTGTCTACTAATGCCGCTACTTGGATTCAATCATTTCTAGCCAATAGGACCATGAGGGTCTTTTCTCCTACATCATCTGCTGAACCAGTACCAATCTCCTGTGGAGTTCCTCAGGGCTTCTGTGTCTCTCCTACCTTATGCAATATTTTTACGAAGCTCTTGTTCGACCACCTCGATGGCTTAGGTGTCACCTTCACTAACTATGCGGATGACGCCCAAGTCCTTATCACTCTGACGGGCTGCTACGACAAGGATTCGAAAATATTAAACGATATCTATCTTCAGATCCAGACCTGGATGTCCACCCATGGCCTGTGCCTAAACGATGATAAGACAGAGCTACTTATCATAGGCTTCCAATCACGACTAAATAAGCTAGACGAACTCCACAAATCTTTATACATTGATGGGAACATCATCAAGGTTTCTAGTGAGGTCAAAACATTAGGAATCTATTTAGACTCTGCCCTCTCTCTCACTAGGCAAGTCAATGCAACTGCCTGAACAACGGCATACACTACCAAGTTGATTAATGCCTGCAAACCTTATCTTTCCTCCAACAGCTGCATCACGCTTGCCAGAGCTCTGATTTTATTCACGCTCCACCATTGCGACTATGGTGTCCATTATATCTAGGCACCAATGAACAAAATCTAAACAAACTTCAAGTGCTTCAGAATAACGCTCTCAGATCAGCCTTAAATATCCCTTGATCTAACCACGTGTCAGCAATCAGGCGGGATACACACTGGCTACCAGTGCAAGACAGAATCTCACTGCGAACACTAGTAATCACTCATAAATGCCTGTCCAACTCAGCTCCAAAATATCTGGCTGACACATTTATCAAGAGCCAATCCACCAGACCGACCCGATCTAACCATTTACACCACCTTAACATTACAATATCCAAATTACAAAAAGCAGGCGGATCCAGTTTCCCTGTACTAGCGGTCAAGCAGTGTGAACGCCTTGCCCAACATTCTCAGAGCAGAAACATCCTTCTGGTCCTTCAGAAATAGCACAAAAGCTTGGCTCTTCACCCAGCAAAACTAACTTACAAATCCCTGGCACTCTGTACTAATTGATCAGTGCCTTTTCCTGTAACTTTGTAGGTCATTGCTTTCTATACACTCTCTCAAAGCATAGGTGGCCACTGTTTGGAAAATATCTTGGTGATTAATTACATCCTACCTGTATCCCTAATTTCTCAATGTATTCTTGCCTGTCACTTGACTCTCATACTTGCTATATAGCACAAGTCAACTGCTATATGTTTTGTTTCTGTAACTGTTTGTAATATAGGTCAACTGCTTTCTGTCTTGTTCTGTAACTATTTACTCAAGTATTAGCGCCTAGATACCTCAGGGTTAAGAGCGCTCTATAAATAAATATCTATAAATAAATAAACTAAACTGAACTAAACAATATACAACAGGAGCTCCATGATTTAAGTTTCAGAATCATGCTGAAACCCCCTTTCAGTCGTTCTGCTCAGTCAGGTTGATGAGTTGAGGATCAGGAAAGATAAATGCTGGAGTATGGCTTTTTGAAGTGCCCCATGAAGCTCGGTGCACCAAGCTTTGGCCTTAAGTATGCGTTGCTGGCTTTTTCCATTAAGGGGTTTCCAGCAAGAGCCAGAAGATGTAGCCCATTTTCAGCACTATTACAGCCGGTGCTATTACCACCAGTGTTAATAGCGCTGAAAAGCCCCATTGATTCCTATAGACTCAAAATAAATGGGGATTAACAGTGCCACTGCAACTCGGAGCTGGCGCACAACATTGTCAGTAATTGGTGGAGGGAGAAAGCAGACAGATGTTTAAATGCTCTTCCTCCTTCTCCTCCTCGCATCACCCTAGCTCCTATATTTGCGTCCATTGTAGCAACGAAAGCCATTTGGAACAAATCTTTCTGCCCCACCCAGTACAGCCACAAGAAATGGTGCCTGACACAGCAAGTGCTCCTGTTGAAGCCAGCGAGTTATCATGGAGTATCATTGAACTACAAATTCTGACCAGCTTGTTCTCTTCTGCGCTGACGTGCATTGAACATGTAAATGTAGATACCCAGAACAAACAGACTGCAGTGCTCCACAACGAGTTTTGGTTTGCTCCAGAGTGCCTTCTGCTGTTTCTTCCAGGGGTGGACTGGGAACCAAAGAAATAATTTTCAAAGTGGCCCCATATTACACATTTTCAGCAAGTTCAACCCTTGTCCTTTGGGACAATTTGGAAATACCACACCAAAGAGGCCCCGGGTGCAGAGGCCTACTGGGAAATCTCCAGAGTTCCCTATAGGCCAGTCCACCCCTGGTTTCTTCCCGCCCCTGTCAAATGACCTGCCTGTTGTTGACCTTGCATGGTTTCGGACTTGCTTCTGGATATCCTTTTGTACCCTGATGCCTGTCTCATTGCAGACCACGGACCCTCACCATGACCTTCTTCGGATTCTTCCCTATGCACTGTCTGATTGCTTGATTGCCAATTGTGGACTTCCACTGTGACTTGTCTCTGGGTCCTCTGATACCATCAAAGCAGAGGGTGCTCAGTAAAAGGTCCAAGGCATCATGTTCCTGAGAATGAGTGTTTAACTTGTGAGGCCAGTGTCCAGTATTTTAAAGGAGTACTCAAATTCTTCCGTTAGTGGTTGCATGGCAGACTTGAGTGCTAGTCCAGCATAGCCCTGAAGTATGGGATGTATACGAATTGTTCGAACTACAATTGTTCGAATTACAATTGACCTTTGCACAATTGACCGAATTGTGAAGGTCAATTGTTACATATATGCGGGGGAAACCCCCCGCAACTCCCCATATATAACCAAACCAATATATATATATATATATTTGTATATATATATATATATATATATATATGTGCGGTCAATTGTGCAAAGGTCAATTCGGACCCTCGACTTTCGGTCAATTTGGTAATTCGAACAGTTGTGTTCGAACAATTTGGGTAATACCGAAGTATGGAGGCTTGTTTGTCTGTTAAGGGTTACCGGAATCTGTCAGCCCCCAGACAAAGTGACAAAGCCCTGACTGGACTGTGTTTGTAGGGTGAATGCAGTTTATACAAAAGGTGAAGAATAGGTGGGGTGGACGGTATCTCAACATGCTACACTTGCATGGCCACGTGTTGGGTCCTGGTGTGACTAGAATGGAATGATGAACTTTTCTGTGAGAAAAAGGTTTAGATCAAAGAGGCCAAAAATGTGTTTGAATCGTTTTGAAGCTAATACTAAAAGCAATTAAATGAGGCAGTGAGTTGACGCCACCACTAAGGACAACGCAGCAGCTAACTCCAGAGACCTCCAGACTCATGCATCACATGTAAGTCTGGCACAGATGAAGGTCGGGTTCAACTGTCACAAAGATCAGGCTTTAAACTCACGAAGCCTGCTGACCCCACCCTAAATTGTATGCCCTGTCTCACTCTTCATATAACGGCTCCTGACAACTGACGAGGCTTCGTGAACGCCTCCGACCACTAGCGGATCACTCGGCAGCTTCTTCAGTTGAGAGGAAACTTTCTCTACAAGTGCAAGCTTGTAAGAGAGCAGGCAGCGTTCATGCCTGTGAGTGCTCTGCCAGTCCCACCTCTGCGCTGTGTAAGAACTTGGTCGGTTAAAAAAGTAGTAGTCAAACCAGAAGACTGTCGCAGCAAGGACCCCCGCCAGCAAGGTATCAACGAGAACAATTATACATTCTTTCTGTTGACAAATCTTCGTTTTGCTTGGGCTTTCAAAAAGTGCGCATTCGGGTGACAGTGGCATAAGAGAAAACCAGTAAACCGTGAGCAGTCTCTCCTGTGCCGCTTTAAAGTGTGCTTTGTTTCTTTAACAGACTGGGCCGATCAACGTGGACTTGTTTAAACAAAGGTTGCGAACCACATCTGCCAATGAATTGTCATGGTGCAACTAAATCACAGCTGTCATATTGTACCTTTTTTTTACACGGTGGAATGTTGAGGATCAGTCCCAAAAATGTGAGCTAATTCGGAATAACTGTCATGTTTCTTTCGAAATACAAAACTGCAACACATATTTGATCATACAAGCAATATAAAATAATATTTATAATTAGAGGAATGAACTCAGTGCACAACAAGTAAACGACTTTGGTTGGGGGAGGCAGCTGTTTGGTGCATTGATTATAAAAGAGTATGCTTCCTAATGCAAATTGCAGTGTGAGATTTCCATGGTTTCATCAGTGAGTTTGCATAACATGATCCCTACCTAAAACTCCATTAATCTCTGGGAATGTGCATTGTCCCACACCTAAGAGGTGAAAACCAGGTAAAACATGAATTTGAACATTCAAAACATTTCAGAGAGTTCTGCCTTTGGCAAGCAATTGCACAATTAAAGTGACAAGTTTTTTGTGTGTGAAAACTGAAGCTTCCTTCAGGAATATGTGCATACCATCAGCCTCAACTTGTGGCTGTGGCAAAATACTAGAGGAAGCACTGCAGGCAGGGCGAGTGACTGCTCATTAACAAGGGGCAGGTTTATTGGCCTCTGCACAGCACAGCAAAGTAGGACAGCCAGTGGGGAGTTGAAACCCCAAATGGGCACTAAAGAAAAGCTATTAAGCTTTATTTGTCCGTTACAACCACTCCAAAACCGCCCATGCCCCCACAAGGTCTGGGTGTTCATTTACATTGAAATAGATTAAAGTCCCTGACATTCAAAACCACCCCTCTGGCTATGCGCTTACAAGTGAGCAGGGAGATGTAGACCATTGCTCCCATTATACATGCCCTAAATTGGGCATATGTTTTCAGCCTGTTCTATGATGACTGGGCAAAAAGAAACGAGGCATCACTGTCTTAATTAGGGATACTGGCATCTAACGTTTTCGTCATTACTGAGCCTAATAGAACTAGGCCTCACTCTTACTGTGCTAACTAGGAATAAGGGTATCTAATCTTATGTTTATGTTTATTTATGTTTATTTAGTTTATATAGCGCTTTAAGCCAAAGCGCTTTACATTATAACAACAGGTACAAAAATGGTAGAAGCAGGTTAACAATCATGATACAAACACCTATTTACTATGTAGAACAGTTTCCTTGGGAGTGGAGGTGAGGGAACAGAGAGAAGGAAGGGAGAGGAGGTAGAAAGGAAGAGGAGCAATAAAGTCAGATATGTGATATAAGGTCAAGTGGATGAGAGAAGGGAGGGGAAGGAAAGGTATGAGGGACAAGGAGATGGAGAGGAGAGATGGTAGAGGGTCAAGGGGGGAGTGAAGAAGGGCTTTCAAGGAGGTGCGGAAGGAGGTGTAGGTGGGGATAGAGCGGATAGAGAGAGGTATGGAGTTCCAGTGTAGGGGGGCCAAGAGCTGAAAGGAACGGAAGCGAGAGGATGCACGTGGTGACGGGGGTACAGTGAGCAAGAAGAGGTTAGCAGAGCGGAGAGGACGAGAGGGAGTGTAGAATGAGAGAAGAGAAGAGAGATGGGGGGAGCAAGGTTGTGGAGTGATTTGAAGACCAGACAGAGGAATTGGAATTTAAGTTGGGAGGGGAAGGGAAGCCAGCCAATTTGAGAAAGCAAGGAGGAAATAGAGTCGTGTGGGCCAAGTAGACAGAGAGTATGGCTAGAGGAGTGGTGGATGGATTTGAGGGGGGTCAGATGAGAGGCAGGAAGTCCGAAGAAGAGAGAAGAGCAGTAGAAGAGACGGGAGAAGCTGAGGGAGGAGATTACGAGTTTAGAAGCGTGGCAGGTGAGGGAGGATCAGATCTTGCGAATGTTGTAGAGATGGTGCTGGCAGGAGCGAGAGGCGAGAGAAATGTGGTGGGAGAAGGAAAGGGAGGAGTCGAAGTGGAGACCAAGATTGCAGGCATCATCAGATATGGGGAAATTGGCAGGGGGAAAGTGGATGGATGGACGAGGGGAAGGGGAAAGTGTGTTAGAAGGAAAGAAAATGACTTCTGTCTTGTCAGTGTTGAGGGAGAGAAAATGGGATGCCATCCAGTTTTTAATAGCAGTAAGGCAGGTAGATAAGGAGTGATGAAGATCAGGAGTGAAGGAGGAGAAGGAGAGAAAGAGTTGGATGTCATCAGCATAGAAGTGGTGGGAAATGCTGAAGGAAGAGATGATGGGAGCGAGGAGGGAGGTGTAAAGAGAGAAACAAAAAGGTCCAAGTACGGAGCCTTGGGGGACGCCATGGTCTAAGGGGAAGTTGGAAGAGGTGCGGCCACCCCAAGAGACCGCATAGAAATGAATGGAGAGGTAAGAGGAGAGAAAGTTGAGGACAGAGCCTTTGAAGCCAAAGGAGGACAGAGTACTGAGGAGTAAAGGGTGATCAACGGTATCAAAGGCAGCAGACAGATCAAGGAGGATGAGGATTGAGGATTGCTTATCGTAGCGAGCAGTAAGGAGGGAATTGAGTATGGAAGTAAGAGCAGTCTCAGTGGAGTGTTTAGGGCGGAAACCAGATTGAGAGGGAGGAAGAGGGGAATGAGAGGTTACAAAAGCTGAGAGTTGAGAGTAGGCTAGACGCTCGAGGAGTTTAGATAGGAAGGGGAGAAGAGAGATTGGACGAAAGCTGAAAGTAAGAAGAGGGTTAGCAGAAGGTTTCTTCAGGATGGGAATGATAGTAGCATGTTTGAATGCCAAAGGGAAAGTGGAGGATGAGAAGCAGGTGTTGAAGAAAGTATTAAGGTAAGAAATGAAGAGGGGGTAGATTTTAGGAATAAGGCAGGTGATAAGGTGTTCATAGGGGGCAGCAGTTGGATGAGTTCTAGACAGAAGAAGGGAGATGCAAGATGGAGTGACAGGAGAGAAGTTGGACATGCAAGCAGAGGTAAGGAAGGAGGAGGCGTAGGAGGGGGAAAGAAGAATGTTTTGGCGTAGGGATGGAATTTTGGATGAGAAAAAGTTTGCAAAATCAGAGGGAGAGAGAGTGGGTTGGCAGAGGGGTCAGGAGTTGGAGGGGAGAGGAGGCGAGATAGGGTTTGGAAGATTCAACGGGGGTGGGAGGCTTGAGAGTGTAGAAGGTTAGAATAGTAGGAGCGTTTGGCTGAGTTGAGGCAAGAGTCAAAGAGGGTAATCTTACTGCACTTACTGGGCTTAATGGAACAGGTCTCACTCTACACACTGGGAAAGATGCTATGTCATTTATAAGTAATTATATATGTTTGCACATTAAATAAAAATGCACATATTTCCCGATGCTTCAGATAATGTGGCTATATCTTACAGTTTTTCTTTTTTTTCTCTGAAAAAGTTTTTATTGCAATTATATTAACTTTTGCAAATATAATGTTTTGGGATCATTTTTGCTCACATACTCAGTGATGACACTCTTGCTGATGTCATTTCATGTGATATGGTGGCTGTCAAGGGTAATGTGACATCACTTCGGGTGGTGTCGTTAACTATGCAAATGAGTACTCCTAACAATTCCAAAAAATTGAGAGCTCTGTATTTCACCAAATGTACCATCCAGCATCACCCTGTGCCAATCCTACATGGTTTTCTGACATTGATGGCCGTTCACATTGCTACTGTTCTCATCTGTATACTCCAATTGGTCCCCCCACTACCAACACAGTGCCTATTGGGCCGATAATCTAGCGGTAATCTTCATTACTTCTACTCTGTCCTACTCTTCCTCATCACTTTCCTTACCTTACAGGTCCTGCCTTCATCAATGCAACCTTCTGTTTTGGAGAGGTATAATACCTCTTTCTTACCTGTAATCCTCAGTTACAATTTCCCAAGCAGGATCATGGGACCATCCACACCCAGTGTGAGCGAGGAGAGCCTGAAGTACTGTGAAGAGGAAGAGTAGGACAGAGTAATGAAGTTTACTAGTAAGTAATGGGGGCATTACCTCCATGTCCCTCTTCCACGTCCCAGTACTTACCTTGGAGGTGTACCCAAGCAGACACACCACAATACCTATCAATGCTGCACCCCATCACCAACAATATTAACAGAAAACCAAGGAAATCAGATCATGCCAACTGAAAAAAAGTCCTACCCCAAAGGAGCCATCCCTGGAATTATCCACTTCAATCCATAATCCCTAACAAAGTTTTTGAATCCGCCCAGTTGGCAGCCCTACATATCTCCTGTATGGAAACCCTCTGAATGTCTGCCCAAGAAGCAGACATGCCTCCCCCGCCTTGGCCTAGATCATGCCGGATTAGAGCTTTGCCTCAAGAGGATGCCCGGCACCACTGAGCCTTGCTTAACTTGCTAGGCCTTGTGTCATTCAGATCGCACAAGTGCAGGTAAGTGGAAGGGGAGAAGAGCAAAAGGGAGGAGGAGGGATGGAGAAGTGCAGGTAATAAAGTGCAGGCAGTGGGTGGCTCAGGGCAGGTAAGTAAATATGCAGCTAACAAGTGGATCATAAGTGCAGACAGAGGGGACTGTAGGGATACAGATACAGACCACAAGTGCTGGGGGAGCCAAGAGGCAGTGCAAGGTGCAGCTAGACAGGCAGGGACCTGGGCCAAAGTTCAGAAAGTGGCCAGGTGACCAGTGCGTGGAACAAACGAGCCATCAGCAGGGGAGAGGAATAGAGAAAGCTGAAGCATAGAGACAGGCTGGAAGGCTCTTCCAGAGAGAGGCCCCAGCCGAAGAAAGAGATCTTCCCCCAAATCTCTGCTTGGAAAAGCAACTGAACCTCAGAGAGATGGAGGTGGATGAGTGGAGAGCTTGTGATGGGAGATATTTAGGAAGAGATAGTTGGAGGTGGTGCGGTGCCAGGCCCCAGAAAGCCTTGTGGACAATGCAGATGATTGTGAACTTGATCATTGCCGCCACTGGGAGCAAATGAAGAGATTTCAGAGCTGGAGCGATACAATACGATCCATGGGCTTGAGGCCAAGGACAAGTCTTGCAGTCCTGTTCTGGATAAGTTGTAGAGGACAGATTGTAGATGCAGGAAGATTTAGAAAGAGGATGTTGCAGTAGTCCAGCCTTGAGAGGACCAGAGCTCTGGAGACAGTGATTTTCTGGGGGAAAGTGAGGAAAGAAAGAATACCTCTAAGAAGGTGCAGCTGATAGTTTGACTTCTGTGAGACATCAGAGATGTTAGGAGAGAAGGAAAGGGTGGAGTCGAAGATGGCCCCAAGGTTCTAGGCTCACAAGTAGGAGCAAGAAGAGGGCTCAGAGTGGGCGACCAGAGAGAGAGAGGAAAGGAGGGAGCTGGTGTTACGATGAGGAGGATCTCCGTCTTACTGACATTAAGGCAGAGATCATTGGTGGCACACCACTCCTGAATTGTGGACAGACAGTCTGGAATGAGACAAGGAGTAGAGGTGGCCGAGGGGAGCCTGAAAGAGAGCTGGGTGTCATCTGCATAACACTGAAAGTTGGAGCAGAGATCAGCGATGCAGTGGGCAAGAGGTGCCAGGTATTGGTTGAACAGCCAGGGAGAAAGGTTAGGCTCCTGGAGAACACAACAGGAAGAGAGAGAGATAGAAGAGAGTAAGGACCCAAATTGGACCTGAGAGGGTTGGTCAGTGAAGTCAGCCAGGGCTCGATCAGTGATACCCAGGTTATCACAGAGGCGATTGAGCAGGATGTCATGGTTGACCGTATCAAAAGCAGAAGAAAGATTGAGCAGAATGAGGACAGAAGGAAGGTTAGAATCAAGGTTAGACAGCAGGTCTTCACGGATGTTCAGGAGAGCAGTTTCCGTGCTACTGACCACCCTGAAGCCAAACTGATGGTCATGGAGACAAACAACAGATTTATTGTGAAGGTTAAGCTGGGAGATGGCCAGCTTTTCCAAGAGTTTGCCCAGGAAAGGAGTGATGGAGATCGGGCATTAGTTAGCCGGGGAGGAAGGATCGGCAGAGGGCTTCTTTAAGAGGGGGTGTACAAGAGGGTGCTTCAGGGGGAGGGGAAGGCTCCACTGGCAAAAGAGTGATTGCAGAAAACGGCCAAGGCTGGAGTAAGGGTGTTGATGTGGTCCTTGATGGTTCTGCAAGAACAGGGAAGGACCTGTTTCAACAAGACTTTCATATATCGGACTTGTCTGGAAAATCGTCAGGGGTGAACAAGGTAAAGGAAGAGAAGGGAGGAGGAGAGGCGGCCACAGGAAGGCCAGGAGTGGAGGAGGGGGAAGAACAGGAAGAAAGGGTGGACAGGATGTTCTGAGTTTTAGTGATGAAATGAGAAGCCAAGGCTGCACAGAGGGACTGGGAGGGAACACGAGAGGTAGAGACTGCAGCAGGATTGGCCAGCTCCTTGCAGATTTAAAGAGTTTGTCTGAGTTGTTAGATGCTGCTGAGACACGGGCTTGGATGTGGGCTCTCTTCTTCGCGAGGACAGAGAGTCTGTACTGCCTTTGGAGCACCCGGCAAGACAGTTTGTCAGACGATGCACCTGTTGCCCTCTACTTCCTCTGCGCCACCCTGCACTTGCGTTTAACGGTGACGAGGTTGGTGTTGTACCAAGAGTTGCACTTGGATTTGAGCTTCAAGCGGATCCTCATGTCAGGGGCAAGTACATCAAGAGTGTCAGAGATAGAAAGATGAAGGTTGGAAATGGCTGTGTCAGGGTGTGCGTCAGACAAAGGTGCAGAAGGAGGAGAGAAAGTAGCAGCAAAAGCCTCCACTGACACACGCTTCATGGGTTGGATAACTGAGAAGGTGGGTGGCAGTGTTGGAGTTCGCTTGGCCTGGGGAGTAGAGAGAGAGATGGGAGGAAAGGAGAGCATGATCGCTCCAGGAGAGAGGAATGGTGAGAGGGTTGGAGAGGGGGAGTTTGGAGGGGGGCAGAACATCCAGGGTGTGCGCTGTAGTGTGAGTTGGGACAGAGGGAAGAATAGAGAGAGATAGAGTGAGTCAGAGAGGTTGCAAAAGAGTCCTGCAGAAGGACAAGAAGCATCCAAATGGATGTTAAGTTCTCAGAGGAGGAGAAGTTGAGAGCTAGAGGCGAGGAGGGAGGAGGAGAGGTGCGCCCACTCAGAGAGCAAGGAGGCTACCTGGCTGGGCGGCCGGTAGATAGTGGCCACAGTGAGTGAAAGGGCAGGAGAAAGGGAGAGCCTGCACACCAGGCATTCAAAGAAGTGGTCCTGCACAGGAATGATAGAAGGAGGGATCCACTCTGGGAAGATCAAGGCTACACCCCCAACAGGACAGTTGGTTGTGGGCACGGAGAGGATCTTGTAGCCATCCGGAAGGAGAGTTTCAAAGCTCATGACAGAGCTGGCCATGAACCATGTCTCCGTCAGACCGATAACATCCAGTTGTAGTTCTTTCAGGAGACGGCACATGTCAGAGGAGAGTTTGACAGCTGAGCGAGAGTTGAGAGTAGCAATGTGGAGCAGGTTTCCCCCTTTGAAGGACTTCTGTGGAGGAGTACAGGTCAGAGGTACGCCCTGCAGAAGTGTTGAAGGTGACTGAGGATGGGCAGAGGAGGAAGGAGGATAGGGCAAGGTAGCCAAGGAGGAGGAGGTGGGTGCCAGAGGGGTGGCAGAGGCAAGAGGCAGCAAGCTGGCCGGAGAAGCAGCAGAGGCAGCGTACGAGTGACAGAGGATGGAGGAGTCAGAGGAGCCAGATAGGGGAAAAAAGGGACAGCAGGAGAAGAAAGGAATTTGATAAGGAACGGGAAGTGTCTATCATAAAGGTGGATGTTGGCCTAAGGGCTTTGGACCAAGACGGTGCCGTTTAGGTAAACATTAATGATGGTCTTGGAGGAGTGGATGGGGGCAGGAGGGCCTCTCATCAGGTGCCCACCATTAATGGGTGAAGAGGAAAAAGGAGAGAGAACAAAGACCATATGGGGTCCATAGGCGTGGAGAGGGAACGACAAAGAGGATGTCGGTAAGGGTCTGTTTGGAGAAAGCACTGGTATAGGTATCAGCGATAGGGATGCCTGGGTTGGAGATCAGGATATCCCTTTTGAACTTCTTCCTACCAGACTTAGTGAGAAGGATAGGATAATTGATAGAGAAGCAGTTAGAGGAGATAGGAGAGACAGAGTGCACCATAGAGGGTGCGGAGGGCAGAGTGGGGGGGAAAGGGAAAGTGGAGGGTGGAGGTGAGCTAGGGAGCAGGCAGGAGGGGGGAATCACTAGGGTGGGGGGACACAGAATGACGAGGGGCAGAAAGCAGACAGAACAATGGGCATTCCTGCACTCGAAGGAGCAAGACTAACGAAGCATGAGGCAGACAAAATAGATGGCAATCTTGGGAAACTGCACTTTTATTAACTTGTCACCTTCTTACTGTTTCAAGCCTTTCTTTGTGGCCTATTACCAATTATCAGAGGGACAGTATTTCTCTCTGCTTGATAAGGGACGTGCACAGGAGCGGAATTGATTTCAGATGTCAAGCTTTTAATAAAGGAGTGTTCAGGGCCAGCAGCTCCGGATGATGCCTCCTCACTCGCATTCACCAGGCACCCCAGCTTTTGAAAAGCAATTGTTTAGCAGTATAGAGAGCACCGCACAGAATTACGGGCGGCGGAGCTGCCGGGGGAGAGGAGGCATGGTGCGAGGAGACATGAGGGGATGCCGGAAAACCCAGAGACTGCACGCTCCTCCCCGGGGTCCTGGAGAACAGGGTAAAACCCAGAGTCACCGGACTAAGCCCGAGGTTAGGCAGGTATTCCTCCACGTGGGAAGATACTGCTATGTTGTGAGGCCGGGGTGCGCCAACAGTGTGCAGCATAGCGCTCAAATGAGACTCGGCACATGGATGTCTCTCTCGGCAGGTTCCCCCATCGGTCTGCCGACGCACGCCAGGCAGGGCCGTATATATTGGCTTGCACATCGTGATGTGCAATGTCATGGAATGCAGTCACCTGACCACACTCCTCCTATTTTATATAACAACTAAACTTTGCTGACATGTGAGATTAAACATTAGTGTGAAAAACATGAGATTAACGTCACTTTTAGACAAACATATGCAATACTAAATGTCTGTGTGAGGGCCCCTTTTCTCTGCATTAGTTCAGCGACCTGTCTTAATTCATGTGCCTAGGTCATAGTTTCTTAAATATGCAGGTGGGCCCCTCAGCTCACGAGTCGGGTAACATTGTTCAGTATGTGCACATGGCACATCCCCTACCTGCTCGTCATGACCACAGGACTCCTGCTCACTACTTCCTTCCGGGCCTTGCCCCTCGCGGTCGTTGTCTTCTGCATCACTTATCTTCTCTGGGTGGCGGGCCGGACTATTCGCCTCCTGTCCATACCACCCTTTCAGTCATCTGGGTGGCCCAGCTAGTCTGCGGAAGAAACTCGAATTTCTGGTGAGTTGTCCAAGGTCATCTGCTGGCGTCATTTGTGATCCCTTTACTTGGACCACCGTGAGGGGTGTTGGCTCTCATATGAGGGAAGATTTCCCTGTCGGGTTTCGGGTCCGCACCAGGACTGTGTCACCCACGGCGAGATCATGCTCCTGAAGTCTTCAGCTTGCATTCTCTTTTTTGGTCATTGTCTCCCTCTGAGTAGGCATCTTTTTGTTGTGTATGATTTCGGGAGCTCTCCCTTCCAATCCCAGGAGGAAGGTGCAAGGGCATCGCTGAAATAAGGCTTCCGCTGGTGCAACCCCTGTTGAGCAGTGTGGGGTGGTCCTGTACTCAAGCAGGAATTGGAATAGTGCTCTCTGTGCACACAGTCCTTGGCCGTGCGCAATTCAGAAAGTTGTATTCAGGGTGCGCATAAAGTGCTCAGCCTCTCCATTTGCTCTGGGCCAGATTGGGGTGATTTTCCTGTGTGCGGTCCCTCTTTCGGCTAGGAACTCCTCTAAATCAGAGCTTTGAAACGGCGGTCCATTGTCCGAACACACTGACTTGGGGAACACATGCGCGGCAAACACCTTTTCCATTGCTGGCACCATGTCGTGCAGGGCCACCAATGGTATAAATTCAACTTTGGGGCAGCAGGACCATTGGACCACCATTACAAGGAAATGCAAGTCTTACTGCGTGGATCCAAAATCCATGTGGACACACTCCCAGGGTTCCTCGCTCATTGGCATGCACTGAATGGTGGGTTCCTTTGCTTTATGGGTGGCTGCTTGGCACCACTTGCAGGCTCATATGAACTCTTCCACCTTCTGTTCAAGGGCAGGGAACCATACTTTGAGTCAGAGGCGGCTCTTTGTCTTCGCGGCTCCTTCCTGTCAGCTCAGTGGGTAGTACCATGTGGGCACCCCTCAAGAGGAGACCCTCATCTGCAAAATGCCAGTTCATGTCGCACTTTCCATAGTAGTTCTAGCGCTGTTTTGCCTTCCTGAGTCCTACTGCCCAGGTTTTCCGGGATCATTTTCCATTGGCCTGATTCTATGGCCTCTTGTATGAGTTGGAAACAGCCATCGTGTTTCGAGGCTATTCTGAGTTCGTCAATTTCCATGGCCTTTGGGATTGTCTCTTCTGTCACCATCTTCACATACTCGTCTGCTTCTGTGACATCCTCTTGTGCAACTCTGCCTTTGGTCTGCGGATGTCTGGACAGATAGACGGCTGCGTTGTTCAGCCCTGGTCGGTACACTAGGTTGACGCCATACTCCTGCAGTGCAAGGAGCCATTTCTCAATTCGCCGTGGTGGATTCGGAGAGCCCCATGTCATGATATGAAGAAGGGCTTGTGATCAGTGACTAGACAGACTGGCTTCCCGTATATGCACATGTGGATGTGACGACACTCCCACAGCCCTGCCAGCACCTCACGCTCAATTTGAGAGTACCACTGTTCTGTTGGGTAGAGGGCCCTGCTGGCGCAGGCCGTGCTTGGCGTGCCTTCTTTGGTGGTTTGCATGAACACGGCCCCTAAGCCGAATGGGCTGGCATCAACTATGATTTCTGTGTTCTTTCTTGGGTTGAAAAACGCCAGGGTGCAGTCCTTCGACAGAGCTATTTTGATATCGGCAAACGATTTCTGTTCAAAGGGTGTCCATCCCCACGCTGTGGGTTGCTTCGGAAGGTTGAGTAGGGGCTCAAAGAGCATTGCCAGGTTCTCAATGAAACAGCCACAATAAGTGACCATTCCTTAGACGCTCCTTACCTCAGAAACGGATTCTGGTGCTTTTGCCTCCTGTATGTCTCTTTGGCTGGATTCGGCAACAGTCCTCCTTCTTGGAAAAAAAAGCCAAAGAACTCTATCTTTTTCTTAAGGAATTCACATTTTTCCCAATGGAGGGTTAGCCCCATGGCCTGGATCCTGGTCAGCACCTGATGAAATTGAGCCTCTTGTATCTGTATAGGCCCATGTGGCTAGTAAACGTGGTGATGTATTGGCTGTTTTGGTGGAGCATTAGCTGGTGGTACCCTGATCTGAGATTGAGCTTGGAGAAGAAAACTGCGCCTTCCATGTCAGCCACGATACCATCTAGCGTTAGCGTTAAGTGGCGCTCATGCTTTATCGCCTTGTTTGGCAGCCTCATGTCGACACAGTTGCGGACACTGTCTGGTTGTTTCGTCTTCTGGGCGATAACTATTGGGGACACCCATGGGTTGGGTCCCTCTACCCGCTCGATGACATCTAGATTGATGACATTCTGGATTTCCCTTTCCACCTTCTCTCGTAGATGGAATGGTATTCAGTGATGCTTCAATGCCACCGGTTGGACGGTTTAATCTATATGGAGATGGAGCGACTCTCCAGCCATCTGACCAATGCCAGTGAACACTCTGGAACCTTTTCACTAAGGTCTGCACATCTTCCAGGAATACCCCATAAGCAAACTGGATAAGTATGAGAGCCTCTGCGGCTGCACAACCTATAAGGGTTTGGCTACCCACCTTCGACACATATACGCGTGAATGTCACCATACCTTACTGGGGCCACAAAAGCATCTTCTGGGGTAGTGGGGTTTTGCTTCTGAAAGTAAATATGCATACTTTTGTTGCTTGGAGTGGCGGTGGGCCTCGCAGACTTTGGTAGTGCTCCTCAGCCATGACTCTGACTGACGCCCCGGTATCGAGAAGTTCTTGGATGGTAGAATCTAGGATAGTCACTGAGCATTTGGGTTGGTGTTTCCCTTTTTCTTCTACTGTAAGTACCCCTGAGATGAGATAGACATCTTCGTCATCACCATCACCTTCTCCTTGCATGTCTTGCATTGTTTTGGTCTAGCTTGTGTTCGCATTCTGCATCACCTGATCCAGGGCAGTGCCCTTTGGCCGTTCTTTGCCATGGGATACAATGGCAGGGGCTGCTTCTCTGTAAACCCATTCGAAGTGGTTCTGATGTCCACATCTGGTACATGTGTACCCTTTCGCTGGACATTCTTTCTTGTGAGGGAAGTCATACCGAGCATTGTTGGTGGGACGAGCTCCAACATGGTGTGGGTGCCCCTTCATCCTCTCCCGAGATTTTGCTTAGATGTAAAGGCTTCAGGCAACACTGGGGTCACTGATGCTGGCCTCAGGCGGGCGCACGAGCACTCCGGGGGAGCCGCAACCATGTTGATGGAGTAGGTGGATGTGTCACCCTTGGGTAGGCGCACAAGCACTCTCTGAGGAGAGACGAGCCACACACTGGTCTCGGGAGGGTGACACAGGCTGAAGGATGAGGCTTCAGGTGAATAGCCTCCTGATAGTCCCAGTGGAGGGGGGTCATGCACCCTTCACAAGCACGTTTCCAGGCTGGACTGGAGGGTCTAGAAATTGAGGTGGGGTGCCTGTATGTTCAACAAGATGGGTGATAAACGAAAAACGCAGGCCTAAGGCCCCTTACCGGCAGTAGATCAGAGGACACTGCCGACATCCAGTGAGGCAAGGGAAAGGACACAGTTGGAGTCCTGATGCCATGAACCTGCCTGTTGAGGGGCTGAACAGCAGGAGCGCATACAGGACGGCCGTGCCACCATTGTTGTGAGGCTGGGGTGGGGCCGCCAACGGTGCGCAGTGCGCAAATGAGACTCAGCACATGGATGTGTCTCCCAGCAGGTTCACGCTCTGGCCGAAGTGTGACGAACAGAGCCGTATTTATTGGCTTGCACGTCGTGACGTGCAATGTCACGGCGTGCGGTCACCAGACACCACACCCTACATGCCAACCCTTCCAATTTCGGAGAGTGACTCAGGATTTTTGTATGCAAAATATTGCTATTTTATACATGCCAACCCTCCCGATTTCTTTCTCCCCCCTAAACCCTCTGCATGAGCCCGCTACCAGCAATTATCCGCTCACGCAACCTCACCTACTGCAATTATGCTGACGACACCCAAATCATCCTGAGAATCCACAAGACAAGCCCTGATCACCCCCCTGACCGAGCAGTTTGCCTCTATGATATAGTCCTATGGATGTCTACAACAAACCACCTCCTACTCAACCCCCGGGAAAACAGAGATCATGGTATGTGACAACACAGCACTACTCCTGCAACCACTCCCATGTACCCATGGCCTCCTTCCCTCGACACCCCCCCCGCCACCTCCAACACAGTCAAAAACTCCATGTATCTGGGTGCTCCGGCATATTAAATTAGCAAACTCCAAACAGTCCAAAATGCAGCTATTAAACTCCTCCTTGCAGTGGGACGAAGGGAACACATCTCGCCTGCTCTCCACACCCTCCACTGGCTACCTATTGGACGAAGGACCACCTTCAAAATCCTGTGCATCACCCACCGAGCAGTGCACAAGGGCGGCCCATCATACCACTAAGAGAAGACTATGTGCTACCGCCCAACACGCAGCTTAAGATCAAGCACGGCCCTCCTACTTATGATCCAAGTCTCCAACTCTGTCAGACTTGGAGGGTCAGCCTACTCTACCCTTGCACCAACTCTATGGCATTCGCTACCCCCTCATATTCGGCACAAACAGGACTACATGGCCTTCCATAAAGCGGTAAAAACATGGCTTTTCCCAAATCCATGAAAAAGTCCGCCAATGAGACATATACTCATCCCTATATGGCCATTGTCCTTTGAGAACAGAACATCACAGCAGAATATCCAATAAGCATCCAACAACTCAACCCAAAATCCCTACAAGGATCCTGAAAATGGGCTCCCCCAAGTCCAACCGCAGAGCATTCAGAAAAGGACTGCCCATGGCCATATACCCCTCTCCTTACACCACTGTCCTGTGAAAATCAACACTAACCTGAAACGAAACATCGCCACAGAATATCGCAAGAAGCATTCAACGACCCGATTTAAAATCCCTACAGGGACCCTGAAAATGGGCCCTACAAATCTAACCATGGAGAGTCCCGAAAAGGACTGCTTGTCCAAAATAAATCAGTATACCCTCACCGGCCACGAGCCACCCACTGATAACCACAGACACTCTTTCATACCACTATGCTCACTCTCCTCTTTTACATCAACAAACATTAGAATACAGCTACATCCCTCGATTAATTCGGCCTAGCTACTATGTTGCTCACAAAACACCCCAACGGCCTGGTAGAATGCAGCTCTATCCAGTGCTTTAAGTGGGGTAAAAAATTGAGGGGGGCCCTCATTTGGGGGCGTGGCTTTCATTGTGGGCGTGGCCTAAAAGTGCACAACTCATAGTAAGGTGCGCAAACAAACATATAAATGTATGTGAGCATTTATATGTTTGCGTACTACTATGCTTTATGTACTTTTCAAGCCATCTTTTATAAACATAGCAATGTTACATATTTCTATGTTTATAAAAGGTGGCTTGAAAAGTGCACAAACCATAGTAAGTTACGCACACTTGTGTGCTTACCTTACTATGGTTTGTGTACTTTTCAAGCCACCTTTTATAAACATAGACATTTGTAACATAATTCTATGTTTCTAAAAGATGGCTTGACACGTAAACAATTCAAGGCATCTTTTATAAAGCGTTGATGACGGACAAAACCCAAGGTGGCTTTTCCGTCGACAAAGCTTTATAAAAGATGCCTTGGATTGGGTGCGTTTCAAGCCGTCTTTTATAAACATAGAAATATTTCTACGTTTATAAAAGATGGCTTGAAACGTACACAATTCAAGGCATCTTTTATAAAGCTTTGCCAACCGAGATAGACGCCTCAGGTTCTTTGATCTACCTGCTCTGAGCAGAGATTACAGAGCCTGAGGCGCTTTTCACCCTCTGCAAACCCACAGGCTCTGTGATCTAAACTGCATTTTAGATCATGGAGCCTGCGAAGTTCGGTGACCTGGGGAGGGCAAACAAAGGGACAGTAACTTCCGCTGATGACCCTGATGAGGGGTCATCAGAGGAAGTTACACTGACTGGCAGAAGTGCCAGCCAGCCTCATAGTCGCTGTGGCTGGCGGCACTTCCGTATGCTTACATGATATAATGGCGGGCACATCTCCTGTCACTGCTGCGGCGGGATAATGCATCCTGCCAATGTTGTGTGGGACCGGGGGGCCCCGGCAGGCCCCTGGCTCAGCCCCACTTTCTGGAGACCCAGCAGGCCCCGGCCCACTTAAAGCTCTGGGTATATTGCACGAAAAAAATAGGCCTAACAGCACACATAATCTCCTATACATTCCTGACAGCAGCGAGAATGCATACTCAGAGACCACCCTCTTTGCTGCGCACATTACACTGATCTCTCACTGATCTCTGATGAAATCTCCCGCCCAGGTGAGCTGGAATGTTGGAATGTCTGCCAATGGTACGTAAGCGCTCTACAAATGCACTATAACATAACATAGCATTTACTGCCCCGCCCCGCCCCCCCAAAAGAAGGTCCCTGTGGTGCAGGCGGGGTCTTAAATGCAAGTACTGGGACAAGGAGGAGGGATGTGGAGCTTCCCCATGTGTTTGTGTTTAATAGATATGTTTAAGGAAAAAAAAAGACAAAGACATGTTTTGATACGGGCACCCATTGGCGGCGCTATTCATGTTGTAGTCCTTTTTACCTTTTTCAAGTCAAGCCATTGACGCTCAGTCTGTTTTCTGTATCGATGTACAGCTGAAACAAAAAAGGAACTCCAAAAAAGAAAACAACAACAAAGTCTGTCTGGGGCACGTCGTGATGTCACCGCGCCGGACGTGACGAAACACGGCCGGGCCGTCAGCTGTTTGTTGATATTCTTACAGTCTTCCTTCCCCCCCTTCAGTCCCGGTAGTCTTGTCTACGGAAATTACAATAGGGGCGCAGAGGGTACAAAGGGGCAGAAGTGGGGGGGAGGGAGGAGGGCTGAGAGAGGACGGTGACGTGTATACTGGAAGCGAGGGGCCCCCTGAGGATAACGACAACGCCTGCTGGGAGGAGGGGGGTGGCGGCGCGTGAGCGCGGCTTGAGGATTTTGACAGCTAGCGGACCGGGAGGGGTAGGGGGTCAGGGTGGCTGCGCTCCCCGGTCAGCGACAGCGCACGCTGTGAGGGGGGAAAGGGGCGCTGGTACAACGGCGGCGCGTGATCGTGGCTGGGGTTGGCGGCGGCGCAGAGGGCTGACGGTTGGCGGTGCGCGCCGGCTCGATCGCCGCCGCCGCACCTCTAGAAGGTTCCCAGGGGTTCCGTTGGACTCGGCCGCTTCCAGCGTGCCATGACCATCCTACCAAAGAAGAAGCCCCCGGCGGCTGAAGAGGGAGAGCGAGGTAGCGGGGGTACCGGAGTAGGCGGCCCGGAAGCCCACTCCCGTGGCTCGGCTCGCTCAAGGGTCTCGCCCCCTCCCCGCTGGGGCCCTGTGTCCGGAGGCCAGCAGTCATCTGGGGTTGGTGGCTCCTCGGTTGGAGGAGCCGGCGGCGCCGGGCAGGGAGACGGCGGAGTTGGCGGGGTAGGTGGATGCTGCTCTGGACCCGGCCACAGCAAGAGACAGCGCAGGCAGCAGGGAGGGGGAACCGGTGGAAGCAGCCCCCAGCAGCACGAGGAGGAGGGTGGAGCTGGATACAACAGTGAGGATGAGTATGAGACGGCGGCAGCCAGAGTGGAGGCAATGGACCCAGCAACTGTGGAGCAGGTGAGTGGTCCGGGTACCCCTCTATATGCTAATGTTGACTGTCCTGTATCCTTGTGCTGCAGGTCAATCGTGCATCAGGTAAGAGACTAGCTAAAGTTGAACATAGATTGCTGTATGCCGGTATATTTTTCCCGGTACCACTCGATTCAAGTTTTATTGGCATTGCTCACGGGGGTCTATCATAATCATATCATGTTTTGTACCATGGAATAAGTATGGTAGATTATATCGTTCTGTACTCCCATACACAACGTGGTGGGGGTGTTATCCATATACTCAGATCACACTGGAGCACTGTATTGTATGGTACACGCCTTCATAGGGCTCCCCACTGTTTGTGTTGTCACGTGATGTCACCCCTAGCCTAGTGGGACCATTGTTGGAAATGGGATGGGGTTAATGCTGGCATTTATGATAGAAGAGTCTTACTGTTACGTTAAAACTTTTACTGAAATACATTTTTCAAAAAAAAAAACGAGCGTGATATGCATTAGCTCTACAGACTAGACCACGAGCCACTGTTGCTGAACCTGTCAAACTCGGACCAAGCTTGCAAGTTGTTTTTTTTTTGTTTTGTTGTTGACAGCTGTCAACCAAACATTATCTTCGTGTGAGCCACCACCGCATTCTACGGCGAATGAGAGCGAGAAAGGGACTGGTTTTCATTTTATCTCAAAACGTCATGAATTTCGTTGCTTTGATACGCACCAACGATTCGGCAAGAATGGGCATGTTCTAATATCTAAAATAGTTATTCACGTCAACACGTGTATGTGAAGTACCGCCATTTGTACCTGCATACATCATGGATGTCAGTAAAATGGAAATGTGATATTTTCATGGAACATTGCTTTTTGCTCAGTGCGATGCCAGGTTCTGTCCCTCCGCATGCAAACCCACACATATGATTCAGAAATAGATGTGAGTTATTGTACATTAAAACCCAGCTTTTTTCTTAACAAAACAAATAGCACAAACGTAAAGTGGAGATCCGTAAATGTAATACATTTACCCTCAGGTATTTACCACCCTCCTCCTGCCATTGAAAGTCACTTTCTTTCCAAAGGGTTGTTTGCTGCCACTTGAGCCAGTGGTGCCAGATTTGATTTACTCCAGTTTATCCTTAACCCTTCATATTGCACTTAATGTGATTCGTCCGCCTCTGTTGGTTTGAAATTCTGGTGGGAAACAGTGACCAACCATAACATGTCATATGCACTTAACCTTATCATCCCATCCCAACGCGCCCCCTCCCCCTACTCTTCCCTCGTGCCTCCTCTTGCTGCAGCTCTTTCTCCCTCCTCGCTCTGCTCCACTGGAGCCCACTGTCCATAACAATCAAAGCCAGTCCAACTCTAGCTCTCATGGCTTAAATGTCGCTTGCTGAACAGGGAGCCCCCTCCAAATCCTCCCTACCTGACCCCACCACTGGATGCAGTGACACTTACTACTCCTTCCTTTTTTAATAATCATATGTACGCACCTCACTTCATGTAGCACTATACAGGGTCTGGCTGTAAAGCCTAAAACAAAACAAACCTCTCAAAAATATGACTGGAATAAGCTAGAATTTGTTTTATTGGGTTTGGCAAATGCACAGTTTACAGAGGAATTTGTCTCTTGGCCTCTTTGAAAGGGTTTTGACTTATAATATCCATGTTTAGTTGCAGATCTCTAAAGTATGAATTTAGATATGAATGTTTTGGTTAGTGTAATATGAATAAATGTTTAATGTGTGACTGCTTTTATGGTGTTTTATATCTTTCTGTGTAAAGTTTATTTTACTGATCCACGTTAATAACTACTCCTCATTAGTTTGAAGCACTTCCTCTTCCCTTTTCTAATTCACCTGTATTCTTATATAGGGTTTATTTGTTTTGTCCCTAGTATATGTCCTAATTAATCAAGTAGTTCGCACAGCCAAAGAAAATTGGGGACATGGGGCATCCTGGTGTGTTCTCCTAGCAAAGCTTGCAGAAATATTTATATTTGGTGTTCACACCGACTGTGGGTTCTTGTATAACCTCTTAATCCATTGGAGAGCCATAGTCCAGACCACAACTAGTAAACGCCTCCCATACAAATTCCCATTTTCTATAAAAAATCAAATGCCTTCTTGCCATCTAGGAAGGCAACAAACAGGTTTTGAGGCTGTGTTCAACATCATTATGATGGAAAATAGCTTTGTGTTCCTCGGTGGATCACCCTGGGACAACATTTTGACAAATGGTTTAGCTGGTTGACGAGATTTTTAGGAAGGATTTTGTATCCAGTAGCAACGATGGTGCACACAGACCACCCTATATCCGCAGGTTTATCTGGTTTCAGCAGCACAATTGTTTCCTCCACCCTGGGCTTTGGTCTAATAGCCCCACTTAACCCTTTTCAGTAATGCGGGTGGGTGGGAGGGATTCTGGTGCCATAGTTTCCTCCGGTGGCAGCTTAGGCGGAATTATTTGTCCTTAATATTTCTTTAATTCAACCTGCACTTTGGCTGTACTACTTACTATAGTAGCTCTGAAATGATTTGTTTTTTGCTCCAAGTCTGTAACCTATTGACCCTCATCGGTGGTACTCGTTAGTAGAGTAGACTACCCCATCTCTATTGGCCAACCAGTCCATTCCTTATTTGGCCTATCTCCCACAAAATATTTAATTGTTGCAAATAATCTATATGGTTATTTCACTTCCAGATTTGTCGCTTCCTGGAATAATTCTAATGCTTTATATAATCTCCTTTGCCCATTTAGGGCATCTGCAGTTCCCCCCCTCTTCTTCTCCGCCCCCTCTTTTGCCCTTCCTCCTTGGCAATGCATACTCACCTTATACGTGCCCATATGCCTCCCATAATACTCCAGCTGAGGAAACTCGAACCGGTATTGAGCTAAAAATATTCCTGTGTTGCTTGACCAATTGCATCCTTTTTAAACGGAGACCAGCAAATCTTGGTGTTTTAACGTCATCCCCTACATACACCCCCCCCCATCCTAATCGAATTAAAACAGGAATTGGACTATGGTAGGAGGTAGTCCTTGCTAATATCTCATATTCACCCACACAGGAAACGTAATTTTTTTTTCCATCGGATATTTGTCGAGGAGTTGTGAACTCCAAAACTATCTAATGCTTCAGGCTACAGCTATCGACTCAGTTGTGATGTGACATGAAATTTGTGTCGTTTGATGTTGATCGCAGTCCACCCAGTTAAGGGTCTAATTTTGCATATAGGACCTTGTTTAACTCTCCCGTCCAAAGAGTGGTAACACTTGTGTTTGGCACATAAATATTTATATTTTGTCACCATTGATCATACCAGCCGCTAACGCATACTTCCCTTCAAGGTCTGTTTACACATTAATTTACCCAAATTGCAGGGAATGAATCAAGATAGCAACTCCTTGTGCACATTTTGAATATGAAGATGACTACCTGTTAACCCCCAATTTGTTTTAAATATGTTTGACCATGCACCAAATAAGTGCTTTTCCTGGAGGCATTAAGTAGTAACCATGTCTCTCTTTGCGTATACCACCACTTTACAGATCGTTTGACCATTAAGGGCTCAGACACGCTAGGCCTTCAACTTATTTTCTTAATTTGCTTTTACCCTTCCCTTGCATTTGCCACAAAGTTCTCTGTGAGGGGATGGCTATGGCAGTGGTAAACATGTCTCAACATCAGTCCACTAAACTTCTGACGCCGACCTTCCAGACATCTCGGTGTAACGCCTCACACCCTGGTCTTGTAACAGTGGGCGTTGGGGGCTTCTAAACTCCCCTCTGCACCCCAAACAGCAAACAATTTTATGTTTTACTTTTTATCTGTGACTTATAATGCTAATCTTAACAACTTAATGTTCAAAAAGGTGCCTCCCATATCTCTGCGGTCTAATGGCGACATATTGCCCCCCCCCCCCCCGCACCCCTCTCCAGTTCTTCACCTATGCCCTCCCTGCCTTGTTGGGTAAAAGACATTACTAATCTATTCCTATGTCTAGTCAAGACGTTTATTGATCCAGCACAGTCGCTGCTTTAGATGGTGGCACACAAGTTTGTGGTAGTTTACAAGATCTGCACTGCCCGCTGAGGGTGTGCCCATCATACACTATACGCAACTGCGCTTGGTATAGTTTTGAGACACATTTCTTTGTTTCCTCAAATGTTTTCCTAGTGCATTTAACTCCAGAGCTAAAGTATTTTAACAACCCTTTCTCATATCTGACCTCCGCTTTCTCACATGCCTGTGTCTTTCCAAATAGCTTAGAAATTAGAATATCCCTGCCCTGGGAAGTGCTTATAAATTGGGTTAGGAAGACCAGGGTTCTATGGGCTTGTTCTATCACGAATTGCTTGGAGAAGGCGGCTTCAGCAGCCAGTGGAATTTGTTCCTTCCACAACCCTCGATTTTCATTCTCACTCCAAATATTCTTACATTCAATTTTCACAAGCGTCTTTCCAAAACCTCAATCTTTTCCTGCAGGGCTGTTAAATCGTAATTAACTTTTTGTTCCTTGTAAAAATCGCAAATACTATTAAATCTCGTAATACAAAAAAATATAATTCACCTTCTTTATGTCCTTTTGGGAGGTGCTGCTTTGGATTTGTCTGCCCTGCTCTACATAGCTTTTGTATGTTCAAATGGATCTTATTTTTGTTTGTATGATGTCCACTAGTAGGACAACCAACTCTATTTTGTGACTTCCTTTCTACTCTGCCATTAGTTTATTGCGTGTTAAAGATTGATCATGATCCCGCTGCTGTTTATCCAAGGTTTACTTCTGGCCCTCTGCTATTTCTCTGGGCTGTTACGCGAGACCCACTGTTTTGTGACTGCAGTGGTTTCTGATTGAACTTTTTAGATGTGACCATCCGCGATCCCCACAAGCAGTGCCCCTTGTCTCAATTTGCATACAGAATCGGTCTGGGTGGTGCATTTGCGCAGCTATGGGCATCCGTGCTCTTCATCTGCATATATCGACTTCTCACCTATGGACTACCTTGTCATATGCCGCAGTGGCAGGCTTTTCACATCGCTACTGTCTTTACCAGTTGCTTAGCACAACACAGTCCATTTAAGCGGTGTTGACCCATAGCTGTGGCCCTGGTCCCCGAAGGCCACAGCTGGGTAATCCTTCAGCAACTCCTCCTCCCCCTCTGGGTTGGCAAGGCTCTCGTGTCCTCCCACATCTCGTTTTGTTCAGCACTGAGTAGGGATGCCAGCCATCTTGCATGCTCTGACACTTCTCGTTTTGCTGCCGGCTCACATACACAGCTTTTTAGTCAATGTTTGTGGGCTTGCTTGCTTCGGGAAGCGTTGCTCATTCCCGTTGTATGGTTACTTTTCAGTGATTCAGCACCATGTTCAGATAATTCCACTGGTTATGGCTGCAGCCGGGGGATCACTACTCAGTGTGTTATCGTCCCGCCACGTGACCGCGTTCCTGGTGATTTGTGTAAAGCCCATAAAACGTTTGCCTCCATGAAAATCCTTAATACGTTGGTGATGTAGATGTGCCCACTTTATACAGTTAGTCTGACCTCTCTTTGACATATTGAGCTCAGTGATACATTATGTGTGTGTGTGTGTGCGCGTGTACAGTTGTTTGAGCAGCATATATGCCATTTGCTATTCTCTTGGCGTACACGGGAGGCTAGGCATCTTCTGTCCCATCCTGGGCTTTTCCCCATATCAGATTGCATTGTTGGACTTTTTTACCCTGGTTTTTTTTTATTAATTGTGGGCTGTTTTGGATAATGGTACTTTTTTTTTTTTTTTTTTTTTTTTTTTTAAATTATTATTTTTTTTGTGTTTAAGATTACCACTTGGATTTCTGGTATGATGTGCTAAGAGACGTGGCTCTAGATCGCTCTACCGTTCACAAAGCTGTCACTTATCATCAGAAATTGTCCAACTTCAAAAGAGTCTTTACTTGTTGGCGGTTTTTAGCATTTCTGGCAGGCCAAATATGTATGGACTGCCCACAGGACGGGGCAAGGGATAGGACGGTGGTCAACCATTGTCGCATCAATTGACTCTGTGCAGGGCTCCATATAAGATTTAGAAAGGGATTTTTGTATTTTATTTTTTTACACCCTATTTATTTTAATTTTTGTGTATTCACGTAATTCCCAATAGTTTCGTTTTCTCAGGGAAGTAGAATTCTATTTGATAAAATGGGTGTCTTTTTGCAATCCATGTTTCTATGCACAGAGTAGTCCATGCAAACTGAGATGCATTTTTACCATAAAGTTTCTCTTCAAAAGATTAGGCAGTAACAATATTTGGATCTCTCATGTCTCTGCTGAGGTCAGTGGGGAAAATATTGTTAAAATCTTTCACACTGTCTTGTTGTTTTCAGTCCTGCGAAATATAGTCTATCTGACATGGAGCTAACTAGGATCAACTGAAGTATTTTGTTTCCAGTAGTTGTTTGTAGGGCACCGGTTGGTCTGGGCCGTGCATCAAAAGGAGTTTCTGGTAGCTATTGGCTGGTAAGCCAACCAGGATCTTCTTGTACATGTTGGAGCTAAGTAGCTCCGTTGAATCCCCGTTGTACATTTTTCCATTGAGAGCAAGCCTTGCCCTTCAAGTCCAGTTTTGTTAAATTTGGTGCATTTGCCTTTCAAATATCCCCTTTTGCCCCCCCGCCCCCTCTAAGCTTGCCCACTTCACCCTTAACAGGAAAACACTCTGTCCTCTTTAAATCCTCAACAGATTACTAGCAGTCATTTCAGCCTGCACTAGTCTACCACAGAAATGTGTCAAAATTCAGATCAGTTAAGTTAAATTGGGCCTATTTTTGCCTTTCAGAATTTGGAGCTTATTGGAGCGCAAAAAGGCTTAATTCTATTGCGTATCGCTGCTAAAAAGCCATTAATCTCTCAGATCATATGAGCACACTGTAACGATTGTACACGGACACCCCTCTATCTCTTCAGTTTCTCCCGGTCTCTGTCAAACACCAACATAACATAAAATATGAAATAAAAGGGGAAAAAAAGGCATAAATAATATTTTTTTTAAAAACAATGCAGAATAAGAACACACCAAGCCCATTTTTTTCCTATTCTGGGGTTTGTGAATGATTCAGGCCAAAAAGTGCCTTCACAAAGTAGCTCACAGGTAGAAAATAGGTGGATGCCCAATATTTACAATCTACGAAGTGGGAGCCTCTGCTGGAGAGATGACTTGAAGGCTCCTGAACCTGACACAATGCCGGCGGGGCTGGAGAGGAACCTGCCTATGTCCTGATCTTTGAGTTTCCTCTCAAAGAGGCTAGATCAACTAGTGGCAACTCAATAATATCACTCGCATCTAGTCCCTACTTACATCCACGTCCTCTAGAGTCCGCTATCAGGAACAACTTGGAAAATACATTGTCTACGTCTTCGATGAAGTAGACCATAATGACAAATTGTGAATAAAAGGAGGTCCTACAGTAAAAGTATTCTCAGAAATGCCAGAGAAACTGAGCACGCAATTTGAGGGGGATGGTTCCCCCTCACTACCCCATGCATGGACCAAAGCACAGTTCCCCACTGACCCACTGGAGCAGGGGCCTCGAAATATGCCCCGCCATCGAGCCACAAACCAGCAATTTACACACAATCATTTGCAGCCATCGGGTGATCCAACACAGAGAAGATATCCATCGAAATCAACTCTCACGGCCCAGAGCTTCGTCTTGAAGTCCTTGGTCACTGTCTTCGAACTATTAAAAATGGAAGTACAATCACACTCTGGAACTCTGTTAGAATTGACCAGGAAGGTGGGAGTATGCAAATCTTCAATGGTAGGCCTGTCCAGTCTAATAAATTCATCATCTAAGGACTGGGGACTCTTATTTGAGGAGGGTCGGAGTCCATTCATGTTGTGCAAAGAACTCAACACTAATTTAAGACAACTAGACTAAGACTTCAGGCTATGAGAATGGACGTAAAAAGCCCAAGGATAGAGGGCATCGTAGTCCGACAAATGACTGCAGCAAGTGTGGTAGAACCAGCATCTCTAGATGACACCCCACTATCGCAGTCAGTACTGGAGGAATTCTTTAGACTGGGCCAGATCGAGGAGGTGAAAACTGTCCATGTCCAGTAGACCTTAAATGGAGACCCTGCTACAGCTGATTTAGGAACCAAGAATGATTCCAAAAGATCTGCAAAAGAGCCTGTCAGACTGCATCTGTCAACCATTGATAACATACAGGCGGTGGAATCGGGCGGTGAGACTGATTTTTAAATAAAAAAAAACAAAAGAAATACATAAAAAGAAAGAAACAAAAGGGGTCCAAGCACACTCAATGACGTTTGTAAGGAAACTATCCCTATCCAGACCAAAAAAGCCCAAAAATAAAAAACATGGGAAACATCCATAGTCTGGGAAAAAACAATTCTTCAATGCTCTAAATAAGGCATTAAATGAGGATTCCTACGTCCACAAAAACCAATCCTTCTCTCGGGAAGTAGACATGACTCAAATGAAAGACTGGGAGGAGGATCCTACAAGGAATGCAATGACCCAATCCGGAAAAGAACAACCAAGCCCCTCAACTTCAAAAGTTAGAGTGGGTCAACAAACGTGAAACCTGATGGAAGCTCGACCAGATCCCCCTTGCATATGGCCAATTTTCTGCAAAGAAACTTCAAAGCAGGGGTCAACCCAAGCTATACCTGGGGAAAACTACGACGGGCTTGAATTGGTACCAGATGACACAAACTCTAAAAAGTTCCAGCGGCCCAGTCGGAGGTGAAATGGAACTGATTGAGGCTAAGGAACCTGAAATTTTAAGCCTGAGACAGGAGGTTTGAGGAGAGACTGACCGTCGGAGACATGAGGAAGAGGTGGAAAGCAATATTTATACATCCAAGATGGAAATGAGGCCATATGCGCCACCTATGGTGTGGCTGAAACGAACGGAATTATCAAGGGATCAAGCAAGCTTGAATCGGAGGACTATCTTGGCATTTACGAGACAAATCTGGGATGTCTACATAATCTCCTCCAATGATATTAGTTTCCCTTATGCACACGCCACCAGCATTGTGGAAGTAATAATGAAATCACATATTGGAGCCATAGCAGTGCTAAATTAAAGAAGAGGCTTTATAAATCTAGGGCTGGATCTCTCCACTAAGCCACACAAACCCTAGCAGCATTGGAATAAGCCTTCTTGCAGTGATGCTAATGAAAGAGGGAAGTACAAGAGCAAAGTCTCTAATGAGTAGTCGGAAAGTGAAAAAAGGGACTCTATGACGAGTACTGGGGGGAGGGGGGTAGCAGAACCAGATCTGGGCAATGTTCCCCAATATACGATATTCAAAAAAAGGTGTATTAAACGGGTGTCTACGCCACAAAACAGGACAAGAAGAACCAATGATATATCAAATTATCACGTTAAAATATATTTTTATGTATTAAATGTGTAGAGTAAGAACTCCTAAAATGATCAAACTACATACAACTCAATATCAAACACGATGCATAAAACATGTAAAACATACACTTTACAAGACACAAGGAAAACACATACTGTGGGTTAATTGTTGTAATAATTGCAACGTTTCTCCGTATGAAAATTCACACTGGAGTAGTTTGTCAAATTCTAAAGTGCAATTGGTATATTTCTCAAACCCAACTTGTACAAGTTTCTGTCCTTAAAACACAGACACATGTAGGACATTTCATCAGGGGTAAAATTGCTTGTGTATTTCTTGTGATAATTCTTCTTTCCTTTTCACTTTCTTTCTGTCAGTTCCTCAATAATGATGAATCCTACGGGTTAAAGACACACTGTTACTGATGTATATTTAAAGTTTTTAAGTCTTGTCATTAGACTTTAGGAAAGACAACCCCGATCCACCTAGGGGGCTGAGTATGTTTGTATCTTACATACCTTCTAGAGTGTGGTAAAAGAATCCGCAGTCTATGCACACCAAACAAATTGGTGACAGGATGGGCGATTTCCTTTTAAATGGGGAAGATCACTCGGAACCTCCTTCCTCTGCGGACAAAACACACAGAGCGAGCGAGAGACTGAGACTATCTAAGTATAAATTCTCGGTAGAGGGACTAACCAGAGTATAAGTATCTAAGTAGTGAGTAAGCTTAACTATGAGTGTTGCACGTAAGTTCTATTGCTGTTGAAGGAGCGTATTCCACAAAGGCTGTAGATGTTTTGTGGTGCGTGTTTTCTACACAAAGAGAAATGGACAAAACACCCAATGGTATCAGAGTCTGTCAAAACTGAGGGCATTAAATATTGTCATTAGGGTATAAAGGTGTGCTTACTGTTGTGAAAAAGTATGTGCACCTATATATATGGTTGTACTACTATGGTTGAATATAGAACAAAAATAAATAAAGCAGCCTTGCTTACAACAGGGAAAAATCCCTTCTCTAGTGTTTGACTATTAAGGCAATTTACAATTTGCTTGCTGTTGTCAAAAGGTATAGGCACCTGCGTATATATAATTGTGCCACTATGGTAAAGTAAAGCACAAAAATAAATAGAGCAGCCTTGCTTACAACAGGAAAGATCCCATCTCTAGTGTTTTACTATTAAGGTAATTTTTAAGGAAAAAACCCAGGGCCACAAGACTCGCCCTTAATTTCAAAAATCTCCTTCCTGATTACTGTGTTTTTGGATTGACATTGACAAAATGAAGATGGCCGCCATTATTATGCACGTGTGATGTCATCGCGCAACGTCATGATGTCACCGCGTCACGGTGCGATGATGTATATGTTGGGGAGAAAAAAACTTTTTTTTATGCCTAAGAGAAATGTAGTTTATCATCAATATAGACTCGTAGTAATGCCTATTTTTATATGTTTATAAACGTATGCATCTGTGCCTGGCTGATCAACATGCACAAGCCTCACCTTTGCCGGATGGAAGAACAAATTATAGCCCACACATTTATGACTTATAAGGAACAATGGCAACATCTAGTTGTGACATAAACCTAAAGTCCACACAACGTTCCATTTCACATGATAGACATGATGAAAAAATCCCAAATCATTATGACAATTAGCAACAGTATAATTAGGAGCAATGGCAGTATATATTCAGTCTACATAATTCACATGGTGGGGAAAAAAAAACAAATCATAATGGCAATCAGCAAAGGTTTTCATTCACTATATTGGGGGATCCCACAAGGGAAACATATTGTATACACCCTCACTGAGCTAGTCCTTTACAGCTAGAATGGTTTTCATCAACCGGCTAAAGGACTTTTTGCATTTGCCACCACTAGAAGGTTAAAGCTGTTCCAAGGTTTTTATCCATCTATAAAGTACATATATGCATCTGTGCCAAGTGGCTCGTAAATCATAATGGTAGGTGTACAACCCTTAAGTCAAAAAACATATAAATCTGACAAAGGACACAGATTGTAGCACGTGCGTTCACCACTTTCACAGGCCAGTGGAAATGCTTGGTAATATCATAAAACGCACAGTGTCATGACAAATTCCTATATGACATGAATTCCTTTATGGAGTGTTCCAAATAATTATCGCCACACATTCCTGCATCAGGTTGTCTTCGAACGACAGAATAGGTTTCATTTTAGGTCTAGAGACACCTTGTATTTACTGCCATTTTAGTGGTTAAGGTTGTTTCCAAGTTTTTATACAGTATGTTTTCCATTTCCATTCTTTATGCCTATATTACAAACAAAAAAAATCCTTAACAAGTTGATTGGGCACATGGGTATGTATCTTTTATGCATTGTGCTACTCAATATTTTCATTAAGACCTACAATATGGCTCTTTGTCAAATAAATTAACTTTTGTTCCAGATTCAATCGTTTTTTGTTGATAAGGTCTTGTGTGTTCTTCCTCTTACATCTTTCAAGTTGGTCCAATTGAAGTCAATACACTTATGATCTCTTTCTAAGAAGTGTTTTACAAGTGGTGCTTGATATATCTTATTTTTGATACAACTCTTGTGCTCAATCATTCTCGTTTTACACTTGCGATTAGTTTTTCCAATGTAAATGTATTGGCAAGGGCATCTAATTACAAATACCACATTTTCTGTGTTGCAGATCGTATGCTCTGTGATGTTCCACTCTCTTTCTAGACCTAAATCCACTGTGGTGGTCTTCCTAGTCCGACTACACATGATACAATTACCACATGGGTGGTGTCCGGATACTGGCGGTAGACCCCACAATCTTGTCTGTTGGGGTACTTTCTTTTTGTGATTCCCAATATAGTTTCTCATCACTAGGTTGCGTATGGTGGTGCAGGTTTTTTTTTTTTAATGCTACCAGTGGTTTTTCACATTCTTTTGTCATTACTTTTTTCCAATTTTTGTTAATGATGCCTTTGATTTCATAGGATAGGTTACTAAAAGTATTCACAAATGGAGTCTCCTTGGTATCTCTATTCTTGTGCAGTTGTTGGTCTAGGAGGGCTTCTCTATTATTGTTGAATGCCCTTTTAGTTGCATCCTTCCCTACCCGTTTGGGATAGCCCGGAGTGGTGAGTTTCGCAATCAGATTATTAGCACCTTGTTCGTAAGATTCATTGGTGCTACTGTTTTTCTTGATGCGCCAAAATTGCCCAAAGGGCAACTTGTTCTTCACATGTTTGGCATGATGACTATTAAAATGCAAAAGGGTATTCTTATCAGTCTTTTTGGTATACGGTTTGATCAACAAACTGCCTTGATGGTGATATATAGAGATATCCAATGTGTTCACCACATCATTGCTCATACTCGTGGTAAATTTGTTCATTCAACCATTTATTGAATCGGTTCTGCACTCCCCTTCCAAATGACAAAAATGTCATCTGTGTATCTTAACCAGCATAGGATGTTATCTTGGAAAGGATTCAGATTGCGATGGATGAGTCTCCTCAAACATATTGACATACAGGTTGGCTAAGTTAGGAGCCATAGTGGCTCCCATTGCTGTTCCTCCTACTTGCATTTAATGTTGGTTCATGAATTGAAAAAAAATATTTGCGAGTGCTATTTCTGTACACCATTTAATGAAAGAATTGGGGACTTCTGGAAGGGAAGATGACCATCCTGTCCCTAATTCTTTCATTATGTTTGAGGAGACCGTTATCCATCGTAATCTGAATCCTTTCCAAGATAACAACATCCTATGCTGGTTAAGATACATGGATGACATTTTTGTCATTTGGAAGGGGAGTGAAGAAGAGGCGAACCGATTCAATAAACGGTTGAAAACCTTTGCTGATTGCCATAATGATTTGTTTTTTTTTTCTCCACCATGTGAATTATGTAGACTGAATATATACTGCCATTGCTCCTAATTATACTGTTGCTAATTGAATGATCAAAATAGATTCCTTAAATTTACCATGAGCATGAGCAATGATGTGGTGAACTTTTTGGATATCTCTATATATCACCATCAAGGCAGTTTGTTGATCAAACCTTATACCAAAAAGACTGATAAGAATGCCCTCTTGCATTTTAATAGTCATCATGCCCAACATGTGAAGAACAATTTGCCCTTTGGGCAATTTTTGCGCATCAAGAAAAACAGTAGCACCAATGAATCTTACGAACAAGGTGCTAACAATCTGATTGCGAAACTCGGGGCTATCCCAAACCGGTAGTGAAGGATGCAACTAAAAGGACATTCAACAATAATAGAGAAGCCCTCCTTGACCAAGAACTGCATAAGAACAGAGATACCAAGGAGACTCCATTAGTATTTGTGAATACTTTTAGTAACCTATCCTATAAAATCAAAGGAATCATTAACAAAAATTGGAAAAAAGTAATGACAAAGGAATGTGAAAAACCACTGGTAGCATTAAAAAAAAAAAAAAAAAAAAGCACAACCATATGCAACCTAGTGATGAGAAACGATATTGGGAATCACAAAAAGAAAGTACCCCAACAGACAAGATTGTGGGGTCTACCACCAGTATCTGGACACTACCCATGTGGTAATTGTATCATGTGTAGTCAGACTAGGAAGACCACCACAGTGGATTTAGGTCTAGAAAGAGAGTGGAACATCACAGAACATACAAAATGCAACACAGAAAATGTGGTATATGTAATTAGATGCCCTTGCCAATACATTTACATTGGAAAAACGAATCGTAATTGTAAAACGAGAATGATTGAGAACAAGAGTTTTATGAAAAATAAGATAGATCAAGCACCACTTGTAAAACACTTCTTAGAAAGAGATCATAAGTGTATTGACTTCAATTGGACCATCTTGAAACATGTAAGAGGAAGAACACAAGACCTTATCAACAAAAAACTATTGAGTCTGGAACACACATTTTTTTTTTTGACAAAGAGCCATATTGTATGTCTTAATGAAAATATTGAGTGCACAATGCATAAAAGATCATACACATGTGCCCAATCAACTTGTTAAGGAATTTTTTGTTTGTCATATAGGCATAAAGAATGGAGATGGAAAAGATACTGTATAAAAACTTGGAAACAACCTCAACCACTTGAATGGCAGTAAATACACGGAGTCTCTAGACCTTAAATGAAACCTATTGTGTCGTTCGAAGACAACCTGATGCAAGAATATGTGGCGATAATTCTTTGGAACACTCCATAAAGGAATTCATGTCATATAGGAATTTGTCATGACACTGTGTGTTTTATGATATTACCAAGCATTTCCACTGGCCTGTGTAAGTGGTGAACGCACGTACTACAATCTGTGTCCTTTGTCAGATTTGTTGTTTTGACTTAAGGGTTGTACACCTAACATTATAATTTACGAGCCACTTGGCACACATGCATATGTACTTTATAGATGGATAAAAACCTTGGAACGGCTTGAACCTTCTAGTGGTGGCAAATGCAAAAAGTCTTTTAGCCGGTTGATGAAAACCATTCTACCTGTAAAGGACTAGCTCATTGTATACACCATCACTATGTTTCCCTTGTGGGATCCCCCGATATAGTGTATGAAAACCTTTGCTGATTGCCATAATGATTTGGTTTTTTTTTCTCCACCATGTGAGTTATGTAGACTGAATATATACTGCCATTGCTCCTAATTATACTGTTGCTAATTGTTATAATGATTTGGTATTTTTTCATCATGTCTATCATGTGAAATGGAACGTTGTGTGGACTTTAGGTTTATGACGCAACTAGATGTTGCTATCGTTCCTTATAAGTCATAAATGTGTGCGCTATAATTTTTTCTTCCATCCGGCAAAGGTGAGGCTTGTGCATGTTGATCAGCCAGGCACAGATGCATACATTTATAAACAAACACATAAAAATAGACATTACTACGAGTCTATATTGATGATAAACTACATTTCCCTTGGGGGGGAAAAAAAAACTGTTTTTTATGCCTAACACATACATCATCGCGCCATGACGCAGTGACGTCACACGCGCATACTAATGGCGGCCATCTTCATTTTGTCAATGTCAATTCAAAAACAGGGGAATCGGGAAGGAAATTTTTGAAATTAAGGGCGGTCTTGTGGCCATGGGTTTTTTCCTTTTAAAAATTGCCTTAATAGTAAAACACTAGAGATGGGATCTTTCCTGTTGTAAGCAAGGCTTCTCTATTTATTTTTGTGCTTTACCATAGTGGCACAATTATATATACAGGTGCCTATACCTTTTGACAACAGCAAGTAAATTGCCTTAATAGTCAAACACTAGAGAAGGGATGTTCCCTGTTGTTGTAAGCAAGGCGGCTTTATTTGTTTTTGTTATATACTTTTTTTGACAACAGTAAGCACACAGTTATACCCTAATGACACAATATTTCATGCCCTCAGTTTTGACAGAGGCTCTGATACCGATGGGTGTTTTGTCTATTTCTCTTTGTAGAAAACAAATCGCAGCACAAAATTTCTACAGCCTTTGTGGAATACGCTCTTTCAACAGCAATAGAACTTACCTGCAACACTTGTAGGTAAGTTTACTCACTACTTAGATACTTATACTCCAGTTAGTCCCTCTACTGATAATTTATACTTAGTCTCTCTCTCTCTGTGTTTTGTTCGCAGAGGAAGAGGAGGTTCCGAGTGATCTTCCCCATTTAAAAGGAAATTGGCCATCGTGTCACCAATTTGTTTGGTGTGCATAGACTGTGGATTCTTTTACCACACTCTAGAAGGTATGTAAAATACAAACATACTCAGCCCCCTAGGTGGACCGGGGTTATCTTTCTTAAAGTCTAATGACAAGACTTAAAAACTTTAAATATACATCGGTAACAGTGTGTCTTAAACCCGTAGGATTCATCATTGTTGAGGAACTGACAGAAAGAAAGTGATAGGGAAGAAGAATTATCACTAGAAATGCACAAGCAATTTTACCCCTGGTGAATGTCCTACATTTGTCTGTGTTTTAAGGACAGAAACTTGTACAAGTTGGGTTTGAGAAATATACCAATTGCACTTTAGAATTTGACAAACTACTCCAGTGTGCATTTTCATACGGAGAAACGTTGCAATTATTACAATTAACCCACAGTCTGTGTTTTCCTTGTGTCTTGTAAAGTGTATGTTTTATATGTTTTATGCATCGTGTTTGATATTGAGTTGTATGTAATTTGATCATTTTAGGAGTTTTTACTCTACACATTTAATAAATAAAAATACCTTTTAACGTGATAATTTGATATATCATTGGTTCTTCTTGTCCTGTTTTGTGGTGTAGACACCTGTTTAATACACCTTCTTTTTGAATATCATATATCTTATCCATGTGGTAAGAAGTGTGTGATTCCACAAAGCATGTTATATGCCATTTGAGAATAGTGCAATGCTCCCCAATATCATCAGAGGTCGTCCAGACTCTTGACGTCCTGGGTAAATCACTCTAGCCGATGAGCGATTGAGAGTTCTTAGTTGGAATACACAGGGCTCCAGTTCTTTCAAACTTGAGGAAATGAGAAAGTTCACTTTCAAAGGTCATGATTTAATCTTTTTACAGGAAACATGGCTGGGGGAGTCCTTTGAATTGGACGCGTTTACTATTTAGAACCAACCAGCTACTAAGATAAATAGGGTAGACCTTCAGATGGTCTTTTAGTGGCCATCCGGAATACCTGGGTGAGCACTATTGAACAACTTTCTTTGACTAGACTGGGCATATTACCAGTCGGGATAGTCCCTCCGTTGACATCAAACTTTAAACCAGTAGTACTGATTAATTTATACTGGAGCCCTGCTCATTCCAACTTGGAAGATTTCTTGGGGAACCTTGCAGACATACTTACCTCTGTGAAAATCACCTCTCCTGAGGATCACATCTTAGTGGCAGGTGATCTGAATTCCCAAGGGGCAACACTGATGGCATGCATAACTCGAATTCTACCGTGAATGGTCCAAGACGGATGAACTTTTTTAATGATTGGTACCTTATGTCCAATGGCAATGTCGAGGGTGACATCCCTGCTGCAAGAATGTGGCGAAATATACATTTGTACCCTTCACTATATAGGCCTCTCGCCAAGTCTCTTTGAATATTGTGAACGTTTAAGAATTGAAGAGAGGGCTACCAGTGACCGCAGACCTTTATCTGTAACACTTGGTTTTAGTTCTGCAGCGGAAACTAACTTGATGTACTCGACTATTCTATTAGTCAATCAAGCAGGGAATCGATTGAGATTGAAAAATTAAGGCTCCATTTTTAAATCGTGAACTGGAAGAATGGTTGGTGTCAACTGAACCAGGATGCCTAACAAATATGTTGAACCCTATGAGCTTTGTTGACCTGTGGAATTTGGATGCACCAGGCACACGTCTGGGCCCAAGATCTAAGTCGCACCTACATAATTTTGATGCAGAGATCAGAGATTGAAAGGGCTCCGTAAAGAGCTTTGAACTCTAACAAAAGCAGACCTCCCACTAGAAATATTCCTTCTGGAAAGTCCCTATGAAATCAATATAAAAATACGAAAGAAACCGCAGAGATGGTCTATCCATGTTAACAGCATTGATGGAGAGTAACTCCCGAAAATCTTGGGGCCTAATTGCCCAAGCCAAGGAACAAGCAGCATTACAATCAAATATATTCATGGAACAGACATGGAGTGATAATTTCTTTGTGCTTCTTGAAGAAAAGATCTCAGTAAAATATGACTTGGGCCCAGACATTGAATGGAACATCCATTTCAACAAAGGAGATGTTGATTAAAGACGTCTTTGAGATCTAAGGCTGCTGGCCCAAACGGTTTAACTAATGCAATGATGCGTGAGTCTGTGGGTACCTGGACGACCATTTTGTTTAACATCCTGAAAATAAGAAAGTGCCCGGCCACCTGGAAAAACACCAGAGTAATACCAATATATAAGAAAGGAGATCGAAAGGACCCAGCCAACTATGGCCCGATCGCTGTAATGGATATCGAGAGTAAAATCTTATCAAGAGTTATATTGAAGGAATAAGACTACTGTGCGGCAAAAGCTAACTCTGTTCTGTCACTCAGACTGATATGCAAATGGGTATTTCACTTCTGTGAAAAGTACAGTGAGCTAAAGTGTGGCTGTGGACTCTTGAGTGGGTACCTTTCCAAAGAACCAGTAATTTAGCCGTGACTATTTTTTTATTCTTATAATTAAAGCTGTATAAGTCCACCTGGCAGAGGGGCAAGGGTTTCTCCTCTTGTCTCTCTACAGTGCCCAAAGGGAACCAAGCTGCCCAATCCATTTTTCCCAAGAGAAATTCACGATGATCGCACCTCCCACTTCCAGTCTAGTCTTCTGCAGGGAGACTGCATCTGTGCAGTGGATGCCTATCTGCATATGCCAATCTGGCCACCTAATTGGAAATGCTGGTTTTTCGATTGGAAATTTTCATTTTCAGTAGAGGCCTCCCGTTTCTGTGCTCCAAGTGTGTTTACAAAAATGATGCTGGCTCTAGTAGCCTTCCTAGGGCTGCAGGGCATCCATGTGTGCCCATACCTGGACCACTGGCTTTTGTGGTCTCATTGCTCATGATTGGCAGAACATCATCTCATGACTCGTCTGGATCTTTTCTTTCATCGCAGCCTGTCTGATAGCACAGTGAGTAGAGCGCTCGCTTTGACATCCGTGCAGAGCCTGCTGACGCAGGTTCGAATCCCGGCTGGGCCAAACTCAGCCTTTCATCCTTCCGAGGTCTATAAATGAGCACCACACACTGTGGGTAATAATAAGCAGCGCTCAGATACCTGAGGGTTCGTAGCGCTATATAAATGCTCAATTATTATTATTAAACTGGGCAAAGTTGTCTTTGGTCTTGCAGGACCTGAACTATTCATTAGCTTTCACTGGAAGAAGTCTTGGGCCAATCTGACATTCTGCAATCTTACTCCCTATACCTCAACCAGACGCGTGGGACCGCTTGGTGATTTGAGGCCACATGGTGCCCCTCGCCATAGTGAAAATGCGCACATCCTATGTGACATTTAGGCAAGCCATGCATTCAAGCGTCAGACCCTCAGTCCCTGCTATTTTCAGTAACAAATCTCATGAGATGGGGGTCTCTTATTGTGGCCTGATCACAGCAGTATATTGTGTGGTAGGGGTGGAACTCCCTTCCTGGTACCTCCTTTCTTTCCCCTAGTGACTTGCGGAAGAGAAAGGTTGCAGGAAGAGACTTTCACCCACCCCGACCCCACAATAAATTGCTGGGTTCGGGCCATCATAAGAGACCCCATATCAACATCTTGGAGGTGACTACCATATTCCTGCCCCTGAAAGCTTGCCAACCAAACCTAAACTAAATGATGCCTGTTCACAGAAAACGTGGTGTCAATGTTCTTTATCACCGAACTGGGCAGCACAAAATTGCAACCATTCACCTTGCTTGGAGTACAGATTTGTGAATGGGCTTTCCAGAGAGGAATCTGGCTTCAGGCAGTTCACCTTCCATGGGCAGAACTCTGCGACAGATTCCCTGAGTTGATTGGCTATTGACAACCATAAGTGTGAATTGGAGTTTCTGATAAATACCTTCAATGAGTTGGGATTCCCCCAAGTACACTTATTTGCAAAAAACCATCCCAAGAAGTTATGTTAAGGTTCTTATACCACGCACTGTTGCCACCTGTGTAGTGTCTTGGTGCTCTGGCGGATCTGTAGAGCAAGGGGGGAGGCGGGTAAGTTGGTAGGACTGAGTGGGAGAAAAGAGCAAGAGAGCTCTGATGTACTGTTGTCAGCTTCAGTTCGGTTGACACCGTTCACTGAACGTGGCTGGTTTTTTTTTATGGTTGGTAGTTGCCATGTGCTAAAGGGCAAGGTTTGTGAAGTTTTCCGTCGTCGTGAAGTGCGTGTGGTTTGTTGTGCTGTAGAGCTATGGTTGTGTTTAGTTCAGAGTTTGAAAAGGTGTGTGCAGAAGAGTGAGTATTTAGTAGGGTTATTTGATGGCAGTACCCTTTCCTACCCCCACTGTTCTGACAAACTATGGCCAATATCTCTTCACCTTTCTTACATTCTGGTGTGCAGCAATTGCCCCAACCACACCGCCCATGCGGGTTTCTCCAGGGGTGATGTGTGCCCTGTGTCCCACGGTCCGTCCGTGTAAAGATATTGCTCCCTAACGCTGATGGGCGGAAGGCAAGATGCTGCTCACTAACGCAGCTGGGCCAGATGCGAGATATGGCTCACTAACACAGATGCCTATACCCATGGAGAACCACCTAAATTAGGGATACCCAAACAGTGGGATAAACACCGGAATTTGAGACACAATGGCAAATATAAACCCCCTAAATTTGAGACGGAGCAATAAATCGAACCGCTAAATTTGAGACACCGCAGTGATTGGATAACTACTTGCTAGCCGGCCATACATGGCTGTGCTGTGCTATGTAATGAGTGATAGGGCTTTACTGGAATACAGTCATTGCTGTAGTTCACCCCCCTACCCAGACCACAATCAAACGCTGCTGGTTGGAGTGTTCCATTTATGACTCGAAGGAAGGCCAAGGAGAGACATGGGTCCTTGGGGAATACTCTATTGATGACCTGTTACCGTATGTATGCACTAGCGTTCATGAATTACACTCTTACACTCTAATCTTCATTGCACCCTGGTGGCCAGGCTGGTTCTGGTTTTCTGATCTGATTAATCTTGTGAGCGGTCTCTTCCCACCCGCCCCAATTTGGCTTCCAGATCTTTCTGACCTATTGTAGCGGGAGAACGGTTAGGTTTCATAACCCTCCACACAATCACTGAGCTTTTTGGCATCATTCCGGAGGTCGGATCCTTGGGGCACCAAGCCTTATCGGAGGAAAATGTATGTAAAGTCCAAGTAACTTCAGAGCCATCCACAAGGGCACAGTACAAAAGTTAGTAGATACGATTCTGCCACTGGTGCCTAGTCAAAATGATAAATCCATTGTTTGCCTCTCTAGATGAGGTACTTTTCTTCATCTTGGATCTAGCAGCTTCAGGAATGTAAATGGATTCCTGCAGTACATATCTGGCAGCACTAGCTTCTGTAAGGAAAGCATGGTGACAACAGTAAAGACAGACGCAAGTGATCACAGTTGAAGGGTATTTAACCTTATGTGTGAGAAAAATGCCTAACCTAAATCTAAGATGGCAGCAAACTAAGACCATCAAATAATGAGGCAGTCCTAGTGGCGTCTTGTCAAATAAAAGGGGCCTATACTAAAAAACTGATTGCCAATACTTACCACGAAGTTACAAAAAGAGTATGGGATAATGGTCACCAAAAAAGAAGTGTTCACAAAATAAGTCGGGTTGTTATGGCTGGGTCTCCCTTCTCCACATTTTCAGCACGAGACAAGGTGGGATTTCTGAGCACAGCACACTCCCGGGCCTCGATAGCACGAGGTTCACAGTTCAGTTCAACAATATCAAAACCTTTAAGAGGCTAAGTCTCTTGCCTTGGAAGGTCTGCTCTAATTCATGACAAAGCTACTTCCTTGGTAGCCTTGCACTTTGGGCGATTGCTCTTCGCCCCCTAGGATCTCTCTGCCGGGTTCGGATCCTCCTTGTAACTCTGGCCTCCCTCTGCTGGGTTCACTATGGCCTTTTTTTTAACACAGTTGATGTGTTTCTAACAGTTCATCAGAAAGCAGGGTTTTCCTTTTCCTGGCTTTCTTTTGGCATCCCTCTATCTGGTTCACTCATGCCTTTCTCTACAGTTCACAACCTTGTCGGAAAGTGGGGTTCCCTTGCCCTAGCTTTCTGTCGGCAATGGGACAGAGACTTCGATTGTACAAGGAGTTTGACGTAACCCTTGTAGGACCACTCTTGACACTTCACGTGCCCCTTTCCTGGGGTCTTCTGATCTTCGTAGTTTCAACAATCAAAACAAAAGGTGCCAGCGAGAGTCCTTCGAATGAGAACTCCTACATCGCCCGACCAGTTCGCAGCTGCCCCGTATCTGAGCTTTCTTAACAGTTCAAACAAATGCACAGGTTCTTTCTTCTTGTGTTCAAAATGTTGCTACTTGCAACCTTGGGCTCAACACATCTGCTTCCTCCGACTGACCGGCTGTGCTGAACCCGTTGGCTTCTCTGATCTCTGGAGTCAAGGATAGTACCACGGTAGCCAGCTTGCCTCCCTGCCTGCTTTATCACTGCAGGAGGCCTCAGTGCATTGTTGACATCTGCTGCTCCGCACGGCAGCTGTAAATCCGGTCTTATTCCCTTTCGGAGGCTTTGTGCGAGTTGGCAAGGGCATTTCCTCTTTTGCCGTCCCAGGTCTCGCCACCTTTCTCCTACGCTTGAACTGTTGGTTTGATGTTGCTGTCTCCTTGTGTGTTCGGCCTTGCTCGTAGTGTGCTTTTTGGCTCCCCCTTTTATCCCGGTGTGGAAGGTAAAGGTCCATCGGATGTGCCTACTTATTGTCAAATGTCTGATTCTGCCTGACACGTGTGTTGGGACATGTCGGGTAAACGACTCTGGTGTTAGTCTGTTGTCTGTTGCTGTGTAAGTGTAAGTGTGTTTGTGTTGGAAAAGTGGGGAGGGTAGTACTTCTAAATATCCTATAGTGTAGGAAAGGGGAAAGGTGTTACAAGGAAGGGGATACTGCGTCTCAACCCTCACCCCTATTCCTCCCCCGAAGACCCCTTGCTCAGGTGATCCTCCCCCACTGGTCCACCCCCAGGAACTGGATCCATTAGTGATGGCCGTGTCCAGTATACCTAGACGATAGATCTCCGGGTACTAGCGGTTGAGACACCTTCAGGTTTCTCACAGTTCATACTTAAATTCAGATGGTCTGTTCTTTTTGACCAACCCGGTTATAAAGTCATTTTGTCAGGTTATGAAATCTAATATAATTTAAGGCTCCACAAATTAAATGAAACCTATAGGCAGTCTTAGCCATTTGTCTTAAGCTGTTTGAACCAATGGCTATGGCAGGTATCGAACTGTTTTTTTGGAGGTCTTTCCTCATTGCCATCACTTCAGCAAGAAGAGTTGGCGGGCTTCAAGCACTATGCTCGAAGGTGCCTTTTAATGATTTTTTCACCAGGACAAGGAAGTGATTTGCGCCCACAGTCCTTTTTGTTGACGATTTTATCTCCATTTCATATGAAATGGGAGTGATTCTTACCAGTTTCCTTTCCTACTCACTCGTTGCATGTGGAATTAGTTCTTCACTGCCTGAATGTCAGGAGAGCCCCGACTCTCTCGCCTTTTTGTATCCTTCGGGAATATGATGTATGATATGGCATTCATATCGCGCCTATACACAAGTGTGTCAAAGCGTGACGAGGCAAGGGAGGGGAAAACGGTGGAAGACAGACAATGATCCTACTAGACCAGGTGTCATTCAGATCGCGCAAGTGCGGGGGTAGGGAGAAAGGGAAGAGTGCCAGGGGGAAGGGAAAGTGCAGTACATGGGATAGAAGAATAAATACGATAAATAAGTGGCCTGATGGTGGCAAGTGCAAGGTAAGGGCAGACATAAGTGCTGGTACGGGGACTGTAGGGATACTGAACCAGTCCCTAAATGCAGAGGGTTTTGCGTGGAGGCAAGCCAGGTGTGCAAAAGGCGGGACCTGGCCCAAAGATCAGAAAGGGTGGCCAGGTTACCAGTGCAGATTCGGCAGGGAATTTCAGCAGGGGAGAGAGGCAGAGAAAGCAGAAGCAAAGGGGAAGGTTTTGAGGTGTTTCCGGAACCGGAGATGGTTCTCCTCAAGTTTCAGGGAGGCAGGAAGGCTGTTGCAGAGGGAGGCCCCTGCCGTAGAGAGAGATCGACCCCCAACTCGTTGCTTGGAGAAGCGGCTAACCCTGAGGGAGTTGGAGGCAGATGACCAAGGAGCCCGAGAAGGAAGGTATTTAGGAAGAGAGAGTTGAAGGTATTGGGGCCCCAGGCCCCAGAAGGCATTGTGGATAATGCAGAGGGTTTTGAACTTAATCCTTGCAGCCACTGGGAGCCAGTCCAGAGATTTCAGTCCTGGAGAGATATGATCCCTGGGCTTGAGGCTAAGGAAAAGTCTCGCAGTCCTGTTTTGGATAAGTTGCAGAGGGCGGAGAGTAGAGGCAGGCAGATTTAGATAGAGGCTGTTGCAATAGTCCAGCTTAGGGAGAACCAGGACTCTGGAGATGGTGAGCTTCTGGGGGAAGGAGTGGAGAGGAAGAATACCTCTGAGGAGGTGCAGCTGGTAGTGTGACTTCTTAGAGACGTCGGAGATGTGAGGAGAGAAGGAGAGTTTGGAGTCGAAGATGACCCCAAGGTTTTTAGCCATGCAGGAAGAGGGCCAAGAGAGGCCAGCCAGAGAGCTGAAGGGAAAGAGGGAGAGGGTGTGCCGATGAGTAGAATCTCTATCTTACTGGCATTAAGGCAGAGGCCATTGGCGGCACACCACTCCTGGATAGCAGACAGTCCGAGATGAGGGAAGGAGAGGAGGAGGCCGAATACCAACAACGGGGCCCAAGCTTCTAAGGCCACCATCGCCAGATGTTGTCTTGCATCCTCGAAGCGTACACTACGTGAGGACTGCCATAACTAGTGGGACTTTACACACATCTGGAAAGGCAGATTTGGTCGCTTTTCCGAAAGCCGTCCCCTGAGACAATATTGTCGGCACAGCTTTATGGGTGAGAATACATGCTTTTTGCAGAAATTACTGTCTGGGCATCAGCTCCACAGCGAGCGACCAGTTCGGTGAAGTGGTTCTCAATCTGTTGAAATAGATTGGACATGGAACCATCCACCCAATTGTATCTGGTGCTTGGGAATCTTCCCAAGAGTATGGAGGAAAGGGTACGTAGGAGTAAATGCTACTCGCCATAGTGACTAATCTAGTCCCTATTGCTTTTTCCTCCGTACACCCATCTGTAATGCTTACCTTATCTCTGCAGGAGCGTTGGCTGAAAACTCTGTGGGTTGCAAATGCTGGATGGTAAGGGGTCCCCCAGGTTGTCAACGGGAGAGTGGGGGGAGGAAAAAGGAACAAGGAATGATTCTAATGTGAGTTCACAATTCTAAGGCTCTACCCCCCCCCCCACTCTGCTGTGCGCCCTTACAATAATCTGGGTGCCAGTTTCCTTCTCACCTGTAATTTTTAGGTTGGGGAGCTCTCCGTCCTGCTATCGTGCAGGGGTGCGTTGGTAATGAGGCAATGAATTCTCCAGAATGAAGAGGGCAGTGGAGCCTCAAGGTGGTAAGTATCTTGATGTTCAGAGCTTTGCTGTAATCATATTTGTGTAGTCTCTGGGGAAAATATTGACTGAGGAGATTGATTCTCTTAATGTCTAAATCTCTCTTGCAGGTTTGACGAGGAAAAGGTACAAGTGAGGATACACGGGCGTCTTCAATGAAAACCATGAAGTCTTGTTCCTGAGGTAAGGCTGCACGTGTAAAATGAAAGGCGCGCAGTGTTACTGCTGCAGGTTTTTGCTGCGTGGCCGAGCTTTTGGAATGCTTGGAAAAGTTAATAGGAGTATGCGGAAAGTAAGCATGTAGTTTGCTTTCGCACGCGGTCTGTGATTGAATGTCTCTTTGATCTAAATACTGTGTCTTACAGGTTGACGGCATGTCGGAGGCTTCGCGGAAGCAAGCTGCGGCTGGAAAAGAACATAGCAGAGCTCCACCTACTAGAAGACAGCTGCTGAGGGAATTCTTGTCCGGTACGTTGAATCTTCAGTCTCTAGAATTTTCAGGTAACTCGATAAGTTCATAACATGACTTTTCGCTTGCTTTTTACAGGTCTGTGAACAGAGCACCAGTAAGCGTTGAACTGCTGTCGGCTGAACCAACGTGAAGCATGTGCAAAGGCACGGATGGGACTTATATAGTCCTTTTCTGCCTGTGACCCACAAGGCAGCCATCTTAAGGGAAACCTACCATTGAATCTCTGAGGCCCACTGCATTGTGACACTGATGAGTGTGAGGAATGTATGGCATGCCATACTAATAGCAATCTAGTCACTGCATGGCTGCACAATGAACCCTTGTTAGCCTGCCTAAATGGTCCCAACCCATTGGCCCTCGAGGTGATCATGACAGTTGTAACTCACCCCCTCCCCGCCCCCCCCCAGCCCCTCCTAAGGATGGACCTTCCGGCCCTGGCTTAGTGGGATGGTTCTGATGAAACCTGTTAACTAGTTGAGGAGCATGGATGGTATTACTGAGTTCCCACGTTCTGTCCTGCGGGCCATACCCCTTCCATTGCACCAGGTAAAATAATTTCCCCCTGACTACCTTAGAATCTAAAATGTCTTTCACGTCAAACTCTGGCTCCCCCTCTATAATCACTGGGTCTGGGGATTCTTGCACTCTGGTACCAGGGCACACCGGCTTCAATAGAGGGACATGAAACACGGGATGTATCTGCATACGGGGTGGAAGAGTCCACTTCATAGCTACCAGGTTGATGATTGCTTCCACTGGAAACGGGCCCAAAATTCTAGGTTGGAATTTTCGCTGCCCCTTAAGAGTGATGTGCCTAGAAGCTAACCACACTTTGTCCCCCAGATGATAACTCGGGGTGTCTCTTCAGTGCGTGTCTACAAATCTTTTCTGGCTCTTTTGCTACATCCAGATGTGCCGGTGCTTCCTCTTTAGCTCGGGTGATGTTTTCATGTAAAACCTGCACCGCAGGCATCTCGAAGGTCTCTGTTGGATCGAAAGCTGAGGTTCGTGGATGCAACCATTCAGGATGTAAAAGGGATACAGCCAGTAGATGCGTGCTCAGAATTGTTATGAGCGTACTCTGCAATCCAAAGCAGATCCACCCAAGTGTTAACCGTTTGCTGGAGGAGACATCGGAGTTGCTGCTCTAGGGTCTGGTTTGTCCGCTCCGCCCATCTGTCCGTCTGTGGATGACTGGTGGACAATTGCACCTCAATCTTGGCCATCTCTTCCTAAATTGGGATACAAATTGGCTGCCTCTATCAGAAAACCACTGTTGACGGAAAACCATGTAAACGTACAATGTGTTGCAAGAAGACTTTAGCCAAGACTAATGCTGACGGAATTCCTTCACAGCTACAAAGTGGGCCATTTTGGAAAACAAACCCACCACCACCAGGATCGTGTTGTAACCAAAACAAGGTGGCAACTCTGTAATAAAATCCATTGAGATGGTGTGCAATGGGGCTGGTGGAACAGCTAAAGGTTGAAGTCCCGCACGTTTTTTCCTTAGATAGAACTTTTATTCTGAGCGCATATTCCGAAGAAACAAAAGCGATGATATGTTTAGGCCACCAGAACAACCGCTTAACCTTGGCTGTGATCTTAGCAATGCCCGGATTACCTTCCAACAGAGCACCATGATAGTCTGCTAAAACCTGCTCTTGCAGGCCCGTGTCGGCAGATAGACACAAATGGAAATATAGTAAATTCTCCTGGATTGAACAGAGAGGCCCTTTGGACCCCCCAGACTTCCAACTCTGTGGTTGTTATACTGTGCCAGATCTTTGTCTTCAAGCCCTATAAGGAGTCGGTCACACCCACAACTCCCAACATTTTCTCTTCAGGAATGTTCACCGGACTTGGAGCAACATAGACATCTTGACCTTCCCCTACGCATGATAAGGCGTTCACCCTGGGGTGATAAGTGATGAGTCATATTCCGCAAAGAACAGAGCCGTCGCGATGACTGGGCCTTCATTTGATCACAAATATTGCAGATTCCGATGGTCCGTAATAACAGTGATAGTGTGCCGAGCGCCTAACAAGTGATGTCTCCATTCTTTGAATGCCATCTTGATAGCCAGTAATTCCTTGTCTGTGATAGTATAATTCAATTCAGCTACAGGAAACTTCTTGGCCCAAAAGGCCACTGGGTGCAACTGTCCGGTGTCTGAGTCCTTTTGGGACCGTACCGCTCCCATAGCCGCACTAGAAGCATTGGTCTCCACTACAAACAGCAGATCAGGTTGAGGATGCTGTAACACTGGGGCCGTAGGGAACCTATTTTTCAACACCTGGAATGCTTCTTCGGCCTCAACTGTCCAATAAAATGTTCTCTGTTTCCGAAGTAATGACGTAATTGCATGGAGGTAAGGATGTGCGCGTAAAATGGAAGGCACACAGTGATCCTTGATTTCGTGACCTGCTGCAGGTTTTCGCTGCGTGGCCGAGCTTTTGGAATGCTCTGAAAGGTTGATGGGAGTATGCGGTAAGTAAGCGCGTAGTTTGCCTTCGCATGCAGTCTGTGATTGGATCTCTCTTGATCTAAATACCTTGTCTTACAGGTTGACGGAGTATCTGAGTCGGAGGCTCCGCGGAAGAGAGAGGCGGCTAAAGAAGAACGTAGCGGTCTGCAATGTCGGTCTATGAGAACAGCCCCACCTACTAGAGGACAGCTGCTGAGGGAATTCTTGTCAGGTACGTTGATTCTTTAGTCTCTGGAATTTTCAGGTAACTATGTTCATAACATGACTTTTCTCTTGCTTTTTACAAGTCTGTGAACAGATCACCGGTAAGCGTTGCACCGATGTCAGCGGAACCAATGCGAAGCACAGGCAAAGGTGCGGGCGGGCTTATATAGTCCTCCAATCCCAAACACTAGTTCCCTCGTGCGATTCGGTCCGTGACCCACACGGCGGCCATCTTCAGGGAAACCTTATCTGATTTGAATCTCTATGGGGCCCTCTGCGGTTCTGACGCTGATAATTGTGAGGAATGTCTGGCACACCATGCTAATAGCCATCTAGTCCCCGCATGTCTGCACAATGAACCCTTGCTAGCCTGCATAACTGATCCCAGCCCCTTGACCCTTGAGGTGATCATGACGCCATCCGGCTTCACGTCTTAAAAGTGCCTATTATAGATATCCGTGTACCATCGACCCTTAGAGGTTGCAAAAGGACTAAAGCAGGGTTTGAAATTAAGATTTGATGAGCTGGAGCTAAAATGAGCTCCTGCGTGTCGGGCATCACCCAGTAGGAAAGCGCTACCTCTAGGGAACCGGGCACCAGAACACAGCATACTGCACATCGACTTGAACATTTTGTCCATTATGTATGATCCGTTGTATTTGAATTTGTCCTGGATGTGTCCTGATCATTCACAAACACTCGAAGGCAATGCCACATGTGCATGTTTGTAAGGCACCAGTTGGTCTGGGGAGCCAAAGGTAGCTCCTGGTAACTGTTGGTTTCAAGCGAAAAGGCTTTCCTAGAGTAGAAATGGCTCTCGAAAATTTAAATCCCTGTAAAGGGAGAGGTCTGGAGGCAGGAGTGGCGAAGGCCACACATGCGCTGGCCCTCGTGTAAAAATCAGAGGATCAGATTTGTTTTGGTGCTGAAGTCCTCTGGTCTCATGAAAAAAGGACTCGGGACTAGGACTTCACATTGTTTTCTTTTCCTACTTACCTTTTGCCACCGTTAATTTTTTTTTCTCCCTCTGCCTTCTTGTGTACTTCCCTGTCCATAATCCACCTGGACCCCTGCCAACAGCCTCACAACTTCTTGAGCAACCTAATGATGTAGTGCATGGTGTGGGGGTGGGCCCTTTAATCACTAGTAATGAGTGCATGTTTTGTATGCAAAGCAAGCTTATTGTACAATCATTCAGGGCGCAGTCAGATGGTGCTGTAGAACCAAACTAACCCAAGTATCAACAGACCACATCAGTTGACACTGTCTATACATTTTTGCAACAATTAAAACACCCCCAGATACTTTGTCATTCCACCCCCCCACATGCGATTAGACAGAACCTCTTCAAAGAAATCCCATCTTTCTCCAATTCCTACATTCTCATTGACATGTGTTATCTTAACTACCATCTTCAGCTCATGTGTAGAACACACCTCTTTTTAGGATGTATCTGGTAGGTCATGACATCAAGTTTTTGTATGCAAATATAATTCATGACTAGTAATAACTGGCCTATGCCCTTTTAACCTTAACTTTTAATTGCCCATGGTTCGCATACATATCTCGAGTGATATCAAGAAGGCTGGGTAAACAAGTTCTCTTTGAATTATCCATTACTCATTTCCCAGGTCACTGATTCCATTGGTACATTGTAAGCTAACTGCCATTTCATTGCACACAGCACATCTGAAGATACAATTGAAACTCCTGGGTTTAAATTACTTTAGCCTTGGGCATTGAATTAACCCATGTTTTAATGCTGGCCAAAAACAAATGGCGAAACCCCTCTCGTTCCCATGCATTCAAGACATTACATCTGCCTTCTGCAATGCTTATCGGACCATAAACCCCATGGTGGGTTTGCTCAACTGAGCTGACCGCAAAGGTTGAAGTTACTTATTTACCCATCCTCTGACCTCAAACGCTGCAGAATCAGTTTCTGAAAAGTCCAAGTTCATCTTGCAAAAAACCTGACTGATGTGTTTTCATCCGCGTGTAAAAAGCTCAACTACATTTAGATTTGCGAATTCCCTATATTTTTATCAGTGTGCATGCATGTTTAATAACTGTTTTATTTTCTTCACTGTGGTCTCTCTATGACCTGTCCTTCCTTGCGCTTTAAAAACCTTCCCTGTGTTACAGTTTTCACGTACTTCGGAGCACCCAGTGTGTGAATTGTTTTTCATTTGGTGATTTAACATTTAATCTTTCTGCGTGCATGTAAGCTAATATGTATCCGTTATAAACAAAAAGTAACACTAGAGTAACATATCCCATCCATAATGAACTACACTGGATACATATGAAGTTGCAACATCGCACTTAGTTTGTCTTTCCCCCTCTTTCCCCCTCTTTCCCCCTCTTTCCCCCTCTTTCCCCCTCTTTCCCCCTCTTTCCCCCTCTTTCCCCCTCTTTCCCCCTCTTTCCCCCTCTTTCCCCCTCTTTCCCCCTCTTTCCCCCTCTTTCCCCCTCTTTCCCCCTCTTTCCCCCTCTTTCCCTGATTAGTAGCAGTAAAGGTGTACGGTAATACTATACAGAAATGTATAGAAAATGTGCCACAGGAAAACGTAAGACATACATTACATACATAGAAACAATCCATTAAGCTTGTCAAAGTGATCGACAAAGTGACTCTTATCAATGCAGAGCGGTCCCTTTGCATTATCTTGTGGCTGTATACAAGTGGTATTGCTCCATTAGTCAGCTGATTATACAGTGTTGAGGTATGAAGGTGAGAGGCCCCCAAGGCCTGCTGGTAAATTGCCCAACAGAGTCAAAGGTACATCCCAGGAGGGATCAAGACCAAGTGAGAGTATAATTAAAGGCTGTTTATCTAAAGTTGGGGCAAACGGAATCTACTCTGCTCACGCCGAGAGCGCTCTGCAGAAAACATGTTACAATTCATTTTTATACAGATTTTGGGTCATCAGCAAGGGGAAGGCCTAAGGAGCACATGTTTGATCGGGATTGCTCACTAAGAGGAGGTACCTATGGGTGCTATATGGTCGGTGATGGCTGATTGGTCCACGGGCACGTGACGAGATGTGATGCGTGGGGTCAAACGTTCAGCTGGGATCATCAGTTCGACATCCGATGGGTTGACACATTGACATCCTACCTCTCTAACGTTTGCCCTTGTGGCCACACATTCTCATCCATTCATACGTTTGACCGGTTTGTCCGGCAGCAAGGCCAACAGTTTGCACGTTTGAAAACAAGGCATGGTCATTCATTACTGAACATCATTTATGTTTCTATCAAGGATATCCCTCTCTTGTTCAAACATATTCGAATACTGGGTTGTGGGGTCAATGTATGGTCGGGGGGGGGGGTATTCATTCAATATTACCAAGGGGAAGGTTGGGGGTATATGGTTGCTGTGACTGGATTACAAAAAATATATTTCATTTTAGACGTGCACTTCCTTGGAGGGACTTCAATGACTAGGTGTCCAAACAACATAACTCTCTTTATGATGCCAAGGTGATCAGAGGTGGGCCGAGGCCCCCCTTTCATGGCTTTTAGTCCCACACCACATGACTAGAGGCCTTTATATTTACACCTAACAGGTTACCGTCTTATGTACATTTAGCGTGTTTATATTTGAGTGAAATACTTGACATCTTCCAACTTCATACAATTTGGACAATGTTTTAACACTAAAACAGGGGATGGTAAAGGAGAAATTGCTGACAAATAACACAAGGGCAGTCAAGGGCGACTAAGTTTCATAAGAGATTCTCTAACGGTGTGCATACAATTCTATTCTGTTTTATCAACTGTGAGGTAGCATTGTGTGAGCTTGCACAGATCTAAGGTTCGTTAGTTAATTTTACAATTAGTCGTGTAAACATTTCATCATAAGTAGACATATATTCTGCTTTCAATATAACAGGTTAGCATAGGAACTTCCAGTGGCACACGTATATGTATTTACATTGTTTACTCATTAGCCCTCTTAGGGTCTCGGTAGGTTTATATAATTTCGCACACAATGAGGAGGCATGCTTTCGTTCATGTAGGTCAGGAGGTAAAGTACGTTTACCAATTTAAGGGTCTCTTGGTTGTTGACTTTGCTCTGGGGTACACAGGGATTATGTTTTTATTTATGGCCAGGGTCTGTTGGGTGCAGAACAGGTTTACAGAGATAGATAGCCCTGGCTCTAGCCTTCTCTCTCTGAGCTGCATCTGAATTAGTGGAGGGAGTCGGACGGCAAGTGATACAGTGTGGATTTTGTTGCATTCCTGCTGCCAGCCTTCTCATGGGAACCGGGCGGTTATGTGGACGGCGGAGAGGAGGTGGTGGTGGGGGGTTGGGGAGCCGCGCTGGCTGTGTGCGCTTGACGGAGATGGCTGCAGGCTGGGGTGAAATCTAAATGGCCATTCATTATTTGCAAATGGAGTCTGTGTGTTACAAAATGGAATCCTGTGTGCCATGCAAGGGTATGCACAGGGATGGGGTAGCACTCATGGATTTACTTGTACAAAAGGGGTCATGGTTCTCAGAGGTGTTCCCGCACGAGTGCCCCAGGGTCCTGACCTGAAGCAGCCATGGTTGGGACCACCCGGGAAGCATGGGGAAAAAGGGGGGGGGGGTTCAAGTGTTCCCTTCTTCCACTCAAGGTTAAACACTGTTATTGGGTTGTTGACACAACTGTGTTTCAGCCTGTATAGAGTTGTAAGGTGCTGCGGTTACATCAACCTTCATCGGGACGTGAAATTGAAATGGTCATCAGTGGCCTAGTTTCAGGCCTTTCCTAGTGTCTTAACACATGAAGTGTGTTGTCTGGGCTGGTCCCTGATGGTATCGCACACTGTAGCCCCACCGGTACCGCTGCATCCTGCTACTTCTAGCGGTCCCTATGACTCCTTAAATACCAGTCGTCATTTGCAGGTAATTCTGTGATGTGCATGACTTCGCAATGCACAGTAAGTTCCCCTAACTGGGATTTTATAAGAAATTAACTGGCATTAATGCCTATTTCTAATATGCCCTGGATATAGACCCACTCCCCCCTCCCCCTGGCCATTTACAAATTTATTTCTGTCCTTTCAGAATTAGACCACAGGATATAATTGAATGAATCCCCATTTCATGTCCTGAGAAAGCCTGATAAAACCATAGCACCTTCAGGTAAATTAATTAAGTGGGTCACACCATATCCAGGCTTGCCCTAATCATTTGCATAAATACATTCCTGATGTTTGTTAATCTGCTTAGAATCACATGCTGTGCATAGTCCGACATCCAGTGGTCACTGCAGAGTATTGCATTTTGTTTTTCGTAGTCGAAAAGGGGACGTCGACAAGGCGTGTCTGTAACACTATCCCTATAGTGACGTGCAGTGTACCCACAACCCCTCACGCGTCGAGGTCCCGCAGATTGGTTTTTTTCGCCCAGTTATTGGTCGCCTTTATGCGGAGCTCCTTGAGAGACATTGCAAATTAATTTCTTCGACCTTTGGTCGTTTATTATCAACTAACACATAGATTCCTCCCTCTATGTAGCTGCCAAGCTGTTCTCCGCCAAGCAAGATCTTCGACGGAGGGACGAGCGGAGGAGATCCTTCGGCGCTGCCGAACACGTGGCCGGGCCGTGCCGGCCTTACACAGTAGGGACAGTAGGGAGAGTGGGGTGTTGGTCATTTTCTTGTTAACACTCTGAGAATGCCTTTCTCTTTCCCCTCCCTCTCTTTCGAGGTCGTAATCACATTTCATGCCCTCAGCTATGGAGAGGATGTCCTTTAGGTTTTGCCCGCGTTGCAAGGGCAGGTTTACCTGGAAGGACCAGCACAAACGGCGTAACCGTTGCTTGCCCCTCGATCACAAAGAGGACGGCTGTGCGGCCTGTAAGTTACTTAAACCCAAAACTTTAAAGGACCGCAGGGTCAAAAGGTGGGCAGCCTATGCGATGTCTAGGTCTGACTCCTCACCAGCTACCGCTGCTGAATGTGACGAGGACAGTGTTTATACGGCCTCCGCAACGGAGGTTGTAGACCTCTCGAAGGAGCGTTCCCGCTCCTCGTCGTCCGTCCCCGGCCCTGACAAGCCCGGCTCACGCCCCGCTTATGGGGATGAACACCCCAGCGACAAGGACGAACACTGAAAAACACATAAGCACATACCCCACGGCACGCATTCGTCGAAGACGAAGGCAGCCATAGTGTCAACGGAGGCATCGGGTCCACCGGCGTCTTCCGCCGACCGTAAGGGTTGCAAGCCCTCCCCGCCACCGCTTCCGCGACTGGATTTTCTGTAAATAAGGGCGCTAACCCCAAATCATCAGGCGACGCGCCTCGCAAGAGTGCGTAAGTTGCCAGTAAAGACTTGCCACTGCCTAGCGCAATGGCGAGTGATCCCTCGACGGATAAGTTGATCGGCGAAAGCCTCGTGCGTATAGCTTCTAAAGACGGCCAGAGACGGACGGCGGGTGACACGTCGAAAACCGCTCACAAGGCCAAAGAAACGCCGAGGACGCCGGAGGGTAGGCTGGGACAGCTCCCACCGTCGACAAAAGACCCTAGCCAGCGAGAGGGTTTCTCAGAAGGCGAAGGGACTCTATCTTCAACGCTATGGGACAGAACTAAGCAACTACAGGGAGAGGAAACTCCCTTTTCACTCCCAGACCGCTCTGGCCTACCCTACTGGACTGTAGAGAGGTTCCAGTCATGTATGGACAAGCTAGACAGGTTCTTGGCCATCCCAGAAAATGGGACACCCAAGAGGCCAAGGGAGGTACCACAGGAGGGGCCATGGGCTAAATATGGAGTTCATATCTTTAACCCCATACAGGAAGATATGAACTCTTACGACCTCACTGAAGAGGACTCTCACTTCCAGGAAGAGGATGAGTTTGTGAATAATGAAGACCAACAAGAGGGAGAAGGTTATCATGATGACACTAACTTAGGTGAGGAGGACCCAGGTGAAGGTAGTTTACAGCCCTGGCAGTCGCCATCAGGGTCTACAGACCCCGACATTATAAACATTTCTTCTCCTCAGACCACACCAGTCAGCAACCCTTCTCCAGTAGACGATCAGCCCACCTTCAATGCGCTACTGAGGAAGGGAGCAGCGCATTTTGAAGTTGAAACTGGGGAGGTCACCCCAGATACTGATTTTGTTGAGGATTATTAAAGAAAAACCTCCCACTAGTCAAACTATTCCTAACCTCGCCTCGGTTAAGAGACGACTCACCCCATCGCTGTCCACCCCCTGCGCTGGTAAGGGGGGGTCAATCCAAGAATCGAGAAATTGTTCTCACCCTCTGTCAGACCATTATATATCAGGGGTCACTCAGTCCCGGACTCCTTAGTGGTGACTAACACAAGAAAGAGGGCTGAGGTTCCACTGTCAACCAGCGAGGCACCCCCAGATAAAGAAGGGAAAAAGCTTTATGCCTTGGGCAAAAGAATTTCCGCCTCGGCAGCGTTTTCAATTAGAATTGCCAATAATACATTGTTGGCAAGCTATGCTGATGCTCAATGGGGAAAGCTTAAGCAGGACATCGAAGAAGCACCTGAACCTCTAAGAACTCGCTTATTGGCTGCAGTTACAGAAGGAGCTCTGGTCAACCCGAGCATCATTAAGAACACTCTTGATGCGGCAGAAACTGCTGGCCGTTATTTGGTGCAGGGAATTCTGCTGAAGCGTCACGTCTGGCTTCGCAATTCCGGTTTCAAGGCAGGCGTCCCTCATTAATAAGCCAATAGAAGAGTCAAATCTCTTTGGAAGGGCAGTGGACGATGCACTGGAAAATGCAAAGAAAGAATTCGACACCATAAAGACCTTAGACCAAATCTCAAAGCCTCCAAACAGGCGGGTATTTGGGAACAAACGCTTTTTTCGTGGCCAATGCCAACAGCAGCAACAGCATTACACTGCATGCAACTGGCCCTCTAATCGGGGTACCAGTAACCAGTATAACCAAAGAGGACAACGCCGTGGCAAGGGCAGAGGCTGAGGCTCCAGCCCCAGAGGCACCCCGGCAAGTAACTCCAAATGACCCGAAGGTTCGGGTCCCCTCCCATGCGTCTCCGGGTGGGGGCCGAATAACATTGTTCCTTTCAGCATGGGAGGGAGTAACATCAGACCGGTGGGTATGGTCAACCGTAGCCCACGGGTACTGTATAGAGTTCAATCGGTCCCCCACCTACAGACATCCAAGGGGACGACGCCTGTCACCAGAACACCACGTCATCCTCCTGCAAGAAGTAGAACAGCTGCTTACAGAAAGGAGCAATAGAGGTCGTGCCCCTATCTCAGGTAATGGAAGGTATTTATTAAGTGTACTTCCTTGTACCCAAAAAGGACCTAATCATGCGCCCTGTACTAGATCTGCGCCCAGCGAACAAATTTGTAAAACCACAAACATTTCGTATGGTAACATTACAGGAGGTAATTCCCCTGCTATCTCAGGGGGACTACATGACAACACTAGATATGAAAGATGCATACTTTCATATTTTGATGTAGCCAGCGCACAGAAAATACCTGAGGTTCATGATAGAGGGCAAACACTACCAGTTCAGAGTGCTACCCTTCGGCATAGCGTCTGCACCGAGGGTATTCACGAAGGTACTGGCAGTGGCAGCGGCCCACCTGCGCAGGCTGTCCATACCGGTATACCCTTACCTCGACGATTGGCTCATAACAGGGAAGTCCTATGAGACATGCTTCTCAAACACCCAGAAGACAGTAGACCTGTTGTTCCAACTGGGCTTCGCCATCAACGAGAAGTCGTCCAGCTTAGACCCCAGCCAAATCAAACAATTCCTAGGGGCTCTAATTCGAACAAAGGACGGCTTCGTCTTCCCCTCCAACGAGAGGGTCCAAAATATGCTGTTTCAGGTCCCTCAATATGTGGCCGGTCGAGAGGTGACGGTACGCAAAGCAGTGCGCTTGCTAGGAATGATGGCGTCATGTATTTATTTGGTACCTCGCGCGCGCCTGCGCCCATTGCAAGAGTGGCTCAACAGCCAGTGGTGTCGGGCCAGCAGACAATGGGACGATTTAGTGGTGGTCTCGCAGGCCTTGGTTCTCTCGCTACGGTGGTGGTCGAAGGAAAACCTGGTAATAGGGAAACCATTCGCCACCCCCGCGGTGGAAGCCACTCTAACCATAGACGCATCCCTCACAGGATGGGGGGCTCACCTATCCCATCAGATTGCTCACGGAGTCTGGATTCCGAGTGTAGCTTCCAAGCACATAAACCTATTAGAGCTACTTGCGGTGTTCAAGGCACTGAAAGCCTTCCAGACACATCTACAAGGGAAGACAGTGATGGTCCTCACGGACAGCACCACAGCCATGTACTACCTCAACAAGCAAGGGGGCACTCACTCTCCAGGACTATCCAAGCTGTCCCAGAACATCTGGAAGTGGGCTCTCAGACACAATATGTTGTCACAACATGTACCAGGGGAACTCGATCTGCTAGCAGACGAACTCAGCAGAGACTTCCCTCTGCCCTCAGAGTACGAATGGCAGTTACATGAAGACATCGTCTTTGACGTCTTCACACAATGGGGCTTCCCAGAAATAGACCTGTTCGCAACTCTGGAGAACTCACAATGCCTAGATTACGCATCCAGATACCCACAGAACCGCTCCAAGGGGAACGGTCTCTGGATACCATGGTCAGGGAAATTTGTTTACGCTTTTCCCCCCGACTCATCTGCTGAACAAGATAGTGAACAATATGCACCAGGAACCAGTCACCATGATACTGATAGCCCCGATGTGGGCCCGCCAGCCACGGTTTGTGCACCTGATGGATATGTCCCTGTTCCCACTAGTGAAACTGCCCTGCCCGTACAACTTGCTGTCACAGGACAAGGGCAAGACACTACACCCGTGTCCTCAGAACATGAACTTAGCAGCCTGGCTCCTGAGGTCATAGAATTTGGCCATTTACAACTCCCTCAGAGATGCATGGACATTCTCAAAGAAGCTAGAAAACCCAACACTCGCCACTGCTATTCTAGCAAGTGGAAGGGATTTGTCATCTGGTGTAGAGGTAAGAGCATCAACCCAGTCCACTGCTCTCACACACACATTGTCCTTTACCTGACCCATTTACTGGACTCGGGTTTAGTGTTCAATTCTATTAAAGTCCATCTAGCGGCACTTTCTGCATACACCACCTCTCAACTTAAGGTGCCATGGTGGAAATTCAAATTCTTGTTGCCCTCCACCTTCACAGCAGTCAGAGGTGAGTAGATAATTCGGTGAGGCCCATGGAAACTCCTTTCATTTCAGCAACGCGCAAAGGTGTGGAGAAAGATCTCCCACGAGCAGCTGTCTTGTGTAGATCACTGGTAGCCTCACTGTTTTCTCCTGGTGTCTGTTGATGAGAAGACGCAACCTATGAAGATATAATCTTAACACGATTTGTTAAAGCCTGAATGTACTCCCTAAACGCCTCTCCTAGAACCTCTGTATTTGAGAGGTCTGTGTAGTCTATGCCCCATCATGATTTCGTAAGGGCAAGTGAAGGTCTTTATCTGGCTGGTTACTCAAATAAAAACAAGGCAAGTGGGAGGCAGTGGTCCAAGGATTTTTTTTCAGTTCATTAAGCAATTTGGTCAAAACGTGCCTTAAGGACCCCATTGGGCCTCTCCACGATTCCGTTGCCCTGCGGGTGGTAAATCGAGCACAACCTGTGCTTGATTCCTAAAAGCAAACTAATTTCTGTGAACAGTGCATAGAAGTTAGTTACGTTGTCTGATTTTAAGACCTCAAATTCCGCAGTGCAGAAACACCTCTCACCAGAAATCCTGCTACTGATTTAGCACCCGGATGTACGCAGGGACCAGCCTCAAGCCACTGGTACAATTGACAAGCAACCACGATCAAATATCCTGCACCTCATATTCATTTTCAGTGTCAATGTTGATCTTCTTGAATGGTCCACGGTGACTAGGCAGGACCTCCCAACACCTTGCTGACTATCCGGTCCTGAATCCTTGTCTGCAGGAGCTGCTGAGCCCCACAGTCCCTCCAAGATGTGTAGTCTCCTACTGATGGTGAACAGCAGAAGTCTCAACACCCCTGAGGGAAAGGGGGAAGTGGATAAAGCAAAAAAGATACAGGTCACTCTTTTCTAGTGCCAGAGCACCTGCAGAGGATGAGAAAATAAGAGAGATTAATTCATTTCAAACAAACCTAACCCTCCTGTCTCCCCTTGTAGTTAAAATACTTGTTTTTCCTTCCTGGATATCTGAAAGGGGTGATTTAGAATTTTTCTTGGTTTATCTCTTTCTAAAAACTTAGCCCAAGATGAAACTTCTGGAATTCTGAATATTATTTGTAAGGGATATGAAGTTCATTTAAGAGTTATTTAGTCTCTGTATTGAGGTCACCTGACCAGAAAGCTGATTCTTTAAAGAATAAGTTTCTTCACATGTTTGAGCAAGAAAAGCAGAACTACTTGCCCTTTTACTGTTCCTTTCTTTAGGGAATAGAAGGTGCCCTCTTAAAGTAGTGTCCTTCTAACGTGCACTTTAAATTGTTCACTTGCATTTAAACAAAGAAGCTCTCGGCATTCTCTCCTTGTCAGCCTGAGACTTCAATATGTAACTCTCGAGTTTCAAACTGTTAATTGAAAGACTCTTTGCAATAGAAATAGACGAAAGTAAACACTATGCGCGCAATGTTAATGTTAAAGGACATTTGTACTGCGCACTATCACCACCGGAGTGGTCCCCTGGCGCTCTGGCGGTTCTGAAAAAGGAGGGCAGGATGAGTTAGTGGGACAAAGCAGGAAAAGTGCAAGAGAGCAGTGATGTGCTGTTGGCGGCCACAGCCTGGTGGGTCCGTTGGCTGGGCCTGGGGTGTTTGCAGCCGGTAGACATTGTGTACTGTTGTGCAAGAGTATGTGTGTTTTTGTTTTGTTGTTGCAGTGTAGTGAAGTTTGTGTGGTTTGTTGTGCTGTAGGTTTGGTTGTGTTTGGTTTGGAGTTTGAGAGGTGTATGCAGAAAGGGAAATTATTAGAGTTGGTTAGTTTGCGTCTCTATCCCGAGTTGAGGCGCTTGGTTTGCGTGGTCTCCCCTGATACGGCTCTGTCCAGATCTGGGTCCGACTGGCATATAAGGTTCCTTACTCTTCTGGCCCCCACCTCTAACATGCTCTCTCAGAGCTCCCCTTATCTTCCCTTAATACTCCTGTGGCCAGTGCACCTGCCAGTGTCAACCTCTCAGGTAGTGTGGTGATTGCTAATGTCTCATCAATTCCATACCACTGTGGTACCTGGCGGTAACTAAGGGCGGGTGAGGAGTTGGTGGGATTGTCTGGGGTAGTTGACTCAGTCTCTGTGCGTGCCGCCTGTGTTCCCGTCTGTCCGGTGTCACCTGTCCAGGTGCCGTGTGATTTACCCTTTCGTGTCAGGGATGTCCGTCTCCTTTCCGGTTTAGTCATCCATTTTATTTATTTTATTTTTATTTTTTTTTTGTTTCGGTTTCCCGATTTAGTCTGTGGTGTTGAAGAGCCAGGTTTTTAGTGATTTCCTGAATTTTAGGTGATCTTCAGTGTTTCTTATTTCTTTTGGGATGTTGTTCTAGGTTTTTGCAGCTAAGTGGTAGGAGGTGCCGCCAAGTTTTTTCTTAAGGTATGGTTTGAGTTCCAGGCGGATTTTGTTGCTTGATCGGAGGGGTCTCGTTGGCTTCTAGACTGTTATTTTCTTTTGTAGGAATTCTGCTCCTTGGCCGCTGATTGCCCTGTGCGTTATGCACATTTTTTGAAGGTGATGCGATTTTTTTTTTGTTTTTTGTTTTTTGTTTTTTTTTTTTTTACTGGGAGCCAGTGTAGTGTTTTTAGCGCTGGAGTGATGTGTTCTCTTCTGGATAGTTTGAGGAGTCTTGCTGCTGCATTTTGGATCCGTTGCAGTTTCTTCAGGAGGTATTCTGGTATTCCGAGGTAGAGGCTGTTTGCGTAGTCGATTTTTGACATGATTAGGGCGACGATAGTGAGTGTTTTGTGCATGAAGGAAAGGTAGAATTCCTCTTGCCGTGTGGAGGTGGAAATAGCATCTCTTCACTGTTGCATTTATTTGTGGTTCGAGGGTTAGGGTGTTGTCCATTAGGACTCCCAGATTTTTTACTACCTTTGATGGTGTTGGTGCATTTCCCATTTCCGTGGGCCATGGGATGGTGGTTTCGTTCTCTTGGTCTTTGGATACGATCATGATTTCTGTCTTTCCTGGGTTGATTTTCAGGTTGTTGGCATTCATCCAGTTGAAGACTTCTTTTAGACAGTCGGTTAGGGTTGAATGGTCGGCATCGGTGTCTTTGATTTTGTAGATGATCTGAGTGTCATCTGCGTAATTGTAACACGTAATGTTGTATTTTTTGAAGATTCTGATGACCGGAGTCTGGTAGATGTTGAAATATAGTGAGGATCCTTGTGGAACTCCACAGTCGTTAACTCGTGGGGTTGATTTGAAAGGTTTTACGGTTTCTGTTCTGTCTGCTGGGAATGATTTGGTCCAGCGTAGTGCTGTGTCTGTTATGCCTATGTCTTCTAGTCTTTTGGTCAGGGTGTCGTGGTTAACTGTGTCAAAGGCTGCAGAGAGGTCGAGCAGAATAAGTGCTGAGGTAGTGTTTGAGTCTGCATTAGTTTTGAGATCGTCCCAGATGGATAGTAATGCTGTTTCCGTTCCTCTCGCTGGTCTGAAACCGATTTGAGCTTGGTCCAGCAGGTGGTGTTTTTCTACGTGTTCTTGGGTTAGTTTATATACGTAGGTTTCTAGAAGTTTTGCTGGGTAGGAGATGTTAGAGGTCGGCCTGTAGTTGGAAAGGTCATCTACGTCACCACTTGTGTTTTTTAAGAGTGGCTTGATGTATGCTGATGTGAAACTAAATGATCATCAGCCGACAGGTGTGCCTTTAAAACTCCTAGTTAGCACTGAGCATGCGTACAATCTGCTTTGAGATTACTTATCCTGCTGTCGCGGGTATGCTGAGAAATACACAATATTTTTTAAAACGTGCGCTGACGGCGTTTAGTTAAAACGATCCTCGCCGTCGCGCATACATTAGGAACTCCTTCCTTCACTGGAGCGTGCGCGCGGGCGATCCTTGAATTACTGGTAGTAATGCGGGCAGCAAATTAAATAGATTTCGCTAGCCACACCGCGTGAATTTAAAACTAACATTAAAGTTAATTCCCTAACGGTTTGTCTCAGATTAAGAAATCACATAATACAAAGCTTGTGTTTTAAAGTCCGCATTCACACGAACAGCGTTGCAGTCTCTTCCAAGGTAAAGAAATAGATAAAACCGTACATGAGCTTTCCAGATTAGTCACTTGAAACGGATTCTAGTAACTTCCTCAAGTAAAGAACTGTCTCACTAACTAAATACTTAAACTATCTAGGAATTGAACTGAATTTCAAAATGAAATAATTTTCTGTCTTGAAATGTACTCAAAAGGCTGCCTTGAAAGATCTCCTTTCAAAGATTTACTAGAGGGCACCGCTCCCACCATTTTATCAGCGTGTCCTGTCCCACGAAGTCCTTTTATCCACACCTGCTCAGCAACCTACTTGGCCAAAATTACAAAGGGGTATCAAAACAAGGGCCTAAACTTGGGAGACTCAAGAAACGGGACCTTCCTGTTAAGGAGAGGACAATTAAAGGCACTTTAGAACCCTGCAGCTTTTCCCTTGTCGCCTTGTCCACCAATCTTCTTGCAGCTCCTTCATGACCAATCAATTCCCTGCTTCACCCCCACCATACTGGATTGGGACACGCGCCCTCTATTATAATTAAAGTTAAAAGGATTGAACAGATTCAAATGTAATAAAAAGCATAAAATAAGAAATTAGACAAAATAGGAAACGTGACACTGACCTCCTGGTATTTCTGGGATTGAATTCCTTGCACACTAAATTCCCTTTTGAAGCTCCTTACCTTTTACAGGTTCCAATTCCTCCTGGAGCTCTGCTGCAATATGTCGCCGAGAAGTAAGCGACGGGTTGTGTAGTTGCTCTAGAGCCAAAAGAAGCTGCCCTACGGGCAGTACTACCTGCCCCGTCACCACAGCAAATCTGTGGTTGAGAGAACACATCCTCTTCTTCCAGAGCTCCTGTTCTCCTCTCCTCTAGGGGCTTTCCCCTTGCATTTTTATGATCTGAAGCACTGAACTGCAGTGTATAGGGCTGATAACTGTACCTGCTGGGGCATGGTTTCCATTTTCGGGTTATCTGTAAATATGCTGCTTCTTTCGCAGCCTGGTCTTCAGCATTCTTCCAGAGTGCTATTGGATTAGTACATTTAGTATGCGCAGTGCATTTAACTAACTTATCTCTGCAGACAAAGTTAATGCTTCAATTAGTCTGGAGAGAATGCAGCATGCTGGACAGGGCACCTGACCCGTCAGACCTCCTAAACCCTGTGGAGATGACGTTCGCGGAATGCATAGTGACTGCCTTCCCCTTACTCGTTTCTAGCACCTCCCAAGTTCCACTAGCTCTGCTGCTTGAGCAGAGTTCTGCAGAGGCAATCATCTCTTCAGTCTCGCCTGGTATTCCCTGTCCACAAGGCCCGCGACAGCTGCACCCGTATACCTTTCACCAGTGTCCTGATTTATGGTTGAAAACCCATCAACAAAGTAACTCTCCACCCTCCAGGGCATCCTCTTTAACATTCATACTCTTCCTCTTCTTCCTCAGAAGTAGCACAATCGTGAACAGTATTTCAGGTTTCACTGGTCTGGCTAGAAATGTTGCAGGATTGAGTAGGTGACTCTGCACGGGATGTATCAATGCATTTGATAAAATGACCTCAATTCCTGAAACTCTATGGGTTGTTGACTTCGATTTCTCCAAAATTGCGAAGGCCGCATGCTCTACGTACAATGTCACTGGGCAACCCATAGCAATGATATGATATGATAGTTTATTTATATAGCGCCTATACACAAATGTGTTTCAAAGCGCAATGGTTGAAGACTTTTGTATTGCAAAAGTTGTTGCCGCTAGAGCTTGCTCACAAGGGAACTGTCCCTGCATCACTGGGTCTAGGAGTCTGCTGTAAGTACGCTAAAGGTTTGTGGCCTAGCAATGTTTGCTGGGTCAGGACAGCTGTCATCACCTGCCCGTTTGAATGTGAAAATAAATAAAATGGGTTCTCATAAATCGGGGTCACCAAGACCGGAGCATTGCTGATCGCAACCTTGAAGTTTCCATTTCTTCAGACCACTCTGCTGAACTTTTTACCTTCTATGTTTCTTTAAGCCCCTGCAATAAGTGCCTCACGTAACTAGAGTAATCAAAAATCCATTATCTCCCGTAGTTGGACACCCAAACACTGCTGAATCTGTCTTACTGGGACTGGCGTAGGCATATTCTGAACTGCAGTGGCTCTCTGGTATTACCTTCCTGCAGGCAATATTACTTGCCCCAAATATACTACCTCTGTCTGGCCGTACTAGAATTTTTCTTTGTCCACCTTGTACCCCTTCTCCACGAGCAAGGTGAGGAGCGTTAATCGAATCTCCTCAACACTGCTCCTCTGAAGTGCTTTTGTAGCACAGGTCGTCCACGTATTGAATAACGGTACTGGACACATGTAAATTCCCCAGATCCATTTGAACCACCCTGCTGGACACACTCACTCAGAGACTTGCAGTACCCGTGGGGCAACCTTGTCTGCTCTAATCTCTTGAACACAATACGTGAACGCTGTGAGGTACTGAGAATCTGGGTGTAAGGGAATTGCGAAGAATGCATTTTTTTAAATCGCAGTGTAGGGATATTACAGAGAATGATGGCACGTTTCGGTACCACCTGAAATCCTGCCTTCTCAATATTGAGGGGGCACAAATCCTGGACCAACTTCCACTGAACCCCTTTGCTTTCTTCACAGGGTAGATGGCCATATTGCATGGAGATACAGCAGGTTGTATTCTGCCCTGCTTTAATAATGCCATAATGGTCTCGTAGATTTCCCCCCTCCCTTGTCCGCCTCTCTAGACATGGGGTACTGCTTAACCCGTGGTAATATCTCACCATGTTTCAATTTTATCCGCGCTGCCCCAACGCTCTTTAGCAGCCCATAATGCAGATTACTGGTTCATAGTTGCTCTGGCGCCTTCACCCCAATCCTCCTTCCAATGTGGCAATGTATTTCTAACGATGAGCTTCGTCTGTGGTACTTCCCTTTGCTCTGCTATCTGGCAAGGCACCCCAATCTCAAAGACCATCTCTCCTGTGTCTTCGAATAATTGCTTGTCGGGCACGTCCCTTAGTGATGTGCAACTCTTTGCCTTCCTCATCTGTATCCGAGAGAACCTCCCTGTTCTTCTTGATCACTGCTGCCTCTAAGAGAATCTTAACAATGATGCCCTGTGTTGCCTCCTGCGGCACATTAGGACGAAATAAACATTCAATCAGCCGCCTCGTGTGATTTCTGTTTCCCGGGACCCAACGCAACCTAACCATTGCCCCATAAAGAAACCATGCTGAATGTACAGTAACTATAGAGGAAAGAGTTTGTATAGGGTGTGCACTGACATTTAAACAATATCAATAGGCTAATATTAATCAATATACCCGCACTAGATAATAAACACAAAGTGTATCGGAATTCAAGAAACACCACAAAGAGCAGTTTTATGCCCCTGTTGGGCTAGTTATTTAATACAGCATATGTGAATCATATGTGCGGCCCTCTTGGTAGCCAACACATGTTTCGACCCTCTTGGGTCTTTTTGAAGGCAGGGCCTATGTGACAAGTACAGCCAAATACATTGGTATTCCAGCTCAGTTGGATTATGATGTTCCCATGAAGGAGGCCACTAATATATCTTCTGAAAAGATGCATCCCCTAGCATCCAATTCCGCCAAGCATGGCAAAAGAAATCAAGTCCACGGAGTAGAACGAAACTTCAACCGTATCTATGTCTTTGGATCAGTCAAAACTATTGAAGGAATTGACCTTCAACTTCCCTCAAGATGTCACTTCATAGGCCTTACAGTTGATGGAGGCATCAACTGTGTGTCTCGCAACCACTGGAGTGGCTGCTGGGTAAAATGGAGGTTCGAACTGTGGTTGTATGTACTCCTCTGCAGGCTATAAAGGATGGCGCCCATACAGGGACGGTGCAGAAGGAATTCCTATACCCTCCTTTTGCGGCTCCTCTTCCACATTTTAACACTGTCTTCCCACCTTTTTTATACATCCTTATCTTTAAGATATTCAACCGCTTCTCTAGTTTTTGAGCCCTTATGTCTTGTAGTCAAAGTATGCAGGTTCTCCAAACTACCCTGTGCTGTAGGTCCCCTCGATGGGCCAAGAATTGAACATTTTCCCCTTAGTTTCCCGCAGACGTTCCCTATGTTATTTTAGAATGTTCACCTTATAGCCAGGAAGTACCTGACACAAATGATTCAACAGTCTCCATACTCGCCCCCCTTGCAGCCCCTATCCAGTTTCTCAATCGCTCCCCACAGTCGCTCGCTGTACTAGTTTCTACCGCAATTACCTCACTCAGCTGTTTGCTTTAATTCTACTTCTCACTCTTACACAAAAGACCGCATCTTATCAAAAACACTTGATAGCTAGTATTTCTGAGCTATCTCCCCCACTCGAACGTAGGATGACCACAATGCTTTTCACTACAGCACTGCAGCTCCCTCTCTCCATTACTTGTATGGCCTTCTGTACAACAAAACCGTCTTTTCCTGACTACCGGAGGTTTCCCCTTCACTACTTCGACTAACCAAGACATTAAAGTCGAGGGATCTACCCGCACAGCCAATACACAATGAAGACTGCCACGGGTATACTTCAGAAAGGTACCTATGGTTGGACTTATCATAAGATGCTGACCCACCATTAGTTGAGAGCTGCAGACAAGCAAACTAAAGAGTATCAAAGTCAAACCTCACAATGGGCGTGCTTAGTAGGATACCATTTCAAACCTCTAAAATAACAAACTAGATAAATATATACACAGGACTAACATGACTGTCCACTCACTCGTTCAAAGCACTCACCCTATCAATCCCCATAACCTTGCTTGTCACACACACTCGCACTCAGTATACCTCTACCAAAATCTTGAAATTGCAGAAACCACCCTCTTTTACTCCCATTTGCCCTCTTGCTTTGCACCCCAAACGTGCACTTGCGTGATCCCGAAGTGCTCCGATGTGGTGCTCCGCCAAGTCCCTCTGCACAGTGGGGCCACGGCACAGCGGAGCAGACGGACAGTTAACCAATATGGCGTCCACTGACCTCTTTTTCACTGTGCATGCAAGATTGGTCTCCGCTGTGAGGTGTCGTAGCTGAGTGGAAAGACAGAAGACACCCAACGTCTTAAGTCTGGCCTTCTGGCTGGCTCACCAAATTTATGGGGGTGGTCCCCTTAATCACCTTAATCCAAGCTGGCCCACCTCCTGAGAAACTAGTGCAAAGCAAGTTTATTGTACAATCATCCAGGGAGCAGTTGGATGGTGTTGTGGAACCACACTAACCGAAGTCTCAACAAACCACATTAGTTGACATCTTTACATTAAGGTTTTACAACTGTTAAAACACTCCCAGATACTTTTAACATCCAGTCCCCCCACATGTTATTGGGAAAAAAAATCACATCTTTCTCCAATTCCTACATTCGCATTTTTTGGGCATTTCAAATTTTACATCTCTCCAACCCTCCACCCCCACCGCAAAGTGGTAATGTCTAACGAGAAATGCAATCTATACAATGCCTAAAATCTGCAGATTATGTGGCAATAACCACTAATGCTGCATCCTCAGAATGATGTGAGCTTTATATTTGTGTTAAGGCCATTTCAATTCCTCCTTTGTTGCAATACCTAGAAGAATGTCCTTTGCATGGGGCTGCGACCCCATTCCCAGCATCGATTTGAATATGTTTGGTAATAGTTCCCGAATAATTAGACTGCTTCAGGCAGTCCCACCAGACATGTAACCAATCCCCATTTCCCTTACGCTGCTTCCAGCATTTAATTTCATCCTAAATAACCTGTCCTGAGTGTAATGCCATTGCAGCATAGCATAGCCTTGTACCATGATTCTCTAATCTGAAGGGAGCGTGTTAAATTCGGAATATCTCTCCATAACGTTAACCATTCTTCGGTAGAATCGATCTTCCCGAAAGTCACTGCCAATTCTGAACCGATTTCAAATTCCTAACCTGGAGTTCCTCTGTCAAGAAACGGTATAGATTGGAGATCAGGGCGTTTTCACATGGGTTTGAAAAGAACTTCTCGAATGCTTTTAACTGCCTAATTGCCGCCTCTTTATTCGGGGGCGGGGGGATCGGGGGAGGCTAACAACCTGTGTCTCACCTGAAAATATTGGTGTTTGTCTATTTCTGTTAAGCCCAAGTCTTTTTTGCATTAAATATTAAATGAAATCAGATCCCCGAAACGTATCCCTGAATTTATTGCAATTCGTTTTCTTCCATTTACAAAAAGAACCTCTCCTGACCCTGTTTAAATTGCGGGTTATTAAATATTGGTGAAAAGGGGGAAGGATATGTGGTAATGATATTGACTTTCAGCCGTATCCAATATATTTTCAGCGAGATTGGTGATCTGACTGGCGTGCATATTCTTTGGGTGATCTTGTTTGGGGAGCCAAAGCGATTCCACCATATGTGGACCGCAAATAGCCTTCTCCATCCTGGCCCATATTTTCTCTGATTATAGGAAAAACCATTCTCTCAGCACTCGTAAGTGTGCTGCTTGATAATATTTTACAAAATTAGGAAGTCCCACACCCCCCCCCCTTGTTTGTGGGCATAATCGTTTTCCTTGCTACCCGAGGGGGTTTCTTGTTCCAAATGAATTTTGATATCCTGCTATGTAACTCCTGAAACATTTGGGGAACCGATCTGGGAAGACCCTGGAAGTAGGTAGTATAGACATTTTCACCACGTTTATTTGCCTTAACCACAAGATCATTAACGGGCCCCACCGCAACAGTAATTGATGTAGTTCTAAAAGAATGGGGGGGGGGGAGAGTTGACTCTATACATAGATTGTAACAAGTTAGTTAAGGAGACTCCTAAAAATCTGACTGTCTTTGGCCCATGTAAAATCGGTGTTTGCTGAAACCTGAGCGACCTGAAGGGGTGTAAGCAATTGGATTTAATATTTCAGATTTAGCATTATTTATTCTAAGACCAGCCACCTTACCAACCTCTTCCAGTTCCTGAATGACCCCCAACAGCGACTCCACCGGTTCTATAACCGTAACCAGCATGTCATCATCATACACCATTATTTTATGATATTCTGTCCCGAATGGTATCCCATGTATTCGGTCTATCTAATTTTACTTAAAGGTTCCAGATGTAAAGCTGGGATAGTGGACACCCCTGCTTTGTACCGCACTGATGTTTTATCGCGGTAGATAACTGGCCATTTATAGATACCCTCATTTTGGCATCAATATAGTTGACGTGTATCATGTCTATAAAATTAGGGCCAAATCCCATAACCGCCTCAAACTCTAAACAGGAATGACCAATCCACCCTATCAAACGCTTTCTTCTGCGTCTTGTGCCAAAAAGAGCGCTGGTTGTCGCTTCTTGCTCGTCTTTTCAATCAGATAGCAAGCCCTCCTGATGTTCATGGGTTTGTCTATGCTTAATCAAGCCAGACTGATCGGGATGAATCAAGGATGGTAAAATATCCACCATTCTGTTAGCCAGAATTTTCGTAAACATTTTTGCGTCCAAATTAGGGCAATAGGTCGGTAGGACCCACATACTGTCGGATCTTTTATTTGCTTTTGGAAAGGACCATTTTAGCTTCCTCCATTGACCGTGTTATGTGGCCTGTTTCCATAAATGAGTGTTATAGTTTTTTCAATTTAAGGGCCGATATTGATTGAAATGTTTTATAAAACAGGGCTGAGTACCCATCCGGGCCAGGAGCCTTATTCAGCGGGAGGCCACGAATAACCTGTGATTTCCTCCATCGTTGGCTCTTAAATTCGTGCACCTGAGATGAGATCCTAGGGAGCTTAACCGAACATAAATAGAACTCTTGTGCCAGAGTGTCTGGATTATCTGATTTCATGATTTAGAGTAAAATTCAACAAATTACAAGACTGTCTGTATTGTTGTTGTGACCAAATGCCCATTAATCTTTCACGCCCTGAATTGTGCGTGACGCCTGAGTTTGCCTTAATTGTCTGGCCAACAGTTGTTCAGCTTTATTCGCCTTTATGTAGTATTTTATTTTTGCATAAAAAAACCCTTTTTCTGCCTTCGATGTTTGCATAAGCTGTAGTTTCTACATTCCTGTATGCCTTCTTAACAGGAACTTCTTTTCATTATATGTTTCAGTTCATTCTCGAATTCTGATTCAGTGGCCACCCGTTGTTTGTCTGCAAGCCCCTTCAGAAATAAGTTCTGTGCGGAATGTGGCCTTAAAAGCATCCCATAGTGTGTTCATTGCGGTGTCACCTATGTCGTTTCGGGTGAACAATTCTGCAATCTTGCCCCTAATTTCTCCCTTACCACGAGTCCCTAAATAATTCCGAAGGGCAAGCCCCAGACACAACCTTGTTCTTGTTCCCGGGAGGAGGATCTCTACTCCTAGGGGTGAGTGTTCGACAAAGCGATCGGGTGAATTAGCAATTTTGTAATGTAACCCTGAAGCATAGATGAAGACCACATATAATCTATGTGCGAGAATGATTTATGAACATGGGAATAATGTGTGTATCCTTTCTCCCTCCCTTTCATTATTACTCACACATCAGAGACTATCTGCTCTACTTTTCTTCGGAACTCTAGTGGGGGGGGGTGTTGGATTGTCCATATAAGGTGCTTGTGCTTCCGTCTTTGAGAGGGTCCCATGCCAGATTAAAGTCCCCAAATATTAACCTTTCCCCACCATATATGATTCCACCTCGGCTAGTGTCCTCCTCAGGAACTTATCTTGGCCTGTGTTTGGGGCATAGAGAGATACCAGAGTTACCATTGTTGATCCTAATTCAGTTATAATTAATAAATATCGGCCCTGCTTATCTGCCTTGAAGTTGTTTCATTTGAATTGTGCCTCTTGCCTTATTGCAATTAACACCCCTGCTGTTTTTTTCTGGGCATTTGCTTGGATGATAATGGGGTAGTGTCTAATATAAAGTCGGGACCTATCCTGCTGTATGTGGGTTTTCTGTAAAACGAACACGTCTGGACGATGTCATGATAGAAACACTTCCAATTTCTTTGGTTTTACTGGGGTATTTAGCCCCGAATATTGAGGAATATACACTTGAAAGCTTTAAGATTTTAGTTTTGAAATGTGTACACTTTACCTTGAACGCTGACATTACACCCTGATCTTGTATTAATAACCAACTCTGCTGGGTACCCACCCCTAACCTCAAATATTGAACTTTAAAACCCCCCAACATGTCAAACATTTCCCCCAATAACACCCACCCCTCTCCCTGGTGTGACCCATGGTACCTAAAGTACCCTCTGCTTTCATACCTCCACTTTGGGTCATCTCTTCCTCCAGGGACCCCAGTAGGGTATACTAACTCCCTCTTCACCTCCACCTTGCTGATTCCAAGTTGTAGTAGCTCAACCCGAACCTGTAGTTCACTTGCTTATTTGGCACAATGCTCCTCCATTTCTTTCACTCTGTCAGTTTTCCTTTGCAAACCTGATCAGCGTGCCTTTAAGACTGGGTTTCCACCGGGACCAGTTTGGAACTCTGTTTCATACGTCTCCTTTATCCCGCCTTGATTTCCTTGCACTGCTCCAGATGTAAAGTTGCTCCTCAAAAGTTGTTGATCTTGAGCAGTGACCCCAGCGTCCTCCAATTGTTAGCAGACCATACCTTATTCCTAGCAGGTAACCCTGTGTTGTCTCCCATCAATTGTAAACTTATTGAACCAAAAGGAAAAATCAATCTATATTTAATTTTCCTGACTAGCAACATTTTCACCACTATTCACATTTCTCTACACTTCTGACATGTTAGCTGGGAGAGATCCTGAAATAGTTGTATGGTTGAGCAATTGTATGTAATTAGGTCGACTTGTCTGGCTGCCCTCAATATTTGTTCCTTTTGTGGATAGTCTCTGCATGGCACCAAGACGTCTCTAGGGCGCATTCCAGGACTCAATCTTTTTGGGCCCACCTATTAATATTGTCACATCTTCCTCTGTAGCCAGTATCTCTTTGAAGATAGAAACAATTGCTTCTTCTAAGTATGAATCCCCAACTGTCTTCAAAAGGTTTCTAACTTGAATATTTGCCCTGCAGGACCTCTTCTCCAAGTCTTCGCACTGTAGCTCTAGGTTATGTGTTCTTGCCAAGTGGTCCACCAATTCCTCTGTCTTGGGTGAGTTCCCATATCGCCCTTTCATTTGCATCCGTGCGGTCCCCCAGGTCTGTTAGGTCTTTTTTAAAGTTGGTGATCATTTGCTTAATATCTGAGGTAAATGCCGTAAATTGTGTTTGCAAAGAGGCAGTAAAAGAGCTTTGAAAGTCTTGGAAACATTTTGTGAAATCTTCTTTGGCTCCCGCTATTGTTAGGGGAAGGTTTGGCAGAGAAGTGGAAATACTGGGTTGCTGTAGCCTGGAAGACCATAGCCCAAATGTCCTGCAATAGACAGACCTGAGTTACTTGAGGCATAGATTGGCCAGGCACACTGACTTTCTTTTTTGCTCCCGGCATATATTGCCTGCTACCAATGGGGTATCCCTGTTGTTTTAAGCTCATTACCTGGGCAGTGTATTACGAGCTGACCCCATGACACTGCATGCAGGTACTATTCGACTGCGCACTTAGCTATCCTAGTGCGAAGGCCGCCCCCACAACCTAAGCTGCCAGTCTCTCTTTCAATACTTCAGCAGCCTAATTAGTAACTGGCAGAAGAGCCAAGAACTTTTGAATATGCTTCCCTCGGGTACGTGAGCTTGTAGACCTCAGTCATGGCTTATATGTGCAAACAGAGGTTCATCAACGATGGGCCGAACTTTGTAGTCTTGTCATTCCCTATTGCTATTTCTAGTTTGGGGACAAAGTTCCTTAGGTATTCGTGTTATCCGACAGCTTTACGATGAGCACTCCTAGTCTCTACTGGTATGGGGGGCCTGAAGGCCTATGCTTATGAAAGTTGCCTGTATGGCGTGCCCCCTTGAATCCACTACTATTGCTGGGAAAGCTGTGTAAGTGTCTGGCACTGCAGTAATATGCTCGAGCAGCACGATGCAGGAGTCTCATGAGGTTCTTACTTAAGTATCTGCATCTCGCCCCTGTTTGCAATGATTGGCTTTCTATGGCAGGAAGGACCACGCCTCTGCCACAGGCAGCTCTTCCGAATCTGCTGGAAACGGCCACCCAGACTCTGAAGGGAGTTCTATTCAGATGGTTACCTCCTGGTGTCACCACGATGCATATCCCGCTTCCAGCCGGGCCGTCCACCATTACTGCACGTATCACACTGTGCCCTTTACTGTAATCCGTGGAGTGGTTTCTCAGATATCTGCCAAGCACGAAGTCATGCAGCCTACCGTAGTTTCAATAGTGACCCTATATTCCATTGCCGCTGAGATCCCCCTTAAGAGTTTCCTTGATCCTCTCTGTGTCACAGCGGGAAAAGAGGGGTTATCCGTGCTTCATGCCGAGTTATTACGTCCGCCCAGTTTGTGTCCAGAAGTCAGTTCTGAGCTCGATGTAGCTCGATTCATTTAGCTTTTACGGGACATATTTTAAGCACATCCCGTTCTTGATCTTGAGTCGGGCCGCATTGCCGAGTCACGGGCGTGGTCAAACCGCATCTCCTCCATTCAGCCACTGAATTCAGTTTGAATTTCCTACCATATTTAAGTTCTGGTAGAATACCGGCCATCACAGTGCTGCCCCGGCATTGGTTGAGAAGAGGAGGCCTTCCAACAAGCTGCTTTCTATGTGCCTTTCATCCACGCTTCGGGAGGAGCTGCGCCGGCACACGTCCTCAGTGCACATCGGTCATCTTGGAATCCCTGCAGCTGTTAAGATTAAGTACCATCTTCAGCTCATGTGTAGACCACCTCGTTTTAGCATTTGTTTGTGGTAGGTCAGGCCTCATCAAGTTAAACATTGGAATGCAAACAGAATTCATTAGTATAACTGGCCTAAGCCCTTTTAACCTTAACTTTGAATTCCACATGGTTTACATAAATATTTCGAGCAATGAGGAGTCTGGGTAAATGGGTTCTCTTTGAATTAGCCATAACTCATTCCCCAGGTCACTGGTTCCAATGGAACATTCTAATCTAAATGGCTGCCATTTCATTGCACACAGCACATCTGAAGATGCAATTGAAACTCCTGGGTTTCAATAACTTTAGCCTTGGGCATTGACTTGCCCCATGTTTTTACTGCTGGCCAAAATAAAATAGCGAACCCCCTGCCTTCTGTGATGCTTATCAGACTGTAACCCCCATGGCCAGCTCCTTCAACAGAGCTAACCGCAAAGGTTGAAGTTACTTATTTATCCATCCTTTGGCCAAAGTTCATCTTGCAAAAAAAACATGTGTTGTGTTTTCAGCCATTTGTAATAAATCCCACTATATTTAGATTCACAAATTCCCTATGTATTTGTGTGCATGCATGTTTAATAACGTCATATTTTCTTCAAAGTGGGTTCTTTATGACCATTCCTCTTCCTTGCATGCACATTAAAACCATTCCCTGTTTGATTCCACGTACTTCAGAGCACCTCATGTGTATACTGTTCGTTTCATTTGGTGGTTCAACATTTTATCTTTCCACACGCGTGTAAGCTAATATGCATCAGTTCTAAACAAAAGGTAACAAAAGGGATGCTCCAAGATCTCATTGGAAAGGAGGAAGCTACATTGGCTCCTGGTTGAACAGAGGATTACATTTAAAGGTGCAGTTATGTTATACAAATGCTTAGTAGGAAATGCACCAAATTATTTTGTTGGTAAGATAAAAAAAAAGCACAGATCAGAAGAAACCTTTGTTCTAATGGAAATCAAGCTTTGCATCAGCCACGACAGACTCTAAAAAGAGTTGGTGGAACCAACTTCAATTTCTAGGCACCTATTATCTAAATTCCATCCCTCTTGACCTTAAGAACAGTGCGTCTATCAACGTATTTAAGAAACAACTTAAGACTTGGCTGTTTGATGAAGGGAAAGTTTAGTTATCCTATAATTTAATCCTCCTTCAGAATATCGGAACCCTGCTGTGTCATGTATTTTTGTCTCTTTCCTTGGGAGTGCTCTGAGGCCTGCGGGTGAACGGTGCTATATAAAAAATAAATCTAGATAGATCGATGCATACAGTAACATATCCCATCCATAATTAACTACACTGGATACATATGAAGTTGCAACATTGCGCTCAGTTCGCTGCACCCCTAGTCTTCAATATGGCACGGTAACATAAGCTCCCCCACCCTTGCTTGTGGGGACCTTTCCTGACCACCTCAACATTGGTAAACCACAATTCTAAAGTCAGCCTGACCCAAAATAGAATACCATTTGATTATGTTGCAGCTATAGCTCCAATCTATGGAGGTGGAGTCTTCCTTTTTAGTGCTAATGTACATGACTAGAGTTTATGGTGGATGCCCTGAATATTGTGCCTAGGCACTTTTTTGTTTAGCCATAAAGAATCTGGTCAATATGATAAACTATTTGCTCAATGTGAAGGGTCTCCAATGCCCTGTTAAAATGGGGAAATATATGTGAGCACTTCTGAACACACAGGACTTGTAGAGCCTTGGCGTGCCACTTAGCCCTATAGCATGAGTTTACTTTCTTCTCAACCCCGCATATTTAATATAGTAGAAATCCACTCCCGAAAACATGCTCCTCATAATTTGAACCAACCTGTCTCTGCCCATGCTGGTGTCCACATTACTTTAGAATTCCTCTCATGCCACTATCTCTGAGAACCAGCACTGGCAAAGCAAACCTTTTTGACTTTTGCGCAGACAAGTGGTGTAAATCTTTCAGCTACTGCCCGAACTGGGTGATATAGCCATAAAATGGCAACATCTGGGAAACCAGTTCAGTGCAAGGAACGGATGCAAGGACACAAATACTGTTTATAAATCAAGTGGCTGAAGGCACACTTGCTTAAAACAATTTTATTGCACCAGGAGCCGGTTTATGGCTACAGTTAAGCCATTACCTTTCTGATGGCTGCTCAGAAAGCAGATCCCAGAGTACAAGGGGTGCTTTGGCTGGGGGAAGGGTACAGAGCCGGTTGGAATGGACAGCTATACTAGCATGGTCATGTGCAGTCAGTGAGTGGTTGAATAACAAAGCAATATATCCACAAGCTGTGCCTCTCAACTCTCATATTTTCATTTCCCATGACTATAGTTTCTAATTGTTGATAACGCTTGCAGCGCCACCTAATATTCCCACCTAAAGAATTTGCTGAACCCTTTGTACTGGGAAGAAATTCAAATTGCTGTTGGAAGTTTCTATCAAAGAAAACTGTTTCCAAATTGGTCATCGCAAGGGATGCTTTTAAAGCCATGCCTGTGGATATGGTAATTTTATATATCGGCAAGAAAATTAACTAGGACTCCAAAGCTAAACTTTTGGCTCTCTAAAAAGAAATCTGCAGATTAGAAAACCTATGTGTTCACATCCCAACCCAAAATATCTAACTACAACAAGGCAGGCAATGCATTTTTAACAAAATGTTAGAAAAACGGTCAGGACTGTCTGTATGTCTTAAGCTGAAGCACGTTTTTCAGTACTCTAATAAAGCTGGTAAGCTTCTTGGAAACTTTCTCTACACTATCAAAGGTAGAACTAATATTGCAGCCTTAAAGCTAGATTTTGGAGCTTCCCTCGCCGCTGCCCCAAAAATAGATGTTACTTTATGCTCCTTTTTAATCAGTGGTCATCAAAACTCTGCGAGAGAAATTTGATTCAACCTTTTTAGGACAGCATGCTGGCCCAAAACTCAACAGTCCTAAGTAGTACTCCTACGTCCTGTCACCTTTCCTCCATACTTGTGGGACATTCCGTCCATCGGGAGGGGACCGGAGCACTCCAAACATTACTTTTATCCTTTTTGTTTTTACGCTGGGCCACCGCACGTGATCGCAGCCCTGCCTTCCTGAACTCCGCCCCACGCATCGCCCCTCAGCCCTTTTCTCCGTGCGATCAGGGGCGCCCACACTTGCATCTTAGGGAATAGTTTTCTTTTTGTTTCTTGTCCTTCATTTTCCTGCTCCGGTTCCACGGTCGTCTTTCTTCTGTCTATTTTATTTTTTATTTTTAAATTTGTTTATTGGCATTTTGGTTACAGTTACTTATTTCAAGGTGACCAATTTGGTCAGTGACATTCAGTCTTTGCGGTTAAACAACAATCTTCACATAACAAGAACTTAAAAACATTAGAAACATTAACTATCTCCGATTTAGGGGTAGGTGATGTCTGATTGGGTCGTAAGCGGGGGGGGGGGGGAGTGGCCGGGCGCCACGAACGCGGGTGTGGGCTTTCCAAGAATGTTAATGCTGGAGGGGCTTGGTTTCGAGTGTCTTAGGCAATCATTCAGGTCCTGTGCTAGGGCCGGTGGATAGTTCAGGGGGGCTTATCAGAGGAGTGAAACAGTCTAGACATGGTGTCTTTCCATGCAGCAAGGGCCATACTCGACTCATCCGTGGATCTAGCCACGCTGTCCTCCCAGGCTCTTGTTTCGGCGGTCGCCCATCTTTCAAATTCTTTGCGCCATGCCCTGTGATTTGGTCCTGCCGGCCGTTTCCATGCCATGGCGATGGTCCTTTTGGCTGTTATGCATAGCAAGTCCATCAGCTTAACCGCATATTTGAGTTTGGCCAATCTGGGATAGCAGCCTAGGAGGCATTCAGCTGGGGTCCACTTATACCTAGTGACTTCTGCCTCTTCGCAGGTTTTTTTCACCGTTGACCAGAGGCTGCGGGTTTTGGTGCAGTTCCATAGCATGTGGATTAGATCTGCTCCCCCTATCCCACACCAGGTGCACTGTGTCTGGGCGGTTTTGTTGAACTTCGCAATCCTGCTCGGGGTTAAGTAGGTGCGATAGAGTATATTTAATTGGATTAGCCGAAATCTCTGGTTTCTAGAGACCTCTTTCGGAAAGGATAGCGCTCTACTCCATTCCTCTTCGGACAACTCCTGTCCCATGTCTGATTCCCAGCGGGTCTTTAGTATATCACTGCGGGGATTAGGGATGTCAGCAAGGAGTTTATAGATCTGAGATATTGCTCTCCCCTCTTCGCTCAGGGTGTACATTAAAGACAAGAAGGGGGTGGCCTCTGGTTCCTCTGGCCAGGTGTCCCATTTAGTGCGTGCTATCTTGCGGATCTTTTGGTACCACAGGAATTGGCCAGCGTGGATGCCCTCTTCCTCTTGCAGCTCAGCGAAATCCCTGAATGTGCCTTCGGAGTATAGATTGCCCCAAGTGTATACACCTTTTTCCTCCCAGTGCCTAATGGTGTGGAGGGTGGTGACAGAGTTGTCGAGTCCTGAGAGTATTGGTACTTCTTGGAAGTATGGTTGCTTCAAGTGTAACACCGTCTCGGTTCTACACCATATTTTCCTGCCTAGGATTGTCAGAAAAGGCTGATCGTGTAGCAAAGTTTGAGGGGCCCAGAGCAATTCCCTCAGGCGGATTGGGGAGATCATGGCCTGTAGGAGGGGGCTCTCTGAAGTGGTCCCATCCGCTAGCCATTTGGTTACATGGCTTAGCTGAGCCGCAAGGTAGTATTTCTCTAGGCTTGGTAACTGGATCCCTCCTTGGCTATATGGTAATACTAAGGTAGATCGTGCCACCCGATGTCTGCCTTTACCCCATAGAAACTCCTTAATTATTGTGTCTAGAAGCTGGAAGAAGGGTTTGGTGATATAAAAGTGCACATTCTGGAACCCATATAGGAATCTAGGGAGAATGATCATCTTGGTTATTGAGGCCCTGCCCAGCATGGATAATGGAAGCTTAGATCAGAAACTTATGGATTTGCGCAATTTGGGTATTGCAGCCATCGTGTTTTGTGTATGCATTTGTTCTGGGGTGTGCATTATCTGGATCCCAAGGTAACGGAAAGATTTGGTCTCCCACTTTATGCCCACTGAGGGAAGCTCTTCTGCAGATTTAATTTTCAGGGATGCTAATGGAAACATGCAGGATTTCGTTTTGCTAAATTGTATACCCGAGACTTTGGCGTAGTTATCAAGGATCTCCAGTATTGTCGGGACATTGAGATGAGGGTTATTAACGTATATTAGGACATCGTCTGCATATAATGAAACAATATGGTCAGTCCCGCCCAGCCTAATTCCTGCATCAAAAAATTGCTGCCTGAGGAAGATTGCAATGGGTTCTAGGCCCAGGATGTAAAGCATGGGAGAGAGTGGGCAGCCCTGCCTAGTGCCCCTGCGAATATCCCATGCGTCTGACACATATTTCTCGGATTTTATCCTGGCCCTTGGTTCATTATATAGGATCACTACCCATCTGATAAATCGTTGGCCGAGTCCAAAACCCTCCAGGACCGCCACCAGCCACTCCCAATAAATGGAATCAAATGCTTTAATAGCATCTAGGGAGAGTAATGCGAGTTGTTTTTCGCTTGTATTGGTTTCAGCTATAATGTGCTGAAGCCTGCGTAAGTTTAGGGACGTGTTACGTCCAGGTATAAAACCGTTCTGGTCTTCGTGCACTATGTCACCAATCACTTTGGATAGTCTCTTCGCTAGTATTGTCGTCAGTATTTTCACATCGTAGTTAAGCATGGCGAGCGGGCGATAGGAGTCGCATTTATCGGAGGGTTTATTGGGTTTGAGCATCGGAACCAGTAAGGTTTCCCTCATACTGTCGGGTAGGATACCAGTTTCAGATGTCTCAGAAAAGACCTGGTGTAGCAGGGGCGTCAGGGTGGGTTCGTATTCCTTGTAGAATTCTGGGGGGAGTCCATCGCATCCTGGGGTCTTACAAGTAGCGAGGGACCTGATAGCCTCTGTTATGTCTTCCGGTGTGATGTCGGAGTCTAGGGCTTCGGACTGCATTGGCGACAGTTTGGGCAGGCCAATTTCCTCCAGGGTATCTAATATCTGGTCTTGTGGGACCTTGTGTGTGTGGGAGTATAGTTGTGCATAGAAGCGCTGAAAGGTAATGTTTGTCTTGTTGAGTCCTGTGTTCTATGCCTTGTTCGTCTTGTAGTGCTGTAGTAGCCTGCCTAGGGTGTTCTTTTTTGCAGAGCCACGCTAGTAGTCGACCCGGTCTGTCGGCCTCTGCATGTGCTCTATTAGTTCTAACGCTAAAATCGGACTTAGCCAGCCTGTCCCATGCCTTGGAGCAGTCCTCTCTGAGAGAACTCAGTTCTTCCTCCCTCCCCAACGTGTCAATAGGGGTGGACTTTAGTTGTTGGACTTCCAACTCTTTCTGGTTCAGTTCCTCCCGTAGTGTTTTCCTGATGCCCCCTGCTTTTGCAATTGCTTCTCCCCGTATTACCACCTTTAGGGCATCCCATAGCGTACCTATTTGGTCCACACTGCCTGTGTTTACCGCTATATAGTCATCCAAGGACTCCTGGAGCTCATCCCTAAAGGTCGGATCTTTCAGGGCCTCAGCAGGCATTCTCCACATAGGGATGGGCGGTCTAGGGCTATTGTGTTGCCAGTCTAACAGGAGTGGGGAGTGGTCGGAGATGGTCCTCCCTAGGTATTGTGTGCTAGCCGTCTGAGGCATGTGTTCTCTGCTTATGAAGAAATAATCTAACCTCGTGTGTAGTTTGTGTGGGGATGAGTAATATGAGTATGTCCTTTCACCCGGGTGGAGGTCCCGCCAAGCATCAGTCAGATCAAGTTCATTGACCGTGATATTCAGGGATGAGGTGGCAGCGGGAAAGCCGCTTACCGGTGGATAAGACCTATCTAGTTCAGGATTATAAACGCAATTAAAATCACCTCCCCACAAGAAGAGGCCATCCCGATACTGTGACATCTGGGCGCTAAGTACTTTTAAATGGCTGGTATATTATTGTTGGGGAAGTATGAGTTTACTATACATATTTCTCTTTGTTCTACCGTTCCCCATATGATCAGATATCTACCTTCCGGGTCCTTCACTAACCTGCGTAGGAGAAACGGTACCTGGGGGTTGAACCAGATGAACACCCCTCTGGCGAATTTAGAGTAGGGGGCTCCATAGCCTTGTCCACCCCAGTGTTCTCTGAGCTTCTCGTCCGTTTCAGCGGTGCAGTGAGTTTCTTGTAGGAGAGCAATGTCCACTCTCTTTCTCTGTAGGTAGGATTTAATCCTGTTCCTGCGGAGGTAGGTGCCCAGGCCCCTTACATTCCAAGTCAATAGTCTAATGTGTGTAGCCATCTTGTTTTCGCAAAACACTTAGAGAGCCCCTGCTTCCACCAGTAATGCAGATGGTGGCGACCGGCGTCGCCAATTCGGCACTGTTTTGTGCGGTCCTGCCCATCCTGGCCCTCCAGCCAGTTCCCCAACCCGTCAGTTGTGATTCTGCCTTTGGAGATTTATCAACATTAACAACCTCCATCCCGTAGAATGGATCAACGAAAAAGAACAGTAAACTGCCCCCAGCAGTTGTTACGAACTCACAACGCTCAGGGGCTCCCGGGCCTTCCAGTCCTCTCCAGGTCTTCCGGCCCGGGTGATGTGTAGGCATTTTACCTGCACCGCTTCGGTTGGGGTGGGTCGTCCGTGTTCTTGCACATGAGCCTCCGAGCTCCTGCCCGATTGCGTCGCCTTCTTGGTGTGGCGATGCGATTCGTTCCGAGGTGGTAACCGTGGTTGATGTGGCCTTCAGCTTCTCGCGTGATCTTTGTCATTGCCCTGGTATTTATTACTTCTCGCCATTCCCTCCGCATCCTCAGCCAGATTGTTGTGCTCAAGCCATAGATTAGCCGCCGCCGGGGTTTCAAGGAAGATTGCCTTCCCGTTGTGAAGCACTTTGAGTCTCGCTGGATATAGCAACATATATTTAAGGTTGAGTTTCCTTAGTGGCCTTCACTGGTATAAAAGAGTTTCTCGCCCGTTGTACTACTGGGGTGTAATCGGGATACATGACTATTGACGCCGCGCCTCTTTTGATTTCTCCGCCTTCTCTCGAGAACCTCAGAATGGCCTCCCGATCCCTGAAGTTTAGGATTTTAGCTATTATAGGTCTCGGATGTGAGCCGGGGGGTGGTCGCTTTTGAAGGGATCGGTGAGCTCGCTCCACAGAGAAACCCTGGGTGAGTTTGCCTGCCCCGATTTCCTGCAGGAACAGCGTTTCAATGTATTCGGTAGGGTCGGGGCCCTCTGAATCCTCCGGTATCCCCAGTATTCGGACATTGTTGCGGCGGGCACGGCCTTCCGCATCTTCTGAGCGCGTTTCCAGTCGAGCTACTGTGGATTCCAGCTCTTTGACTTTCGTTTTAAGTTCCTGTGTGGTCTCCGCGGCGTCCTGCAGAGAGGCTTCCGCAGTGACCATTCTGTCGGTTAGGTTTCGCGCGTCTTGTCTCATCAGTTGAATGTCCGATTTTATTTCGCCGATCTTGTCTTCCATGGATGTTCGCAGTGCTGCTATCGCTTGTAGGATTTGGGAGTCTCGAGGATCTGTTGCCTGAGTCGGAGATCCTTGAACAGCGCTCATCTCCTGTGGAATCTGTTTTGGTCTGACTGAGTTGAAGGCATCCATTGTGACAAGTTTGGGTTTGTGCCTTGGAGGTGGCATTCCTTCTAAAGAGGGCTTTTGGTAAGGTGCTATATGATGTCCGCTTCAAGCTCGTCCACCAGAGCTCTCAGCAGAGTGTTCCGAGAGGTATGTGCAGTGTCGTTGCTGCCTGCAGTGGTAGGGTGTCCGTTGAGTCGTTTGTACAACTGTTGCCCTGGCTTCTTGTTGTTGTTTGGGCCTGACTGTTATGAGGGAGTCCTGGATGCGGCTTTCAGTTCGCCTTAGGTAGGTGACCCCCCTTGCTGCTGGGTATTCTGCTCCTCGCTTCGCCTCGGGACTCATCCGCGTGTTCCCATGTTTTAGGCCTGGTTCCCACAGTGTTATGGCCCCTCCCAACGGCCTGGTTCTCCGGTACGCTTACTTCCCGCAGTGTTTCTTTTCTCGGGACCTCTGGTTGTCAGGAATATAGGGCCGTCGTGGTTTGGTGGACTTTATGGCCTGATGGCTCCTCAGGTCGTTTTCAGTGATTGTGTGGGAGGGTGCCGTTCACTGGTTTGTTATGGGCGCTGCCATTTTGCATGCAGTAAGGTGCTCCCCCTCACTCACCTCGTTATTGTGGGGTATTGATCAAGCAGTTGCCAGCGGGTCGTTCTTCCTCTCGGGGGCTGTGGGGGTTATGGTGCTGTGCTGTTTTCCCCGACTATGGGTGTATCCTTTGGGCAGAAGGTGAGGAAGTGTCCGCTGGGGTGAAGCCACTCTTGGCTGTCGGTGCGGGATGTTTCTTGTGCTGGGGTCCGCGTTATGTGGATGGGCCGAGTGGTGGCCCCCGTCGCGGGGCTCACAGGTTCCCGTCATGGCCTGGCTGATTCTTGGTGTCCTAGGGGGCTCATATCGTGTGTGCAGGCCAAGTGGCGGTCGCCTGCAGGGCCCGCCGGTGTCTATTAGGGGCGCCGCGGACCGAGGGTGAGTATTGCCCGGCGGCGAGGGCCCCCACCTGCCGGGTCCAAAGAAGGGCTGGAAGGCTGTGTGCCCCTCCGTGCGGTGCTCCTCGTCCGTTTGGGGGCCCGTAGCGGCCCGGGCCACCAGTCCCCGCCTTCTCCTCCTCTCCTCGCAGCGGCGGTGTGTGGCGGTGTGCGCCTCGCGATGGTCTCAGCGCAGGGATGGGAGGCGCAGTAGTCCGCTCACCGTCTGTGGCACAGGCGATCAACAATTCGTCACCATCCGGAGCCGCGGGTGCCGCCTCCCTCAGTTCCCGGGCTCTCCTCGTCTGCGGGCTTCGGACGGAGTCGCGGCCGCCATCTTTCATTCCCCGGGACCGAAGCGCGGAGGTCGCGTTTTCGGTGTTGCCGGCTCCGTTTTCGTCTGGATTCGCTCTCAGGCGGTGCAGGCTCGGATGAGGTAGCTGGGGATATGATTGTTTCCGTCCTCGGTCCGGGCTGGAAGTTCTTACAAGGATCGGTCTCAGGATCAGGGCAGGAGCTCAGGAGAAGTACGTCCTCAGTCCATGGATCTAGGCCACGCCCCCTTTCTTCTGTCTATGCCGTTGGTCTGGGATTTGTGTCCTGTTCTTCATGCGGACATCGTTTCGCAAAGGTGGATCCCCATTCTCTCTGCCTGGAGTGCTTGGGCCCAGAACACCCCTGGGACTCGTGCTTCTATTGCGACTCCATCTCTGTCCGGGCACTCCAGCATCGGCTTGTCAGGTGGGAGGAGGTGTTCAGCAGATTCCTCCTCTACATTTGCAGCAGTTCATTGAAGAAAAAAGGAAGCGGCCTTGAAGTTTGTTCCTTTTTTAGGGTGCATCAGCCAGGGGACTCATTCCTGGGGTCTTCAGGGTCCGGGAGGGGCCCAAGTGGCTCTTGTGCCACGGATCCCCCTGAGGTGTCCCAAAAGGGATCTAAACGACACGCCAGAGTTTCCTCTGAGGTTCCCTGCAAAGGGGCTGCCAGGACTGGATCGCCATCTGAGGTTCTCCTTTTGGTGGGCTTTTTTCACCGGGGGTAATACAAGGTTTCCACTTCTGTAACTAAGTGTACAGAGTCTCGTCTCAAGGTTCCTTTTTAAGGGCTATATCTAAGACCTGCAAGATTGAGGGGCCCCTTTTGAGGGCTCTGGCTTGAGGGGGTGACCCTAAGCCTTACCACTCTCGGGCCTGTGGTCGAACTGATCCTGCTGAGGGGAGTAAAGAAGATGGTTAAACACCTTAAGTCTTTGAGTACTGGCTCTGCTGAGGTTCCCTCATTGGGGGCTAATTCATCCGCAGTCTCTAAGGGGTCGCAGAAGCACTCTAGATCGGCTAGCATCAGCTCTGTCGAGGTTCCTTGTCACAAGGCTAAAATGGAACATAAGTACCCCGATACCCCTGTGCGGACCACTGCCTCACTGCCTCACTGACTACTCTGACACAGTTCACCTCAGGCGTTAACAAAATGGCGGTCCAACCACTGCGGTATACAGTGGCCATTTTGTCTACCTCTCACACAAACGTTCACAACGGCTGGTATCGAGAGGCCTGTTTTCAGGTCTGAGCAGCCTTTTCCATGTTTTGTGGATAATGACCCGTTTCGCCCTACTATGGATTGCCGTGCTCTGTCTCCGCTGTTGCACAGTCTCCCTCCCTCCCTCCCTCGTCCGCTCCTTTGGTCTACACGGATTCAATTGGTGGAGGACCATCTGGCAACCATCCTCTTTGTGATCCTGGGAGAATGCCCCTTCTGAGTGGCCTCTAACCCCTCCAGCGCCTAGGCCTTCTTCTGAGGATGCGTTTTTGGCAAGTTTGACACTTATGCACTCTGATCCAATGAAGGTCTACTTTAAGGATTTATTCAAGGAAATGTATCCTAAGCCACCTGAACCGCACCCTGCTCCGGCAATCCCTCTGCAGGTCCCAGTAGTGCCTCCACCACTTCCAGTGGGGTCCCCTCCACCACTGCCTCCACTTTCACCTGTGTTAAGACTCCGGTTGAGTAGTCAGCCCTGCCCTCTCGGCCTGAGGTGCCACGTGCTGCAGATTAGGATTCTGTTCTGGCCGCACTGGATGAGGATCAAGCGGATCAGGACAGCGATGACTCGCCCCGCTCCATTAGAGCCTTTAACGACTGGGTTGTGGATTAGATGACGTTGCTAGACATCCCAATGCCTGAGCCTCCAGCTCCACAAGAAGGGGTCCTTTCTGGAGCTTTTTAACCTGTCGACACAGGAGTGCACTGGCCTAGTCCTTCAAAAGGGTTGTAGGTCAACTGGTCGAATCTAAATGGTCGACAGGACAAATGATCGATTAGTTTTAGATATTTTTTTTTTGTTTTTCACTTTTTTTTTTTTTTGGGAGGGTCGGGTCCCCAATCCTCTTTTTTGCTAAAAAAAAACCTTTTTTCCCCCTAAACGAAAACCTAAAAAAATATATATAACTAAAAAAAAATTTGATCATTTGTCCTGTCGACCATTTGTCCTGTCGACCATTTGACTAGACACCCTTCAAAAGGACGTCCTGGCCGGAGCCTGCAAGGTCTGGGAAAAACCTCATTCTGGGCAACACCTAAACCGGAAAATTGATGCTTGCTACAAGCTACACATGTCTGAAGATATATCCTTGACTGCATGTCCTCTCCCCTCGACTGTGGCAGCAGCTATGCTACTGTCTAAGTCGTCACCTACATCCTCAACTGCAGCGTCTCAGATCCTTTCCAAGGAGGAAAAGCTTTTTGATGAACAAAGTATTTTCCAATTCGGCTCTTGAGCTGCGTCAGGCTAATACCCAATACCGAGCTCATCCTGGCGGCTGCTCATGTCAAGCTGTCGAAGGAGCTTGCAGAGTTTCAGGAATGTTTTCCTCCTGACGGGCTTGAAGACTTCGATGCCGGCTTATCCAATGCCAGAGTTCCGGCGCAGGACCTGCTGGAGGCCGCGGCCCATCATGTTGACACTTCTGCTCGAGGCCTTACGGTTGGAGTAGACCTCTCCCGCCAAGCGTGGCTGCATGCTACGAAGTTCTTGAAGGAGTTTCAGGACAAAGTACTTGATCTTCCCTTGGTAAGGGAAGGTAAGGAACTATTCCACTCTTCTACTGATGAGCAACTCACCAAAACCAAGGCAAGCACGCAAACTGCAATTCATTATCGGTCCTTGCCAAAACCCCAGCTAAGGCATCATGTACTCAAGAGGTCGGGGTCTCAAACGAGGTCCTTCTCTGGTTTTTGAGGCTTTCAGAACCACCATGCGTGCCTGCAGATATTCCCACTGGTGGCCCTCGCTGCAAAGGCAAGGTGGCTGGTTTTTCTCTCGGTCAACAGCCTCCTCTTCAGCAACTGGTGGTCTCCCCGCCGATTAAACATCTAAATTGTTTTTCATCGGTTGCACAAGACTGAATTTCATCTCATCTGGAGGCGTGGCAGACAATCACAGAAGACCGATGGGTTTTGTCTGTCGCCTGGGTGGACTTTCACTACTGCCCCCCCCCCCCCCCCCCCCCCCCACCCAGCTTGCTCTTCAGAGCTGCTGGTCCCAGGCTACGTATCCGGACTCCAAGATGATTCCATTCCCATTCTGCATGCCAGTGGATCTTCAATGGTGGTTGTCCGCCAGCAACCTTTCAGTGTGGACCTCCTTCCAGGAGCCCTGCCCACTAGTAACGTTTACTACAGATTCCTCACTTCTTGGGTGGGGGGAGCAACACAGCGTCACATCGAGGTGTACGATTCGTGGGCACCCCAAGACAACTCTCTATCACCAACAGTGTGGTTCGAATTTGAACTGACAATTCCGTAGCGATGTTCTATATCAATAATTAGCAGGGCGGCGGGGAGCGCCAAGTCTCCGCCTTTGGTAAACCTAGCCATCCAAATTTGGAATTGGGCTATCCAACACTGTCTGTCTTCAAGCTGTGCACATTCTAGCTCACATCAATTTAGCCACAGACTCCTTCAGCCACCAATCTGCGGCGAGTTTAGAGTGGGAGATGAACACTGTTGTTCTCACCAAGATCTTCCAGCAATTGGGTTCTCCAGCGGTGGACCTCTTTGCAACCTCAATGAACCGGAAACTTCCTCTTTATGCTTCCAGGGACGGACTCGGAGTGTCTTCCTTGGTGACGCTCTCGAGATCCCTTGGGACAACATGAAGGCTTACGCTTTTCCTCCTTTGCTGCTGATTCATCGGTTGCTCTGGAAACTCAAGAGTGCCTCCAACTGCACTCTTCTCTTCATAGGCCATTGGTGGCCAGCCAGGTTCTGGTTTTCGGAGTTGCAGCACCTGTTGGTGTGCTCCCGATCAGGTTGCCGCAGATTCCCGACCTTCTTCACCAGAGCGATCATCAGTTGTGGCACCGCTCCCCCCCCCCTCACCACCCCCCCCAATCCTTCAGCTTGGCGGCCTGGTGCCTGAGTTCCAATCATTAGTGCAGTTTAACTTCTCTGAGGATAACCTGCGTATAATTCAAGCAGCACGTAAGCCCTCTACGAGAGCTCAATGCAGGAGCAAGTGGCTTCGATTTTTGTCATTGGTCTCTAGCTAAACAGCTTGATCCCAGACAGACTTGTATTATGTCTTGTCTTTTTTTTTTATCTGACCTTGCAGTCTCTGGCATCCATGTCTTATCATGCAGGACATCCGTATCCGCCATTGCGGCTCATCTGTCCAGACAGTTCCTCTTTTTCACTGGCAAACCCAGTCCTCGAGAGACATTTTTCAGGTCTTTTTCCTCTGGTTCGGGCCCCTCATCCCGAATGGGATCTGAATGTGGTCCTCACCGCTTTATGGCATAAGCCTTTTGAACTGATGGCCACTACCGAGCTCAAGTACCTTTCTTGGAAGGTGGCCTTTTTGATTGCGGTAACATCTGCGAGACGAGTAAGTGAGCTTCAAGCAATCTGTCGAACATCCATTTCTAACTTTCCACAAGGATAAGGTTGTGCTCTGCACTCACTTTTTTTTTTCTTCCCAAGGTTGTTTCTGAAATCTGCTTAAACCATTCAATATCTTTACCGGTTTTCTTCCCGAACCTGGTCTCCGATGCCGAGAGGGCTTTGCACAACCTAGACTTCGTAGGTGCTCTGAAGTTTTACCTCGACAGAACAAGCAAACTTAGAAGTCCTTCACACCTCTAAAGGGAAATCGGCCTCGAAAGCATTCATCTATAGTTGGATAGCTTGATGTATTTCCGAGGCCTACAAAACTCAAGGCCTTCAGCCCCAAAGGGCATTCATGCACATCTGGTCCATGGCAAAGCAGCTGCTGTTTCCTTCCAAAAATGCATCCCTTGGGAGTCCATAGCCAAGGCTGCTACATGGGCTTCCCCTTCGGATTTCTGCAGACCTTGTCTTGAACTGAGCTCCCGGACTGATGCCCATTTTGGCCAGGCAGTTCTTAAGAATTTGTTCCAATAAGGGAAATTTCCATCCACCCTTTTTCCTTTGGTCAGTGCTTGGGAATCTCCCACAATTATGGAGGACAGGGGACGGGACATAGGAGTATGACGAAGTTAGTCACTGTAGTGACTACCTTACACCTAGTCCATAGTCCCCTTTCCTCCATACACCCGCCGTCCCTTCGAATTGGTATCCTCTATTGTTGCTAAGTAGTCCTATAACTGGCGATCGAAAAGGACTGAAGGTCGATGCGCAGGGCGGAGCTCAGGTAGGCGGGGCTGCGTCACGTGCGGTGGCCCCACGTAAAAAGAAAAGGACAAACAATTTTAAAAGTGCTCCGGTCCGTCCCAATGGATGGAATGTCCCACAAGTATTCGTAGCATTCATTTCCAAATAGAACTTTTCTCTGTTTAGCATGGACAGCGTTTATTGCAGTTCCTGTGCGTCACAGCAGACGGAGCAGTTGCGCCATTCATTGTGTTCAAATGTAGCTCGGCTTGTGATTAAGTTGTGGAATCTTTAAAGCTCATGAGGCTGGTGAATCATAAAATGAGAAGCTTGTATGAGAATGTTTTAAAATGTTGCACATTTGAAATTGATCTGAATATATTTTGAGAAACTAGTACCCATTAGGACTATTCAACTCGTTGAATTTCGTATTCGATACTTTGCTAGATTGTCATTTAATCTGATATTAAACGATCTAGGAAGCTGAGCTTTTGTTATTGAGGCGTTGGTTTTAATTGACGGCTTTTTCAAAGGTGTACATAAATTAATGTGACATCATGCATAATCAGGATGACTTTACCTGTGATACCTTGCGAAAGGAGATTGCCAGTCCAAAAAAAATGCTGGCTAGGTTGTTCTTTTTAGGTGGATTGTATGCTTGCATTGAAAGTAAGCAATCCACGTGTGAATTGCAGCCTCCGAGTTGTGCAGTTATTTTTTCTCTCGGCGTCTTCTGTCATTATCTATTGGCCCCAGTCAATCAACTCCTTGCGTGCACTCTGACGTCTCTTTTCAGACGTGTTATTGTTTGTTCCAAGTGTTTGGCAGAGTGGGAGGCGTTTGGTACACTCAATATTAGGGTATAGCTTTCACATTGCTCATCTTACAATGTTGTATGTTTTTGCCATGTCTTTTTGTGGCAGGGGGTTTTCCATGGTCTCCTCACCAGCCTTGCAGTGATATCTGCACTGTTGTCGGTTCGTTTTATGCTGCAGTGGTAGCCGTTCACCCACTGCTGCAGAGACTGGTGCATCATAACCTGCTCCGACCCCCCTCGGCACTAATGAGTAGTCTGCTCATTCATTGATCGTCAGGGGCACTGTTCGTAACTGGGATTGCCTTTATCTGTTGAATCTTCCTCCGTCTCTCAGCAAATACTTGGCTTCTCTGTTCCCCTTAACTTTTTTGTGCAGAACTTCATAAAATTCCTCCTCCGCTTAATGAAATCCTTGTCGGAGGCAATGCCGATCAGTGGGTGTCCTCAAAAATCGAGGTCTTGCTCAGTAACCCCTGGGAGTAATCTCCTGCTCGCCTTTTCTTTAGCATGAAGTGCCTCTTCCTTGGTACATCCCTATTCTATTCGGGAAATGCTTGCCTGTTCTTCGCATTTTTGGACTTGTAGTCGTGAATTTTATATTGGGGGGGGGGGGGGGAAGAGTAGAGCTACATGTCCCAGAATGCAGAGAAACACAAATCAACAAACCTCACTAAAAGAATTGGGTATTCATGGTATCCAAACACTACGGCAGGAGTATTTGCACACTCTTCATTTGCAATAGACCCAGTGATATTTTTGTAACGCAAACCAGGGTCCGATTTTTCCAAGACACAAAACGGGATCCTTTTCTCCACTCTATTTTACCTTGCATTAGATCGCTGCCTTTCGTCCATGCGACTCTCCAGTGATATACAAGGCATCCACATAGACCACTCTAGTTGTCACTTATGCCGATGACTACATGCTTTTCCTCTGGAAACCGCAGTCTTCACTCCCTTACATTTTATTTGTTTTTAATTATGCCAAGATCTCTGGCTATACTCTTACAAGGTTCAAGCTGCAATGGATGTCTCTTCTAATGACAAAAGGTCTACTAAAATATTTAGGAATTCAATTTCCTTCAATCTTTCTTGGCACAAAGGACCTCGATGGTTCAGCTGTTTGTTGCAGGGTACACACACTCCTTGACAAATGTGCACCCCATATTCTCTTGTGGGTGGGACAGGTTAATAACCATCAAATTGATTATCATCTGAGAAGACGTTTATATCGTCTGCATAAACGTTAATAATGCACAAATGTCAAACATCAAAGGCCAAAAGAGGCACACAGCTCCCAAACCAAAAGGAGGACCAAACCGAATGCCAAATGGCGTTCCTGCACACACTAGCATGGTTGTTAGGCAGTTTGACCCTGCAAATTCAGCTCTGCCAGCTGCCCCTTCCAAAAAGTATATATGCATCCTTGGGACCCTATTGTTGCTCTCTTCAGCCCATTTCTCCCACCCCCCAAATCCATCAGAAATAACTTTTTGCTGAGTTTATGGTCCATACTCTAGAGAGCTTGTTTGGGGGGAAAAAAATGCCAGTCCAAGTATAGCAATTCTGATCACTGCGGAACACGTTAGTTAAGTTGAAGATTTAATGGCTAGTATAGCCAACGGGTATACACGCAATCAAGAACTTAATAAAAAATCGAGCGAACTGTATATCTGCACATTTTACGATTGTCTATAGGCTTGATATTTCACATTTTAAAGCTCTCCAAAGAGCTTGGCTAAGATAGCTCATCTTTTGAAAATATTTCTCTCCAACACCTTCAAACTGAAACGCATAGCCTCCTTCATTTTATAAAACAGTAACATGGCTATGGACTCTACCTAAACTATTAAGCTATCGCTGTTGAATACGTCAAAATTGATCTCTGCGAATCACAGTAGAAAAATTAGTGGCGCTATTTCAACTCGAGCACTTCAACATCAGTCACTCAAACGGCACTAGTGGTCTAAGCCATCCGCACTCCTGAAAGGCTTGACATTCTCCATCTTTAAAGTTCTGCTTCTTGTTGACACTACGTTGTCCTTCCAGGTACTTTGCTTCACATGCTGTATAAATGCACGTACATTAGGACCTCTGGCTGAAGATCTGGTTAACGTATTAGACATTTGGAGAAAAAAAACTCATTGAACTCGGAGTTGGTAGTCATTTTTAGTGGCACATATTCGTCACCCCCCTGCCCCCCAATTTCCATTGGATGCAGATAAAAACCATCTGCAATCAAGACTTCAGTCAACGACTGGGAAAAGAATAATCCACTAAATGGTGGACACTGGTATGCTACGTCATGAGATCTGTTGCTACTCTGCCAAAGTTGGGCACAAACAAACCTTCACAAGATCCATGGCCTCTTATCCAGCATTGCCTTACCAAAGGTAATCAATTGGTCGAAGTGGGTGGCCTTGCTAACCCGATTTTAGCTCTTCCTTTAGAATTACATTTATATCTTGGATGCCCCAACACTCGCAGCCTCCCCGTGTCTCTTACAACACCACGCTTTATATGCATTACATTGCCCTTTGATTTTTATTACCTGCTCTATTGTGACCAAAGTTGATGGCGATGTTCTCTTTTCTATCTTCATCCATATCTGTCGCTCCCTTCACTGCATGCTTTCAGGGGCAAGGTATATCTCCCCATAGACTGTCTTAAAGACCCGGTTGAAGTAAACCTGGAATCTGATTAAAAGGCCTGATTTCAATTTTCTTGTCTTCATATCCAGATTACAGGCACTATCTATATACCGTCACTATAACTATTAGTTTTACTCGCAAGTCAAAGAACAGAAAATGGCTTGTTCATGTTCCCCACCAGGTCATTGCACATTTTCTGATTTGAAAACTGATGCTAATGTCGAACCGCTTGCTTTTATTGGTGCATCTTGTGTTGTATTCTTACTTCTCCAGCATGGGGTCTGGCATGGATTCACATGCTCATGAATATTCCCAGTCGTCAGGCTGGGAATCCTCGGTAAAGAAATCAGTATCGGTTTCGTTTCTGATCTGTCTTTCATAGTAGTAACCAATCACTGATCTCTGTGTCATACTGACCACAGCCAATGACTGCCCTCTCCCTAAGCCCCGCCTCTGGCAGCCAGCCTCAGATTTTTACCGCACCTTCAAATGTTGGGAGTCCTCGTGCTTAGCTCTCGAGCTTTTGCTGCGTGTTTCGCGCTTTTTCAGGTGAATTTTCACATTTTTTTGGTTAATCGAGCCTCAAGCTCCACCGTTTATACTTCCGTTAATGGGTACCCGTTGCAGGATTTTCCTACGCCCCTCAAGGGTGAAGATTTCGTCGAATCAACCTCTTGGAGGATTCCGGAAGATTTGCGGCCTACTTTGAGATGGCCCAGGACGCGAGTTCGTCACCCGGACCCAAGCTGTTTCGCAGCTGCCTTGGATGCGGGTTGCAGAATGTGTTTAAGGTAGGGGTGTCATGGTATTAGTTTTATGACGGTACAATAACCTTCCTGCCAAAAGACGGTATATCATGGTTATCACGGTATAGCAGGTGGAGTTAACCAATCTTAATATTTTCTAAAAGGTCACAAATTGTCAGATTTATCATCCCAAACAAAACCAGGCACCCAGGGCCAGAATTTGGCTTTTCAAGATACTTTCTACTGAAATGCCACCCCTTGCTTCCACCAAACACATGTGGAGAGGAGGAGGTGTGGGGGGGAGCCCTGCTGCGACTGGCAAAGCAAACTGAATAGCTTTTCTTAAGTGGTCATTTTGGCTTTTAGCTCCCCTACTGGCGACTGGTGAAGATGAACATGTTGCCATCTTTATAACCTGCATGCCACAGATCAACAGAGACTGATGGTAGTATAAGCTTGTGCGCATACACACACACACACACACACACACACACACACGCACTCTCTTTACCTTACAGCCTTTAGTTTACTTGTGGGCCAAAAGGTGTTCATGTAATCACGGACATGTTACCCTTTGGTATGGCAGCAGGGAATACCCACAGAGATGAGTGAATTTCGCAGTGTGACTTATTATATGTAAATTCAATTATAGAACCAGGGAAATCCCCCATTGTCATATGTTTAGCAAACATTATCCATTATAAATCTATAAACCCCAAAGCCACCAACCCAAAGTAAAGCCTTTCCCTTCTTGGCACTGTATTTATTTATTCTTATTGCTAACATATTGATTTTGTGTCAGGCACGTGTGGTTTATGGAATGGCATTAAAAACTGCTCCAACTAAAACTACTTGGCAGATGGCACATCCAACAGTGCAAGACCAAGACTGTGCAGCACTTGCTTACTGCATCCTTTCCAAATCAGATTGAAAAGCACACTTCACGGTATAAACGGTATACCGGTATAAACAATGTGACGGTTATTATTGTTCAATTGAGTGGTTCACGGTATCTTTAACGGTATACCGTTATACCGTTACATCCCTAGTTTAAGGAGGACGAACATTCCCGATGCCTCTACTGTCTTCATGGGGACAAGACTCATGTAGAGAAGGACTGCCAGTTCTGCAAGAACTTGTCGGAGCGGACCATGAGGGACTGTCGATCCCGTCTCGCCAGCTGGTTGGAGAAGGGCTCAACGGGTGAGAAGAAGAAGAAAGGGTCGGTTTCTAAGTCCTGTGCGGGTGCCCCGGCGACGGGGGCCCAACACCAGGCCAAGCGCCGCAAGTCCGCTGGCTGCGGGAACGCCGAAAGGTCGGGCTCTTCGGTCGCCAGGCAGGGCGTACCTTCCCCGGCACCGTCAACCACGAGCCAGCGCTCCGGTTCGGGGGAGAGGAAGTCCGAGACCCTGGGTAAGATCCGGGAGAAGCTGCGTCCGATCGCGGGAGAGGAGGAGCGAGGTGTCGCCCCTCCCCCTAAGGAGAAGGCCCAGGACACACTTAAGGTGGTGAAGGCCCCCACCCAGCAGGCAAAGGCCTCTATCGAGGCGACTCTGGCCAAGCCGGCAGAGACCCCGCCAGCGGAGACTGCCTCTGGGATTAGAGTTTCCTTGCCGCCAAGGAGGGAATCCTCTTTTCAGCCCATCGTCGTGGCCGCCATGGTGGAAGAAGCGAGGGGGGGCACGGTAGCCTCCTCGAGCTCGGAGTCAGCCTCGGAGGAGGAACTGACCGAGGCTGTGAGGAACCTCGAAGTTCCATTCGAGAAGGTTCGATCCCGTAAGGAAGAACCGCGGGAGATAACCGAGGAAGACGACGATGGTGAGGAAGAGCAGCCTTTCCTTCCGGCGCGGCCGGAACCTAGGCCTCAGGATGGCTCGGCGGCCATTTTGTCTGCGATCCAGTCCTTATGCTCTGAGATGAGGACAAGATTCCCACGGCCCAGGCCGGAGGACCCGCAACCTGGTCCGTCGGGAAGTCCTCAGAACTAACGACGGAGGACCTAACCCTCTCCTCCGCTCGCCCCCATAAGGCCTACAGTTACCTCCTCATCCTCCCACGAGTCGGGAGATGACGGTGAGTTGGGCTCGACGACGGTTTCTGAGGGCGACGACGACGGAACGGGTCTCCCGTCGCACGGGACTCACGGCCCGACGAGATTGGCTCATTCCACGCCATGATCGCCAGAATTGTTCCAGATCTGCCCGGAGGAGCAGAAAAAGAAGGTTTCCTCTATCAGCGCCGGGAGGCCAAGAGGAAGACTGTCATCGCGGTGCCTCTAATCGATGATATCTGGGAGGAGGGCCTGTCGGTACTCAAGAACCCCTCCACGGCACCAGCCAAACGGGACTGGTACAAGAAGAAGTACCGGGTCCCCGAGACCGCTCCCCTGTGCCTCAGGGCCCAGCCAACGCCAGACTCGGTCGTCTCGGCGGCGGCGAAGAAGAAAGCGGCGGGGTCAGGAGCCTCAACGTCGAATTCCCCTCCGGACGGCGAGGGAAAGAAGTTGGACGCCAAGGGGCGACGGGTCATTTCGTCGGCGGCGACGACGATCAAAGTGGCCAACGCCCTGGCGATCGTGGCCCGTTACGACAGCGAGCTCTGGTTTAAGCTGGCCCCCATATTGGACTTCCTACCGGACGACAAGAGGTCCGAGGCCCTGGAAATACTTCAAGAAGGTGAGGTGGCGTCGGACCACACCATAACGGTGGCAACCGATATTGCCGATACCGGGTTCCGCCAGCTGGGCAACAGAGTTTGCCTACGACAACGGGGTTGGCTCCGGGCGACCGACTTCCGTCAGGACGTCCAGACCAGGGTGTTGGACATGCCGTTCGACGGCAGCAACTTGTTCGGGAAGGCGGTGGACGAATCCCTCCAAGCCATAAAGACTGACACGGAGACGGCCCGCGCCCTAGGAGCCCTTCAGCAACGACGGCCCTTTCGTAGCTCCGGAGGCAGACAGGGGGCCTCCAAGGGATCCAGCGGTGGCTCGTCGTCGTACCGCCAGGCGACACGCTCCTCGTCTCAGGAGGCCTACGTTGGTGGCGGCAAGCAGGGAGCGCCTCGTCGGCGTCGGCAAGGTGGCCAGGGCGGCAAGACCACCACCTCCAAGCAGGACTGAACCGGCTGTGGCCTCGGGCCCCCACCGAAGCACCCAGGTGGGAGGCCGGCTGACGAAGTTCCGACCGTTGGGTGCTGGATACCCTGGCAAGAGGACACTCTATCGAATTCCTGAAGAAGTGCCCTCACGTTCCACCTGTGGCCAGGAAGGAAAATCACGTCCCGCAACTGCTGTTGGAAGTACGGGCGATGCTCAGAAAAGGCGCCATCGAGCTCGTCCCGAAGAGGCTCCGGGGCTCCGGGGTGTACTCAAGGTACTTCCTCGTCAGGAAGAAGATGGGCGGCTAACGCCCCATCCTGGACCTTCGTCGTTTGAACAAATACATCAGGTCACAAGTTCAGGATGGTCACCCTCCAGCACGTGCTGGGACAGCTGGAGGAAGGCGACTTTCTATCGTCGTTGGACCTGGAGGATGCTTACTTCCACGTTCCCATCCTCCGACGTCACCAAAAGTTCCTCAGGTTCGTCGTCCAGGGACGCCACTACCAATTCAGAGCACTGCCGTTTGGATTGAAGTCGGCCCACAGGGTCTTTACCAAGTGCCTAGCACCTGTGGCGGCACGGCTGCGCCTGCAGGAGATTCACGTCTACCCCTACCTGGACGACTGGCTCATCCGCTCCAGGACGAGGGAACTCGTCGTCGAACACACTGCGATGACCGTCCAGCTACTCACAGACCTGGGATTCGCCATAAATTACCCAAAGTCCCACCTGGTGCCGTCGCAGGTGGCCCTGTTTTTGGGAGCGAAGCTCGATACAGTGAGGCGCCTGGCGGCACCGTCGGAAGAACGGACGAAGACCATTCTAGGCAAAGTGCAGCGCCTGCTAGCCATGGACGTGGCCAGGGTGAGGTTCCATCAAGTCCCTCCTGGGGATGATGTCCTCTTGCATCTACCTGGTGCGCCTCTGCAGACTAAGGATGCGCCCTCTTCAAGAATTTCTCGACGCCCATTGGATGCAGGCGACGGGCACCTTCGAAGACAGGGTCCCCCTCAACGAGGTTTTCCGGCGGGCGATTCAGTGGTGGGGCGTTCGAGCGCACCTCACGGCGGGCACGGACTTTCAGATGCCGGCGTACCAGGAGACGGTGATGACGGACGCTTCCCTGGAAGGTTGGGGCGCCCACACCGGAGATCTCCACGCAAGAGGCCTCTGGCTCCTGGAGGAGAAGCTCCTGCACATCAACATCCTGGAACTCTGAGCCGTGTTCTGGGCTCTCAAATCGTTCCTCCCGTCGCTCAAGGGCAAGGTGGTGCGGATCTTCACGGACAACACCACGATAATGTTTTACATACGGAAGCAGTGAGGCACCAGATCCCCAGCCCTATCCAAGGAGGCACAGGATCTGTGGCACTGGGCGGTCGCCCAGGGGATGTTCCTGGTTCCCTTCCACCTGGCAGGAGAAAGAAACACCATTGCCTACTCGCTCAGCAGGGAGCTGCGCGCGTGTCACGAGTGGGAGCTGCGCCAGGATCAGGTGGATAAACTCTTCCGACGATGGGGCAAACCCCAAATCGACCTGTTCGCAACGGCGACGAACTCGAAGTGCCAGAGGTTCGCCAGCAGGTTTCCCCAGCCGAGAAGCATGGGCGATGCGTTCTCGTTCCCCTGGGACGGCCTATACCTGTATGCGTTCCCTCCGTTGCCGTTGTTGCTTCGACTCATCAACCAGCTCAAGAGGTCCCGCTGCAGGATGATCCTCGTCGCACCGGCGTGGCCGAGGCAGATCTGGTTCCCGGACCTTCTGGACTGGTCAACGTCCCCATCGATCAAGCTGTCGGCGGACGCGGATCTTCTCTCCAGAGAAGGAGGCGCCATCTTCCACCACGACCCGGCGTCGCTGAACCTGCAGGCTTGGCTCCTGCAGCGCTAGAGTTTGGAGGGTACGATATACCGGCGGACTGCAGAGGTTCTTGCAAAGGCCAGGGCGTCCTCGACTCTCAAATGCTACTGTCATAAGTGGAAGAGGTTCTCTATCTGGTGCCGAGCACAGAAGATCAACCCCCTACGGATTACGGCCCCTCACGTGCTGCCGTACCTGCTATCGCTGGCAAAGGCTGGGCTAGCCCATGCCTCCATTAAGATTCATCTGGCGACGATCTCCGGATATACCAGAACCACAGGACGGACGTCCCTGTGGTCCCATCGACTGGTAAAAGAGTTTATGAAAGGACTGTTCCGGTCGTTCCCGCCGGTGAAGGCCCTGGCCCCGGCGTGGGAACTTAAAGTTGTGCTGACCACGCTCATGGGGCCCCCATTCGAGCCGATGCACTCCGCACCGATGAAGTTTGTGTCGTGGAAGACTGCATTCCTGGTGGGCATTACCTCCGCACGACAAGTGGGAGAGATCCAGGCCCTATCCTGCAAAGCACCGTACTTGACTTTCCATGCCTCGAGGGTGGTGCTTAGGACACACCCCTCCTTTATGCCCAAGGTGCTGTCGGACTTCCATCTTAACGAGCCCCTGGTGTTACCAGTTTTCTTCCCGTCTCCTTTGTCGCCGGCCGAGAGGACTTTGCACTCGCTGGATGTGGCTAGAGCGCTGAAGTTCTACGTGGACCGCACGAAGAGTTTTCGGAGGACATCACAGCTGTTTGTGAACTTCGGACCTGTGAATCAAGGGAAGGCTCTCTCTAAGTCTTCTATTTCCAGATGGCTCTCCGGCTGCATCATGCACTGCCACCGGTTGGCTAACCGACCGCTGCCAGGCCGTCCGAGAGCCCATTCGACCAGATCGATCGCTGCTACTACGGCGTTCCTATCTGGTGTACCCCTGCTGGACATCTGCAGGGCTGCTACGTGGAGGTCGACGCACACCTTCACGAGATTCTACTGCGTCGATCGGGATTCCAGGGAGGAGTCCAGGGTCGGCCAAGCAGTGCTGCGCAACCTGTTCTCTTAAGGTGAGCCTGGTGAGGAGGTAAGAGACGCTTAATGTTGAGTTGTTGTATTGCGTAATGTTGAGCCTTTTGCCACCTCCCGTGGTTGTGCATGTGTGTACTGCTATGTATTCTTATATTCATGAGCATGTGAATCCATGCCAGACCCCATGCTGGAGAAGGAACAAGTTACTTACCTGTAACTGTTGTTCTCCAGTATGGGTCTGGCATGGATTCACATGCGAACCCTCCCGCCTACCCCTCTGCGGCTCTTCACTTGGTCATACTGCCACTTTACGTGCTACCAAATCTGAGGATGGCTGCCAGAGGCGGGGGCTTAGGGAGGGGGCAGTCATTGGCTGTGGTCAGTATGACGCAGAGATCAGTGATTGGTTACTACTACGAAAGACAGATCAGAAACGAAACTGATACTGATCTTTCTTTACCGAGGATTCCCAGCCTGACGACGGGGAATATTCATGAGCATGTGAATCCATGCCAGACCCATGCTGGAGAACAACAGTTACAGGTAAGTAACTTGTTCCTTTTTAGTTTGGGCTATTACCTGGCAGAGCCACCTGTGAGCCGAAACTATGGTATTAGAATACGGATGGGGAGAAATGGCATATGAGGAGGAACACACAGCCTGAAGGGTTTTGGTTATTTGCCCACTCATTGACTGCCCATGACCATTCTCACCCAGTTCCTGCCCTTCCCTGCCAAAAACGCCTCCTCATAGGAACTCTCAACTCGCTTTACCAGACCTGCCATAAAACTTTGCACTCGTAAGTGCTTGACCGTGTTTTTTCTGGGCAGTCTTCTGAGAGTTAATGTCTTCATTGAAGCTGCAAAGAGCTACTGGTGCAAAACAATGCCTAAACAGGTCTGCCTTCAGCCACTCTCTTTATGCGTGTCCTTCACAAAGCCCTGGCAACCGACATTCGTCTCGGGTGGATAGCTCAGCGGCAACGTGCTCGCCTTTGACATGGAGCCACACAGGTTCGATCCCTGGGTCCGCGCTTAGAAACCTTTGGGTATTAAGCGTGTTATAAATAACCTATTATAACATTGGTAAAGCCAACAGTTTTGGCTTGTGTACGTATTCAACATTTGCCAGGCACAGCTATTGGATGCCCAGGTACTCGCACCATTTTGCACCTGCTACCATCAATGGTTTGTTAATGCCAGTACGGCAGTGTCTGACACGCTTCTTTCCCATGCCTACACAAAAGCCCGAACTGTTGGCATAACCTTTGCTTGTTCTAATTTTTTCATCTATTTTGTACATATACCAGGATAAAATTCAGCCAGCAGAGGTCACTATTGTACAAGGAAGACTAGTGATCAATGCATATTACGCCAGTTCACCTAATGGAAATTCATTTTAAAAACGTTGCACATAGCGTTACTATTTCTGTGGAATTGGTTTGTTTTTTGATGATGCTCGTATACTTGTAGGCACATAAACCTTGCAATAGTGTGTATTTTGTGTGGTGAGATGCTTCTGTACTAGCTTTTCTTGATTCACATATTTAAATAGTGGCTGTACGATATTGCCTTTGGTAGTCTTGGAAAATGGGGGCATTGTTCCACAACACGTTATAATATAATAATACTAATTTGGCATTTATATAGCGCTACGAACCCTCAGGATGAGCGCTTCTTACTATTACCCACAGTGTGTGGTGCTCATTTAACGACCTCAGAAGGATGAAAGGCTGAGTTTGGCCCTGCCGGGAATCGAACCTGCATTAGCAAGCTCGGCCCGATGTCAAAGCGTACGCTCTACTCACTGTGCCACTTGACCGGCTATAGCTAGGACTTGGTAAGTAAATGGCATGGGCTATGAAACTTTGCTCATTGCTGCACTGGTGATCTATTGGCCAAATTAGTCCAGTTTTTAAAGACGCTTCTTTGACAGGTCAGACCTTCTTTGATTCCTTTTCTATAGTTTATTATACCATTTTAAGGACACTGCTACGACGGTGCAGGTATTTTTATAATGTCCAGACACAAATGTTCAACTGTTGCCTCAGTAGCAATTCTGGTGTGCCCCAATTCTGTACAGAGCAACGGCCATCGAGTACTCCGGAGAGCCCATTTTAGGATGATCTATGCCCATTTGGCTGATTTGTTTAAAGGACAGAATTTTTCTTCTGTGCTTTTTAATATCTGTTCCCTTCGCTTAGAATTTTCACTCGTTAAGTAGTCACGATATTACCCATTATGGCACAAGAGATTATGTAGTAACTTTATGGCACTTGCAGTTTGGCTCTTGGATTACAATGTTGATATTTAGCTTTAATAACCCTTTCGTCTAGGATATGTCCGACGCATATATGGTTGCGCTTCTTATTTAACCTCTGACAATATTATATCCATTATGTTTTTACATGTTTTTGTTCCAAGATGGTGGCTTTGTTAGTATCTCAATTTCATTGAATATGTGTATTTATTAAATGTTATATAGCGCTTTACATGAAACAAGAATACATAAGCAGTACAATACATATCGTGAGCCAAGAACAATATATAGAACAATTTGCAGAGTTCATTGGAGAACAACCTGGATGGGATAGGTGAGTGAGTGAGTGAGTGGGTGGTACGGAGTGGTAAGGGGGGGTGGGTGGTAGGAGTACAACCTGATTAGGCTATAGAAGATGAAAAGTAGTAGAGGGTGGTCGGGGGGGGGGAGGAGTAGGTGGGCTTTTAGGGTGGAGCAGAAAGAAGAGTATGAGGAGATAGAGCGGATCGGTAGAGGAAGAGGGGGGGCAAGGAGCTGGAAGGAGTGGAAGCAGCAAGGGGCGCATGCTGCAGGTAGGACAGTGAGTAAGAATTGATCAGCAGAGCAGAGAGGACGAGAGGGGGAGGAGGGAGGATTGGTAAGGAGGGGCTAGGTCATGATGAGATTTGAAGACAAGAGTAAGTTCAATTTGAGTTGGGAGTGAAAGGAGAGCCCGCCAAGAAAGGATAGGGAAGGGGAGCTGGAGTCAAGAGGAGAGGGGGAACAGAGTGTACGGATAGCAGAATGGTAAAGTGATTGAAGGGGGGCAAGATGTGAGGTGGGGAGGCCAAAAAGGAGAGCTGAGCAATAGAATAGACGAGAAAAAATGAGGGAGGAAATTAGGAGTTTGGCGTGAAAGGTGAGGGAAGATCGAATTTTGCAACCATGATACAGATGGAAGCGATAGACACGGGAGGTGAGAGATGTAGTGAGAAAAGGAGATGTTCGAGTCGAAGTGGAGGCCAGAGGAAGAAGAGGAAGTTTCTGTTTTCACGATATATATTGAGCCTGCAATATAAACTTGTAAAATTGCCTGACGAAGTCCCGTTTGGGAACGCGTGTCGTTATTTCTCCAGCATTGGATACTTCATAGATTCACCTGCTATGAACATTCTCCCGTTGTCAAGCTGGGAATACTCGGTTAACTTTCACAGTAATTAAAGGAACAATAGCCAATCTCGCTTCATTTGGGTGCTTTTGGCCTCCACCAATGGGATGTAGTGTAGTTCCTCCCCTGCAGATTCCCTTCAGATTCTATGCGCATGTCCTCAGGGTTTTAAAAGCTCCACAACTTCAATTTCAACAGTTTGGAAGATACCTCCACAAAAGTTATTTCACCTGTCTTAGAGATAGGTGAGGGAAAGAATGGTGGGGAATTCATATTTATTCAATGCCTGTGCCACTTGTGGCTTAAAGAATGACTGAGGGGGATAAGCATGCTGAATGCATTTACTGCTTACACCCCCGTCACTCTGAGGATTGTGGCCACTATACATGTCTTTTGAGCCCACAAGCCAAGTCCTTCGGCCCTGGCTAGTGAGCGCGTCCTTCAGGTGTGACATCTGTATATTTGAACATACTACCGGGCCACTAGCAATGGCCAGTGGCCATGGCCTTCGTCTGTGTCCACTTTCCACCACCCCCCCTTAATGTAGCTGTAAAACATTTTTTTCTTTACATTTTTTAAAAAGAAAATTTTCCCCATAACCCTGATATTTGTTATCAAATGACTGATTATTGGAAAAAACAATGCAAAAAATGCTTCGCTGCTCTCCCATACATTCACTAAGTGCACCCCCGAATCTTGGAATGCTCCCCTACAGTCCTCAACTCCCCAGCCCTCTCCCATTCCCCACCAACACTTGTTTCTTGTGAAAGACTTTCAATCCTGATCTAGTTTTCTTTGATAGCTTCGGTTATCCCACTGAATAACAGCGGCAACGAGAAAACATTAGTGTTCTGAACTGCTCCTTAAGCCCCGTCCAACTCTCACATTTCTTATGGTATCTTCTTTCTCCCTCACCACCTCTAGCCTGATGCCATTTCATAGTACTCCTACGTCCCGTCCCCTATCCTCCATACCTGTGGGACATTCCGTCCATCCGTACGAAGCCAGAGCACTTTTAAAGCATCAAAAAATGAACTTTGTTGTCCTTTTTTATTTTTACACTGGGCCACCGCACGTGAACGTAGCCCCACCTTCCCAAGCTCTGCCCTCTGCATCGCCCTTAGTCCTTTTCTCTGCGCGTTTGGGGTCTGACGCACTTACATCTTGGGGAATATTTTTCTTTTGTTCCCTTGTCCTTCATATTCCTGCTCCGGTTCCAGTGTCGTCTTTATTCCATCTATGCTGGAGCGTCTGGGATTCGTGTCCTGTTGGATCCCCACTCTCTCTGCCTGGAGTGCTTGTGCCCGGAACACCGGTGGGACTCCTGCTTCTATTGCGACTACTGCTCACTCCGGGCACTCCAGCATCGGCTTGTTAGGTAGGAGGGGGTGTTCCAGCGGATTCCTCCCCCATATTTGCAGAAGTTCATTGAAGAAAAAAGGTAACGGCCGGTAAGTTTGTTCCTTTTTAGGGCACCCTGGCCAGGCAACTCCTTCCCGGGGTCTTGGGGGTCTGGGAGTGACACAAGTGGCTCTGGTACCGGGGATCCCCCAGAGGTGTCCCGAAGGGATCAAAACTGCACTCCAGAGTTTCCTCCCAGGTTCCCTGCAAAGGGGCTGCCAGGACCAGATCTTAATCTGAGGTTCCCCTTTTGCGGATTAAGTTAAGCCCAGTACTTCTGGGGCTTTTGTCACTGGGGTTATTCCACAGGTTTCCACATCTGGAACCAAGTGTATACTCTCTCGTCTCGAGGCTCCTTTTTAAGGAACCTCTCGCCCTTTGATCTCACCCCTACATCAGGTAACTTATGTCCTAGATATTCCACTCAATCCTTATCAAACATGCACTTCTCCTTCCTCAATGTTACACCTCTCGCTTCCAAAACACTTCCCTATCAAGGGTGGCATCATGCTCCCTTTCATCTTTCCCTGAAACCAAGACATCATCCTGAAAGCAGAACACATCACTTAAACCTCTAAACAGCCTATCCATTATTTTTGGGAAAACGGAGGACGTGGACACCAGCCCGAACAGCATCCTCCTAAACTGGAATACACCTTCATGCTTAATAAACACTGTTTCTGTGGCTTGTGAATCTGCTTAGATCACATGCTATGCATAGGCCGACATCTAGTGGTAGACGCAGAGTATTCAATGTTTTGTTTTCGAAACTCGAAAAGGGACGTCGACTGGGGATGCAGCACAGTTCATCCCACTGTTCCATTCTGTCCGAAGGCACATTCAGCCTTCTCTTCTTGCGTCCAATCTGACAAGGGCAGTCAACCCACGCATTGAGAATATTTAGGCCAGCCCCATCAGACCCATTGTACATTAGGGGGTAGCTAAAGCCCGATTCTCTAGTGACCACCACAAGGAAGAGAGCGGGCACACATTTAGCCTCTGAGGAAGCCCCTCCTGACAAGGAGAGCAAAAAGATGTACACCCAAGGCAGGAAAGTGGCTTCCTCAACACTACGCTACTGTCCAGTTATAATTGCCACAAGTGGGACGAGATCTCACAGCAAATTGACTTTGTCCCAGAACCCCTAAAGACACACCTCTTACAGTTTAAGGGAGACAAGTAGCAAGCTGCATCCTTTAAAAATAATTTAGACGCAGCAGACCATGCAGGGCGGATTGTGGCGGAAGGCACCCTCATCAAATGCCATGCATGGCTACGTCAATCAGGTTTCAAGTTGGAGACCCAAGCCACCCTTTAGAACATGCCTATCGAGCCCAACGCATTATTCAGTGAAGTCGTTGTGGACACACTGAAAAGTGCCTAGGAGGAATATGGCACCCTCAAATCCCTGGGACAACTCAGAAACAAACCCTTTCATGCAGAGAGGAGGTTCTAAAACACGCTGGTTTAGAGGACAGAACTCCCAACAGTCCTCCAACTACAACCAGGGCAGGCAGAGTTCATCTTGGGGTTCCTCACAGGAGCAGTCGTAACAACATTTTCAAAGGGGTCGCAAAAGGTCCGGAAGTAGAGGCATATCCTCCTCAAGAGGAGGCTCCACCCCTCTGAAGCAATGACCACCCGCTACAGGTCCCCTCCCATGCCCCTCCAGTAGGTCGTATTTCTCATTTTACCCACACATGGGAGGGGGGGGGGGGGAATCACATCGAAGTGGGTAATACAAACATCAACCAACCACTAAGAGATAGACCAGCTAAGCAGGAACAACAGCGAATCCTGCTAGAAGAGGTCAAGGCACTGCATCTAAAGGATGAAATCGTCCCGGCAAACCAGGTAAACAAGGGTATCTATTCAATGTACTTCTTGTGCCAAAGAAACACCTAACAATGTGCCCTGCGACCACTTAGCCACAGAAATTCTGCATGACCACGCTACAAGAAGTAATCCCACTGCTAAAACAGGGGGACTTGGTGACCACCTTGGACATGAAAGATGCATACTTCCATATTTCAATGTTCCTAGCGCACAGAAGATTCCTGCGCTTCAAAATAGCAAATCAACACTACCAATTCAAGGTGCTCCCCTTTTGGCCTAGCCTCCGCTCCAAGGGTATTCACCAAGGTACTGGCGGCGCACCTACGCGGAGAATCGATCCCAGTGTACCCTTATCTGGACGACTGGCTGATAATGGGGGAATCCCATCAAATTTGCAATCAAAATACAAAAAGAACAATCGATCTGCTGTTCCAATTGGGATTCTCAATCAACGAGAAAAAATCAGTCTCGTTCCAATCAAGACAAAACAGTTCTTAGGAGCCATCATAAAAACAGGAGAGCTGCAAATACTGCAGTATCTAGCTGGTCGCCAAATAACTGTACGCAAACCAATGCGTTTGCTCGGGATGATGGCTTCATGCATTTACCTTGTTCTGCATGCACGGTTGCGCATGCGCCCAATGCAAGAGTGGTTAGCGAAACAGTGGTCTCGGGCAATCAGTCAGTGCGACGATCTAGTGGTGGTTTTGCGAACCCTAGTTCAAGCGCTACGCTGATGGACAAAGGAAAATCTGTTAAAGGGAAAACCATTTCACAACCATACAGTGCAAATGATTGTTACAACAGATGCATCGCTCACCGGGTGGGGAGCCCATTATCTTCACCACACAGCGCATGTGCTGTGAACGCAAATCACAGTCCAAAATCACAAACCTTTTGGAGCTGCTAGCAGTGCTGAAAGCCCTAAAAGCTTTAAGTGTATCTATCAGGTCAAACAGTACAAGTCCTCACAGACTGCACCACTGCCATGTTTTACATGAACAAGCAGGGAGGCACACACTTTCCAAGTCTGTCCAGGCTAGCCCAAAAAAATGTGGAAGTGGGCACTAAAGCGGAACGTGTTCCTAGTGTCGCAACATGTTCCAGGGACACTCAATTCTCTAGCAGACTCGATGAGCAGAGATCCCCTACCCGAAGAGCACGAGTGGCAGCTCAGCAGAAACATTTCAGACAAATCTTTTCCCTCTGGGGCTATCCTCCATTAGACTTAATCACCACAAGCCTAACCACACAATGCCCAGACTTCACATCCAGGTTTCCCCAACCCGGATCCAAGGGGGAAACGCCCTGTGGATAAGCTGGTATGGGAAATGTACTTGCGCTCCCCTCCACCCCCCCCCCCCCCCCAACCGAAACACTGCTCCTGAGCAAGTTGGTGAAAGAAATGCACCAGGGACAGTCCTGGTTGCTCCTATGCGTGCAACAACTTTGGTTTCCGCATCTGCGCAAACATGTGCCAACCAATCAAACTCCTGTGCCGCTTCAACATGCTCACCCAGCGCGGAGAGAACGTTACACCCACATCCTCAATCTATGTACTTGGCAGCTTGGCTCCTTAAGTCCTAGAGTTTGGTCATTTTGAAACTGCCTCAAAGGTGTATGGAAATCCTCAGAGGCACGTAAACCAAACACCAGACACTATTACTTTAACAAATAGAAAAGATTTGTAATCTGGGGCCAGTCAAAAAATGTAAACCCTATCAAATGTACTCCGTCACACATTCTTCATTTCAAGCTCCACTTACTAGACTCCGGCCTAGTATTCAATTACATCAAAGTTCACCTAGCTGCTCTATCTGTGTACATACTTCTCAAAGCAAGGTGTTCTGGTGGAAAGTACCTGTCATTAAGGCATTCATGGAAGGAGTAAAAAGGCTTAAACCTCTTCTCTCCCCCACACCCCCCCATTTCAAACCCGCGTCCAGGGTGGGGATCTAAATGTGGTACTCCCAAAGCTCACTGGGCCTCCCTTTGAGCCTATGCGCAAATCCAGCCTAAACACCTAGCCTATAAAACATTTTTTCTGGTGGCCATGCCCTCCATAAGAAGTTGGTAAACTGCAAGCATTCAGTGCAAAACCCTTTCTTTATCGACGAAGACAATTTGGTACTAAAAACACATCCTAGGTTTTCACCTAAATTCATATCCAAGTTCCATGTCAACCAGTCCATTGAATTACCCGCTTTCTTTCAAAACCCTTCAAACTCGGCTGAGAAAAACCACCATACACTAGATGTAAGGAGGGCCGGTTCTTTACTATGTAAACAAAACTGCTATGAAAAAACAGATCAACTGTTTGTCTCCATAGCACCTGGCAGGGAAGGTGATCACGTTTCAAAAACCGCCATCTCCAAATGGATAGTGAAATGCATACAGCAATGCTACTCTCTATCAAAGAAAACTCTCCCTTTCAAACCAAGAGATTACTCTACCAGGGGTGCAGGAGCTACTTTGGCCTTTATTGCAAACATCCCGCTGGATGCCATTTGCAAAGCAGCTTTATGGAGTTCTATACATACCTTTATTCAGCATTGCTGCATTGACACACAATCTAAAGCAGATTCACAGGTGGGATAAGCAGTGCTAAAACATCTATTTTCCGCTGTACCATCTCACAACCCACCACCTTCTCCAGACTATGCTCCCCAATCTATGCATAGCATGTGATTTAAGCAGATCCACAAGCCTCAGAAGGGATATATTACTCACCGCATTTGTATTTCTGATGCTTGTATCTGCATAGATTCACATGCGCCCAACCTTCCTCCTCTCTTGGAGTACAGGGTGCATAGATGTATTTCTGGCTTTCTTTCTGATCTGTTTTGGATAGTATTACTGGCACGCCCTGTTGACGTCCCTTAAAATGTAATTCTCCGTGGCTACCAGTAGATGCCGGCCTATGCATAGCATTTGAATCTAAGCAGATGCAAGCATCAGAAGTACGATTACGGTGAGTAATGTATTCCATATTTCCCACTCTCCTCATCCAACTTAATTTGATGATACACTGATGCCATATCAAGTTTTGAAAATACTTTACCATCACCAATCAACGCCAACATCTCACCCATATTGGGTAAAGGGTGCCTTTCCACCATAACGCACTTGTTCACCTCCCTCAAGTCCACGCATAAACGTAGTTCTCCAGATGCCATTTTCACCACCATCAACGGAGAAATCCACTGCGTTCAGTCCGCTCTCTATCGCACCTGCCACAAACAACAACTTCAATTCTTTCCTGACACCCTCTCTCATGCTCAAAGGAAGTGTCGCCACATTGCTGCAATAGGCTAACACTCCTTTTTTAGAAAAATCTTATGCTTCATTCCTTTCACCTTCCCTATTCCTTCCTTAAATACCTTCTTCAATTTGTAGCATACCCACTCTCCAGCATGCAGCACTTGTTCCCTTGCATTCGGATCCAATTTTATCTTTCAAGTTCTTTTGAGCTCTCCACCCTAAGAACATAGCACCCTTTTTCGTAACATACACCTTCCTTTGGGTACACCTTCCTTTTAAAATTCAGCTCTGCACTGAAATATACTAGGAGTTCTATTTTATCCATATTATATTCAACGGGGATATGTTTTTTCCGGATTCAACACATTCCCATACAACACATGTTCGTACACATCTCTTGACATCGGGGACATCTTAGTTCCTGAATCTGCCATCATTGACACAAACTTCATTCACACCCACAACGGCATACAGGTGTTCACACACTTCCTCCACCGCAACATTAATACTCTTCACGAGATTCTTCATCAGCAGTGGAAGAGCCATGGTCCTTTTCCGTCACATAAAATAAAACTCCTTCCTCTGAAAGTTTTTGCAGCAACTTGCAAAGTAACCCCTCCTCTTGTAGCTGGTACACATGGTTTTCCACCGCAGGGACACAGCAAAATGCACTTCCAAATAGAAAGCACAACTTATCCTGGTTCTTCCTGTCCTGACCGCCCCAACATTAGCAAACACGCAAACCTCAAGTAATGGTTTTACTCCACCTCCCTTTACTTTGGAGTCCCAAGTGTGTCTTGGTTATATGGGGATTGAACGGGGCATTAATTTACAGGATCCTTTTAAAAAGTGGATGGCTTGTTTTCTGACTTGTTGCCGCCCTTTGAGGAAGAGCAGAACCAATGGATTTACCCATTTCGTTCCAGGGTAGGACATAAAGGTCTGTGGACTCCAACACAGGAGCAGAGAACGAGCCGCAGAGCAAGAAATCTCAGCTTGCGCAGAAGCACAAGGAGGGAGCCTCTCCCTTACAGGAGGCGCCTTTAGGAAGAGCCACTGAAAGGAAGCCAGCTGAAACGCTGCCGCTTTCACAAAGGCGGAGTGCCAGAGGAAGAAGGAAGCAAAGCCATGCCAGAAGCGTTGTGCCAGCATTCTGTCTGTGCAACTCCAAACACCAGTCAGCCGAGGACAGGAGAAACCAACACGAGAGACCTGACAACACAGACTGGAGTGTGTGTCCACAATGGCCAGAGAGACTGCTTTCCCGGACTAGCAACACTGCTGGAAAGTGGGCACACAGCCTTGTACAAACAGTGGGTGGAGGGCGGAGAGGCCACAGCAAAGCCCAGGCCAGCTTGAGAATTCGCACACCCCCACGACAGGGTGACAAACCAAAGCAACAAATCGGGGATAAGAAATCCTATAGACACGCCGGGCTGAGAAACGGAAGACCCCAGGTGGGGATAAGCAAACTGCACGAGGAAAGCCCATACCCCACGCTGGGCCAAGTCCAAATACCACATAACAGGGTGATGGCATCAACCTACAAAGAGGATGAGGAGTCCAGGCAGGGCCAAGACACCAAATGCTCTACAAGGGGATAAAAGTCGCACAACTCGAGCAAGGGAATTGCCCCAAATCCCCCAAGTCGCAAAGCACTTCAAACTGTGACATTTTTAGTTTTGTGAATACTGACCAATCCCGATCAGGAGAACCCATTTCCAACGAGGAACTCATCCCGAAAGACGGGATAGTTCCAACGCCGTTTTAACCAAAAAAGGCCTGGTTCAGGCAGTTCAAAGAAAAACATTGTTATCCTTTTCTTGCATAGTGGTAGGGCAGATGTTAGGGTAGGTTTGGACAGCGATTCTTTGTAAAACATCATTAAAACATCATGACGAGCGCCTATGCATTTCTTCTTTTTTTTTCGTTTACAATAAGGATCTCCTTGTACAAGTATGGCTTAAAAGGAGGCCTTTTTTATTCCCCTTAAAACAATATTCTTTCGCAAACTGGTCCTTTTGCTCGTCCCCTATGTCTGACTTACCACAGGGGTCCAAAAAGGAACCATCCAGGTAAAATAGATTCCACCAGGTTGAGCCACTTTACACAGTCATGTAGATAGACATGCAGTGGCTTTTGTCTGTCAGTGGGTGTACCCTCTCTGTGATACTATGGGGTACCCCTGTTATAAGAGACAGAGCCACACTATCTGTTTTGGATTAAGCCCATCTCAGAGGAAAATAAGCCAGAAAAATGTACAGAAGCCTACCACATGAGGTAAAGTGTGCTTTCTGCCTAGCAGTCCACCACCAGATAACAAACTAAAAGGCTGAATATAATGCAGATAAAAAGATGAATTTTTCCCTGCTTTAGGTTCATGTCCTGTTCCATTTTCGTGATGCAATGGCAGGATTATACAGCATTTGAAACCACTTTTATGTACCAACGGCTTTCTATGAAACCCTTACAGTTTATCAGGAACATAATGATTGGATCATTCTAGAGTAGAAAAAGCAATATGAAGTTGTCTTTTACCTGAATTTCTACAGCATTTCTTACTTGCCAAATGTCTATCACTAGCCAATGACGAGGCGAGAGTTCAAATGTTACACTGTGGGGCCATCTATCTTACCTATATAGCCATCTATATCTGCTGCTTACAATCTTAGAATCACATGCTTTGCATAGCCCACCATGGTTGTCTCGGAGTATTACATATTTTTTTCGAATTTGGAAAAACAAGGAACATAGGGACATTCCTGTCACACTATTCGTCTCCAGCATGGGGTCTGGCATGGATTCACATGCTCATGAATATTCCCTGTCAGGCTGGGAATCCTCAGTAACAGAAAAAACAGTTTGTTTGGTTTCCAAACTTTCTCCTATAAACCAATCGCTGAGCTCTGGGTCATACTACCCTCAGCTAATGACTGCCCTCTGCCTAAGCCCCTCCTCTGGCAGCCATCTTCAGATTTTTACTGCACGTTCAAGTTTTGGGAGTCCTCGTGCTTCGCTCTTCGAGCTTTTTTTTTTTTTTTTGCTTTTTTGAGAGTTACTCTATTTTTCGGTCAATTGAGCCCCTGTGCTCCATCAATCACACTTCCGACTAATGGGTACCAGTTTTTCAGATTTTTCAGCGCTCCTCAAGGGCTGTTTTCATGGAGTATTCTTCTTGGAAGCTTCCAGAAGATTCTTCAGGCCTATACCGTGTGGATCATGTTGGACGAGAAGGACGGCGCTTCCCTCTTCAAGCTTTGCTCCGACTGCGGTTTACAGAATGTGTACATGGATGACCAGCATTACCAATGCCTGTACTGCTTGCACCCTTTGCACAAGGAGGATGATTGCATTTTGCCGTGGCTTCTCGAAGCACACGTTGAAGGATCGGCACCCATGGTTGGAGTCGTGGTGGCTGTCCAAGGCCTCTGCCCCGGGTGGCACCGAGGTGCATGCCTCTGAACCAGAAAAACCTGAACGGGCTTCTAAATCCTTTGAGGGCGCCCCACCTGTGGGTGCCCAACACAAGGGCAAGCACTGCGACTCCGCTTCAGTCAGGGTCTCGGCTGCTGCGGGTCCTGCGGCGATCAGGGTGCAATCGTCATCCCCATCAGCATCGATTTCCAGCCATAACTCTAGATCGTCGTCCAAGAGGAAGTCTGCTACCCTGGGGCAGCTGAATCCGGAGAAGGCCAAGCAGGGTGCGGTGCCTGACCCACTCTCGACAAAGGCCAACGTGGACAGGGGTTCAGAGAAGGCCCCGAAGGAGAAGGCCAAGCAGGATAAGGTGTCCAGCCTTTCTGTGAAAGCCCAAGTGAACCTGGAGAAATCGTCACCCTCCCTCGAGGTGGTGGTGGCGTTGCTTTCGAAGGCTGTACCGCAGGTTTCCCTGACGATGGCCAGGGCATCTCCTCCTCCCAGGAGGGAGGCTTCGAGCATAACAGTTGAAAAGACCCCGGAGAAGAGGATGCTGGACCTCAGCCCGAGACCGACCCCTCTGGCCCCAAGGGGTGTGGGGGAGGCGTTGAAGGCCTTGGGGGGGTGGGGGGGGAAACGGACATTTCTTCGGATGATGAAGATGAGATCATCTCCGTCCACACCGTCAAGGAGGGCGATGACGAGGGAAACAGCAGGGATTTGCCCCACGACAGGGATGATGGCGACGGGGTTTCCATCTACGGAGGCGACGACGAGGGACCTCCAGGACGGTGAGTACCCTGAACGTAGCGCTCCAACACCCCAGATACCGCCCAGAGACCTTTCACTGGACATCCTCTCGGCCCGCGAATGTCTGCGATACAGTGGAGGATGCCGGCGACCCCAGCGCCCGCTCCTACCGCAACGCCAGTTCTGACCAACCCATTGACACCGGGGGAACCGCCGGCCAAGAAGATGAGGCATCCTACGCCTCAATGCCACCCTTCGCCCCCCCCTCGCCACCTAGGGAGACTGAGTCGGACACAGCAACAACCGGCATGGATGATAACGGCAGGATGGGGGACCGCCCGTCGCCTATGCCCAGAGCATCTATGCCGGACAAGTCTTTCCATGCAATGATCGCCCAAGCATCAGAGCTGTTCCAGCTAACGCCGGAGGAAAAGAAGGAAGGCTTCCTATATCAGTGCCGGGAGGCAAAGAGGAAGACCATCCTTTTGGTGCCGCTTCTGGACGATGTTTGGGACGATGGGCTGGCTTTGATGAAGAACCCCTGTACAGCCCCCCATCGAAGAGAGACCGGTTGGAGAAGTAGTACAGGGTGCCGGACTCTAAAGCCAAGTGCTTACGGTCTCAACCGTCACCGGACTCTGTGGTCTCAGCGGCCGCCAGGAAGAAATAGTCCGGCTCGGTCTCCTCTTCCTCCTCCACCCCTCCGGACGACGAGGGAAAGAAGTTTGACGCGATGGGTAGAAAGATCTAATCGGCGGCAACGACGGTCAAGGCTGCCAACACCCTCGCGATCGTGGCCAGATACGACCGGGAGCTGTGGTTCAAGTTAGCACTGCTACTGGACTTCCTCCGCAATGACAAGCAGGTCAAGTTTGGAGATGCTGCAAGATGGCGAGGTGGCGTCGGATCAAGCAATCCGTGTCCATGGACATCGGAAACTGGTTTCTGCCAGATGGGAAATGTAGTCGGTCTTCGTCATGGTGGCTGGCTCAAGGCCACCAACTTTAGACAGGAGGTCCAGACAAGGGTTTTGGACATGCCCTTTGATGGGAACAACCTGTTCGGGAAGGCTGTGGATGAACATCTACAGGCCATCAAGACGGACACGCAGACAGCATGTGCACTAGGCACTCTACAACAACGTCCGTCCTTTCGTTCCTCGGGAGGGAAGTCTATCCGCTCTTCGAAGGGCTTTAGCGGGGGCTCGTCCTCTTACCGCCAGCCCTCCCGTTCCTCGACCCAGGAAGCCAACAGGTGTTGCTCCAAGGCCTTCGGGGGCGGCGGCCGCCGCCGTCGGGGACAAGGCTGCCCGTTTACTTCCAAGCAGGATTGAACCAGCCAGGACGTATGGCCCCCACCCGTGCACACCAGTGGGTGTCCGGCTGGAGAACTTTGTCGGCATGTGGGAGACCATCTTCACTGACAGATGGTTGCTGGACACTCTAGGCCACGGACACACCTTGGAGTTCATCGAAAGTGTCAGCGAATACCACCGGTGTCCCGGCAGGAAAAGCACATCCCTCAGCTGCTGCTGGAGGTTTGGGCCATATTACGACAAGTGGCGATAGAGCTGGTTCCACAGAAACTCTGTGGCTCCGGAGTATACGCTAGGTACTGCCTCATAAAAAAGGCTAGGGGCTGGAGGCCCATTCTCGACCTACGACGACTCAAGTACATAAAGTCCCAGAAGTTCCGGATGGTCACGCTACAGCATGTGCTCGGCCAGCTGGAGGAGGGGGACTTTGTCGTTGGATCTAGAGGACGTGTACTTCCACGTCCCAATACACAAGGGACACTGCAAGTTTCTGCACTGCATCATTCGGGGAAAGCATATCGGTTCAAGGCTCTTCCCTTCAGACTGAAGTTGGCACCCATAGTCTTCACCAAGTGCTTGGCGCCGGCCCATCTGCGACTGCAATGCATCCACATTTACCTCCTACCTGGACGACTGGCTCATCCGGGACAAGTCGAGGGACATCGCCGTCTAACACACAGAGCGGACCATTTGTTTACACAGGATTCTCTGTTCCTGGGATCCAGGTTCAACAGTGTCATGCCTGGTGTCACCGTCGGAGGAAAGGATATTGGTCATCTTGGATAAGGTGCAACGGCTGTTGGCACTGAAGATCTCCACGGTGAGGACCATCCAGGCTCTGCAGGTTGCGGATGTGGCCACTGCAGGAGTTACTGGACGCCCGTTGGGTCCAGGTGACCGGAAGCTTCCAGGACTGGATGGCGCTCGACGAAGAGTTCCTACGAGCTATCAGATGGTGGGGAGTATGCTCCAATATCACTGGAGACACAGGTATCCAGAACCCTCCGTACCAGGAGACGATGACAACGGCTGCGTCTTTGTAAGGGTGGACAGACCACACCGGACGTCTTCATGCCAGAGGCCTGTGGCTGCCGCAGGAGAAGACACTACACAAAACTTACTGGAACTACGGGCAATGTTTTGGGCCCTCACGTAGTTTATGCCATCCCTCCACGGCAGAGTGGTGAGGGTCTTCATGGACAATACCACCACAATGTTTTACATCCGGAAGCAGGGGGGCACCAGATCCCCAGCACTCACCAGGGAGGCGCAGGACTTGTGGCACTGGGCCGTCACCCAGGGGATATTTCTCATTCCGTTCCACCTGGCAGGAGTACAGGACACCGTTGCTGACTCTCCCAGCAGGGATTTACGCTCTTGCACGAGTGGGGGCTTCGGCAGGACCAAGTGGACGACCTGTTCAACACATGGGCAATCCCCAGATCGATCTGTTTGCGACGAACACCAAATGCCGGAAGTTCGCCAGCAGGTTTCCCCAGCCGGGGAGCATGGGCAACAATCTCATTCCTGTGGGATGGATTGTTTTTGTATGTGTTGCCTCCGTTACCATTGCTTCTTCGATTCATCAATCAACAGACTGTACTGGTGCAGGATGATCCTCGTTGCACCAGCGTGGCTGAGGCAGATCTGGTATCTGGACTTTCTCAGCATGTCGGTGTCCCCTCCAGTCGAGCTTTCAGTGGTCGTGGATTTTGGTGCAGTACTGCACCACGACCCAGGATCACTGAACCTGAAGGCCTGGCTCCTGCAGTGTTAGAGTTCGAGGGTTTTGATCTCCCAGCGGACTGCAAGGAGGTGCTTGCCAAGGCCAGGGCATCATCTACTCTAAAATGCGACAGATACAAATGGAAGAGATTTGCAATTTCGTGCCGCTCGCAGAAGATCCACCCTCAGGGTCATACCCCGTCAAGTACTTCCATATTTGCTGTTGTTGGCTAAATCTGGGCTAGCTCACGCCTCCATCGTTCATGTGGTGGCTATCTCCCGCTACAGCAGATCTCCGCGACGTTCCTCCCTGTGGTCAGTCTAGTTAAGGAATTCATCAAGGCACTGTTCTGTTTGTTTCCGCCGGTGAAGGCTCCGGCCCCGCTGTGGGAACTCCACGTGGTGCTGACTAGGCTCATGGGGGGGCTCCATTCGAACCTATGCATGCAACTCCACTGAAGTTTCTGTCTTGAAATACAGCTTTCCTCATGGCCATCACCTCTGCCTGTAAGCCGCCTTACTTGACTTTTCACGAGATGAGGTTGTGCTGCGGATGCACCCCTCCTTCATGCCCAAGGTTCCATCAGACTTTCACCTCAATGAACCCTTGGTGTTGCCTGTGTTTTTTTTCTGACTCCTTCGTTGCCGGCTGAAAGGACTTTGCACTCGCTGGATGTGGTTCGAGTGCTAAAGTTTTATGTGGCCCGCACTAAGGATTTCCGGAAGACGTCTCTGCTTTTTGTGAACTTTGGTCCTCTGAACCATGGAAAGGCCCTGTCCAAGGCTTCCATTGTCAGGTGGCTCTCCGGCTGCATCACCCGTTGTCACCGGTTGACAAACCGACTGTTGCCGGGCCGTCCGAGACATTCCACCAGAGCGATCGCTGCTGCAACAGCATTCTTTTCAAGTGTACCTCTGCTGGACATCTGCAGGGCTGCTACGTGGAGGTCGTCGCACACCTTCACAAGATTCTACTGCGACAACAGGGATTCCAAGGAGGTGTTCAGAGTCGGCCAAACAGTGCTGCGCAACCTGTTCGCTTGAAGATGAGCTTGGTGAGGAGGTAAGAGATTGCTTCTGTTGAGCCTTGCCACGTCCCATGGTTGTTTGTGTACTGCTATGTATTCTTTATTCATGAGCATGTGAATCCATGCCAGACCCCATGCTGGAGAAAGAACAGGTTTCTCCCATGTAACTGTTCTCCAGCATGGGTCTGGGATGGATTCACATGCAAACCCTCCCTCCTGCCCCTCTGCGGCTCTTCTCTTGGTCCTACTGCCACTTTGTGCTACCAAATCTGAAGATGGCTACCAGAGTTGGGACTTAGGTAAAGGGCAGTCATTGGTTGGGGCAGTATGGCCCAGAGCTCAGTGATTGGTTTATAGGAGACCGTTTGGAAACTAAACTGAAACATTGTTCCTGTTTGTTTTTGTTATATTGTGCCTGTCTGTGTCTGATGTAAGCTGGTGATGTCATATGGAATGTTGACGTGCGAGTATGTGGACATGAAGGTTCTGTAGTCGGACAGTTGGCCCTCCCCTGCCTGTGTGATGGGTTGCCAGTGTTCATTTGTCCTTGTAACTCATTGTGATGGTGACTTGAGAACTGGTAATAAACTACATAAGTAATCCTGAGTAAGCGCGACAGTCGCTGCGCAACAATTTTATTATTTATAACGCACACAAAGCCCTGAGGCATCTAGGCGCAAAAGAATATGGTTATAATAAGTGCGGTGAGACAGTTACATACCTGGTGTACAAAGGCCAGGGAAGTTCATAGGTTACATAGACAATCAAGATTTGGCTACTATGGGCATGAGCAACAAGTGGCAAAGACTAATGGAAAAAGTATATATACCTAAGCAAACTCATTATTTGTTACAAGGAATTGCTTCAGATATTAGAATACGATAGGATCAGGAATACATTATTGGTTAATTTCACCTCTTGTTATGGGGAACTACATCAGGTACATATATAGTCAAGATAGGTACGATATAAAAAAGATACTTGCCTAAGCTCACCTTGTGTTATGGGGAGCTACATCAAGAACCTATTGTCAGCCTTTGAAGAATGAACCTCCCCCAACTCCGACTTTCCCTCCTTTTCCTCCTCCTCACCTGACATCAGTGGTCTTGAATTGACGATATCTGAGGTCTTCTAGCGCAGTAATCCTTTTCCTTTTTCCGTCTCTTTTTTTCTGGGCAAACGTCTTTCTCGCGGAAGGAAGCCCCAGTGTACTGCTATGATGAGCACTACCTGTGGCCCCTCTCCCGAGAGGGACAATCTGGGGAAAAAGCCTATCAGCACAAAAAAAAACAATGGCAAAATAGCAGCTGCAGCGGTCCACAGTGAAGATGCTGAGTGGAACGTGGGCTCCGAAGGCACCGAAAGGAAAGGACGACGTCCGGTACAGGTGAATAGCAGGAAAGCGAAATACGAGGAAGCAGCAGACCAACAAGCCCTGAGCGAAGGCAGTCATGAGTGGGAGGCAGAACGTAAGCAACCGTGAGGGGCGCGGAGCAGGTTAGCGCTGTGAGAGGCAGAGGAAGGGAAAGCACGAGAGCTAGATAAAGAGGAGCGACCCAAAAGGGCAGCAGCAAGGGGAAAGGAGGAAAGAACAAAGGGAAAGTAAGAAAGCGTACAGCAACCAGAAAAAGACACAGCCGGGATGGCTGACCAAGCGGGATGCAACGCACTGCGAACAGGGAGGGCGTGGTTGATAAGCCTCCCGGCTCTCAGTGCGCGAAACAACTAGACCGCTACAGCGATGTCCGGAAACGTGAAGGGACGCCACAATGGCGGCCCGAGAGCCGCAATCTGGACCATAGTGTCCAAGGACGGCGTCGCATGACACCTATACAGATAAAGAGAGGTCCAGGAGTATCAGCGCAAGGTATTAAGTAGGATTTCATCGTGCTATGGGAGTTAAAACAAGTATGAGGTGTCATAATGGGTGCAGTGGGGTACATATGTACTTGGGGCATTAGGCACTTGCAACAAGAACGCCCGTAGAGTCCAGAATGAGGGCCATGACAAAAGAGAAAAAAACTATACAGGAGTAGCCCAGGGAGGCAAAATATATGTGAATGCATATACGTTTAAGCAAACATTTTGAATACAGCGTCTGTTTTCATTGGATAAGGTTTACAGTGAAGGCAGAAGGAAATGTAAACATCCTAGTAGTATAGATATCAAGGGTGTGGGTTGGATTACGACTGCTTCGCACATATGTGGAAACAAGCGGGGAACAAGATGCACAGTATAAGGATATTAAAGGTCCAGGAGACGGAAGATGTGAGTGTCCGGTAAAGTTCAAAAGATTATGCAGAAAGAGCTCAATGAACCAGGAATTGAAGCATAGCGAGCCTTAGTCCTGGCAGTGGAGACGTTTAAGGCAGTAACAGAAAAGCAAAGTTATGTGGTGCCACCTGTGAAGAGCAAGTCGATCGTGAGAGGATAGTTCAGTGTTTTGTTGAAGCCGTGAGTCCGGTGATGAGCCCAGGTCTCAAACGGGAGGCAATACTAATGTTCATATTTCACAGGTGGAGACTTGGGTATGGGCGGGCGCGACTTTTGCGGCTGCATGAAGCAAGCCATGAGCAGCTGAAATGTGGAGGAATCAACGGGGTAGGGTAACGAGTAAGAGCAAACGCATCTTACCTGATGTGATAGCTGGCAAACCTGAGGTAGAAGGAGGCAGAAGCAATCGGACGTGCAGCAAGTCCCGGGAAAGGACAGGGGGAAGGACCGGGAGGCAGCCTTGAAAGCTGGCCTTTAAATGCTTAAATGTTACCAGGATTCCCAGCCTGACGGGGAATATTCATGAGCATGTGAATCCATGCCAGACCCATGTTGGAGAGCAGCAGTTACAGGTAAGTAACTTGTTCCCTATCCTACGTGTAGAGGGATCCAAAATCCTTCAAGCGTTGGCATCCTTTCCTTTTTTTTTTTCTCTCCCTTAGTTGGCAACATCTTGATGTAGACACTTTTCTTCGACGTGAGCTTTCCTTTACTGGTGCTGAGTGCTCAATGATAGACCTCAAAAGGAAGATACTGTGACCGAACAAGGCATACATAAGGGAGAGTAGGGGTGGCATACTGTTCACTTTCAAGGCTTGGAGAATGCATAGTCTCCCTTCCCCTCTCTACGTTAAGGCTTCATCTAATCTTCTAGGCCCAAATGGAAACACTCCATTTAACTTTGTCTGCTGTGGAATTAAAATGTTCCCATGATGGGACAGTGTGCAATAGCTGGCTCCACAGAGACCACGCAGAGGATAGTTGCTGGGCATTCCCAAAATTCTCTGAGTGCAATCTGAAGCGATCGGCATTATACCCCATGCAGACAGAATCTTCACAGAACAAGTCTGATGTACTCCTCAGAACTCTAAGGTTGGTTTTTAGATGCATGGGTCAGAGTGGACTCTCCTCCATCTCTCCCCTAAAAGCCCCCCCCCCCCCCAACTCCTCTCCCACGCAATCAAATAAAGCAGTAACAGCAGGCAAGGCCTTGCAGCAGATACCAAGCTCTGATAGCCTATTAACAAAACTAGTTATGGAGAAGTCCTTTGGTGATTTGTGAGTCTGCAAAATGGACACAAACCCCACAAAGCTTGAAGTAGAGACAAATGTGCTGAGGGATTGGTATCGACGGAACTGTTTTAGTCCTTGAACGTGGTAGGTCCCAACTTGAGGAACAAAGGGAAGTGAAACACTGCAGCAATATGCCCTGGTAGACACCACAGAGACCGAAGAGCAATGGGAGGAAGTGGATGATACTGGCATCAACATTTTCGAAGCGGAGATGCCCATAATACAAATATCTACAGAGTCAGAAGATGCCCCTCAACGCCAGAAAGAGTTGTACATGAACGTTGTTGGGGAATCTCTGTCCAATTATTTCCTTCATGGAATAACCTAAAAACAGGTAAATGCAGTCAATTTGCCTCAAGTGGAAGTGATTAATAAAGAAAGCAGTCGGATGGCCACCTGGATATACAGGTTGACTCGTATTCGGGCAGGAGTACCGAGATGCATGCGACAGACTTGCATCTGGGATACCGAGACTACCTAGTCTTGCGTCAGTGTTGCCAGAGGAGGAAGACCTCCTTTCCCCCCCCTCCCTCATCCAGTTTTATTCGCCCGCCCCACCCTTCCCATGAGGATAATTTATATTGTTCAGATATGCTAAACTGAGCCGAGCCGCACTATTATTTGGTATCCTTAATGTGGAACCAGATGAGGATGTAGACTGAGGATATCTTGGAAGAAAAACTGACATCCTACTTTATTCCCCTTTTTAACTAAACCAATTTACATTAATGGTCAGTTAGCACTTTGGCCGGAAATAGCAAATCAACTCATGCCGGTCACAGAATATGCCTTTACACAGAGCAAAAATGTATCTATGCTTTTGGTAGAAAAGCTGCAATTTCTGCTGCGTATAGTGTCGGTATAGCCAATGCTATGACTCGCCTTTCCCGCTATAACATGTTTCAGTAGGATGATGTGGAGGAGTTGGTAAGCAAATACCTTTTAAGAGCTTCAAGGGACCGTGCATAAAATCGAGGATGAAAACAAACCGCCGATGCTAGATGCTGATGAAACAGCAGGGCGATGGGATGGCAGGAGCAGCTATAAAGAGATATGCCTGGCTAAAGGAGCCCTGTTTTATGGCTCAGACCCAGGCTGCCTTGTTAGATACGCCAAGAGTCATAGCTCTTTGGAAATGAGGTAGACCAGGTGCTAGAGTGAGCTAAGAAAGACACAATACGCTTAAAGCACAGGGTCTAATACCTGCAAGTAACTACCAAACAAGGGGTTTACCTGGCAAATCAGAATTATTATCGAGACACACCATATGCATAACCATCTAACCAACAGACCCAAAGTGAAACAAGTTGGCAACCACAGCAATACTCCTTTTTTGAACCTTTGCGTACACGCAGAAGAAAAGCAAGCTGAGTGGACCAAACATATGAAGAGTCCCCAAAAACGATGACTCCGATACAGGTCACCTCCCATGCTTCTCCCATAGCACGTGTAACCGCATTCATCCATGCATGGGATCAGTGGGTACTAAACACAGTATCACTGAGGTACTGCAGAGAATTGATACAGAAACCACCCAACCCCCACTCAAGAAAAAAAAAGCCATGCGATCAGAGCACTGCTAGAAAAGGAAGTAAAAGCCTGGGTTCTAAAGAACACCATTGAGACAGTCCAGGGGCATTTATTCACTTCACATTCTGGTAACCGAGAGACCAAATCCAAGCACCAGTTTTAGACCTCAGGCCATCAAACAAGTGTGTAAAGCCATAAACATTCAGGATGACAACACGAAAGCCATTCCACTCAAAGGAATATACATGACCACCCCATTTTTTATTTCATTTTTGTGCATTTGTAAGGTGCTTATACATCAATTAAATTGTTTCAAAGCGCCCACAGGGCAGCAGGGAGGGAGCATGGGAGCGAAACGAACAAATAACAATGAAGAAGCATGGAGCGGCCCTTAGGTGGACAGCCCTTCATCACACACACCTGGGCTCCTGCATTGCAAACCACCATGCAAAATACCAGCGAGTGATGACTGAATCATTGGAACTGCCTCTACACTAATCCCAAAAACTGCTGAACCAAGGTGTGCTATACCACCTGTTCTTCCTTGCCCTACTTAATCAAACTCATTCCTTACTACATCACACGTTTTGTGTGCTGTGATTGCTATTCCAGTGCATCAGCCTCTTTCTTCTCTTGGCTACTAAGCTGCATGGTGAGCTTATGCTCGTACTGTGCAGCCCTGCCTCTTTACTCCTTCCTCCACCAATATGGCACTCACCATCTCCCCTATCTTTTCTAACTGCTATACTATCACCTATCTTCTCTCTCACAAAGGCGAAGAAAAAAAAAAACGTAACGATATCTTGACCACCAACCCTGGCCTACATATTGTAGACACCCATGTCAGCGCAACTTCTAGACAGATCTTTACTGACCTCTTTTCTCTGTCCCCTCTCCAGATCTATGGACTCCTCATCTCTACTCTCTCCTCTTACATCCTTACCCATTAATGGTGGCACTAAATGGGAAGTCCTCTTGACTGGTTTTGCATCATCCAGGTGTATCATTAAGGCCTATCACACTGGCACTATCTTGGTTCAGGGTCCTCAACCCAACCTCCTCCTCCTCTTTGACCGGCGCCTGCTCGCCCTCATTAATTTCCTCCACACTCCTGCTACTCCTTTCTTCCTCTCGGTCCCCCCCACGACCCCTGCTCCGACTGGTGTCCCACACCCCTGTACCCCTCCTCTGAAAACCTTCAAAAGTGGAGGAGATCTGCATCAAACACTCTGCCGACATCTGCCTCCTACTTGAAGACCTTGACCTGGATGGTCTTGCTCTAACTGAGACATGGCTCAAGGACAGCTCAGTCACTGCTTTTGACTCGCTGATGGCTATAAGATTATCTCCAAGCCTCCCCCTGACCGTGCAGGTGGTGGGGTTGCTCTCATCTTCCCTGAGTGGGTCCCTTCTTCCCTAATACCCGCTCAGCATTACTCCTCCTAGAGCCTGGTTTGCAAGTTGGTCCTCTCCCAGCTCCTCACTGACCATTGCCACCATCCACAGATACCCTGGCTCTACCACCCCTTGCCTCTATGAATGGGCCGGTTCAGGTTTCTCCTCCTCTCTCCTCACTACTACCACCACTAAACTCCTTCTCATGACCGATTTTTTTTTCTTTTTATTTATTTTTTTTTTTTTAGAAACCTCTACCTGGACTCCTCAATCACGGCCTCCACTCTCTTCCATGACCTCTGCACTTCACTCTCAATTCTCCTTTCTGGTCCTACCCACTTGGCTGGACACTTCCTGGATGCCTTCATTCACACCCATCTTTCACTTTCCTCCCCACTGACCACTCTCTCCTCTCACCTGGGTCTTCTCAGCACTCTGACCACGCCTCCCTCAGCAATGCCAACCTCATTTGCAATCATCCATCCGATGAAACGAGTGTCAGTTGTTGCCTTCGCATCTACCTTCATCCCCCACCTCTCCCCACTACAGACTCTACCTCTGACATTCTTGCCCCAGTCACGAGGATCCGCCTGAAATATGCCTCTAAGCGTAACACTTGGTACGACTCAGAACTTGAAGAGCAGACCTCAGGCTCACCCTCGGCCTGTCGCCTGTCGCCTGCTCCAAAGGCAACAGACTCTCCATCCGCACCAAGAAAAGAGCCCACTTCCAGGCATGCGTCTCTATTGCATCCAACAACACGGCTGAGCTCTTTAAAATCTGCAAGGCACTAGCCCACCCCACTGCAGTCTCCTCCCCACCTCTTCCATCCCAGCCCATTGCAACACACTGGCCGCATACATCACTGCAAAATCCCTGGAAATCCTGAGCACCCTTGCACCCCTCCCCAACCCCCCCCCCCCCGCCCCGCACCTCTTTGCCTCCTATGGCCTCCATCCTCCCTCTCCTATTACACCTGATGAGGTCACCAACGTTGTCCGCTCCATGAAGGTTTCCTCCAAACAGGTTCCCCCTTGCTCCTCCAGAACCATTAAGGACAATATTGGCTCCCTTGCCCCTGCAGTTGCTGATTTCTGCAACCACTCTTTTGCTACTGGATCTTCTCCTCCTCCCTCAAGCACTGCCTTGTGCACCCCCTCCTTATAAAACCTTCTGTAGACCCTTCTTGTCCAGCCAACTACTGCTCCCTATCCATCACCCCCTTCCTTGGGGAAACTCCTGGAGAAGCTGGTCTTCCCCAACTCACCAGAGCACTGAATTTGTTGGTTGCCTCACGACCATCAATCTGGATTCCGAGAAGCCAGAGACACGGAACTGCTCTTCTGAACACCCGTGAGGAACTGCTCGCATCTCTTGATTCTAACTCGTCAGCTGTCGTCATTCGATACAGTCGACCACTCCATCCTCCTAAAACTACTCCAATACCCTTGGTATCTCGGCATGGGCACTGGAGTGGCTGGCCTCCTTAGTGACTGTCAGTCATAGATTATTCTGGATTCTTTCTCCTCCCCCACCTCTATCTCCACCTACGGTGTCCCCCAGGGCTCCAACCTTTCTCCCTGGCTCTTTAACAACTAACTTGTTCCGCTTGCATACCTCATTTCCACCTTCTCCCTACAACTTAGTGTTTTGCATAGGATGCACAACTCTGCTTTCCGCTGATCCTTCTCACTCTGGCCATTTTCTATGGGCTCCGCCCCTTTCTCCTTCATATGAAGCCAGAAACTTTGGAGTCCTCTTCGACTCTGCTTTTTCCTTCATCCCTCACAATTGGGACCTTGTCAAGAAGTCCCACTTTCAACTCCACCTTCTCAAAGGAATTCTTCCTTTCCTCCCAGTAGCTCAATGTCTCTAGAGCGCTGGTTCTCTCTAGGCTAGACTACTGCAATAGCCTTTTACTGAATTTACTCTTCTTATTTACAACCACTCCAGCTAATCAAGAATAGGGCTGCAAGGCGGTCCTACTAGGCCTTGTGAGCATTCAGAACGTGCAAGTGCAGAGAGGGAGAAGGGACGAGGGGAGGGGGTAAATGCTAGGAGTTCCACTGAGGGATTGCTAGGAAGTAAGTTGCAAGCAGTTGAGTGCTTGGCAGAGATCACTTGATGAGTGCACAACTGCCAATAAGTGCAGGCATGTAAGCCCGCACAGGCTGGTGGGCGCCCGAAGGCAAGTGCTGGGAGTCGGTGGAGTCTGGAGGCGATTGGTGGGGACGAGGGGTGCCAGAACCCTAAAGGATACAGGAGGGGAATGATCACCAATCTCGGTGTTTGTGGTGTTCAGACATAAAAGATGCATACTTATGTGCCCAAGTTACAGGTGGTTTCTAAGGTTCAAGATAGGAATACATTTCAATTCAAGGCACTACCTTTTCACATAGTATCAGCACCTTGTGTGTTCACCAAAGTGTTTGCGGGAGTGACAGCGCACCTTCGCTGCCAAATCATACCTGTCTATCCCCATCTGGGCGACTGGCTCATAACAGGAGAAATGCTGGAGTTGTTTATATAATACACAAGACTGTAGATCTTTTGGACAAGCTGGGGTTCACATCCAATTAGGCAAAGTCAAGCCTGTTATCATTGCAAAGTACACTTTCTGACAGCCATATTAGACACTGAACTAGCACTAGGGTACTCTTCTCAGGAGAGGATACATGCAATGCTAGCACAGGCTCCCAGTTGCCAGATCGTGCCTAGAAAACTGAGCAGGGTAAGCAAACTCTTTTGCAAGATGGGATCTTGTGTCTGAACGGCACGACATGCGCACCATTCAGCAGTGGCTCTCACGTCTGTGGTAACGTGTCTGGGATCTAGTGATAGTGTCAAGAGGTAAAAGTGCTCTGCATTATTGTACAAAACCGATCCTCTGAAAAGGAAGACCATGAACATTTCCACAAGTGTAAACAGTGGCAGCAGATGCCTAGCAGCTAGGCTTGGGAACACCGTCGGATCACTGCACAGGGAGAATTGACCCAAAAGGACTTGCATAAACTTGTTAGAATACCTAGCTACAAAAATTTCTTATCTTTTCAAACGAGAATATACAGCAACAGTATGTTAGTCAGTACAGCTAAAACCATGGCAATGTTGTACACGAACAAGCTGGGCGGATCACTCAATAACATTGTCCCTCCTAGAACAGGGCATAAGGCCGTGGTGTGTCAAGAAGGGAATTTACATTCAGAACAACTTGTACAATGAGATCACAACTACCTGAGAAGCAATCTATGCATAGTGCTTCAACAGAACCATGAGTGGGAACAAACGCAAACACACTTTCAAAATATATGGTCACCAACCATGAATCTGTTTGCAGTAGTCCAGAACACCAAATGCCCCAAGTTTGGATCCAGGTACCCAGAGTCACTGTCACTAGGCAATACTTTATGTAGTTCGTCTGGGATATTTGAACACGCTTTGCAACCATCCCCCACCTCAGGCGCCGCATCTGGGCAAGGTGGTACAGAAGCTTCTTTGCGATTGTGCTTACACCATTATTAATTGTGCCATTGCGGGCAAGGCAAACCGGGTATCCCCCACTTCATTAAGATGGTTCTTAAACCATCTGTAAAACTTCAGATAGTACACAACACAGACAATACCTCTATGCCCACATGCAGTGGATGGCACTTGATGTCAGAGTTCCTCCAACGGGATGCATTGAAGTACTAAAGGAAATCCGAAACCCCAATACTAGACACTTATTTCCACAAGTGGAAAAGGTTTGTCATATGGTGTGCCCAGAAGATTTTCAACGCTATTGAGTGATCACCTATAGGAGATGTGACATACCTAGCACACCTCTTAGACTCTGGGTTGGTTGTGAATTCCCTTGAGGTACATCTGGCATTGATGGCCTATAATGCATCCTGACAAAAAAATATCCAGGTGGAAAGTTCCTGTAGTGGAGACGTTCCTGGAAGGAGTAAAACAAATCCACCCTCCAGTTGCGCATCCATCCCATGGGTGGGACCTCGACCCAATTCTGCAAGGGCTTATGGGCGCTCGAGCCGATGAAGAATAAGTCTACTTTAAGAGACACCACATACAAAGTTGCTTTTTGAATAGCAGTGCCATCCATTAGAAGAATGTTCTCTTGCCAAATGCTGGATGCACTACCACTGTTTGTTGCCTTTATTTATCTGTTTCTCCTTTGATCCGCACTCTCCACTTCTCTCACTTCCATGCACCTTTCCCCTCCTCCTCTCCCATGCACTTCTGCGTTCTCAATGTCACTGGGCCTAGTAAGATCGTTTTGTTCTTCTCTGTTCCCCTCCCCTCACTTGCCTTGTCACGCTCAAACACTTGTGTACGAGCGCTATAGAAATAAAATATCAATACAGGCTTTCTGTTGTCAAACCTTTTGTCTCCATTCACAATGACATGGTGGTTCTAAGAACTTTGTTTTTGCCAAAATACATTTCAGACTTCCATGTCAATCAATCCATAGAATTTTTTTCTTTAAGAAGAAAAATAGACTGATTCTTTGTTTCCTTTGCAGTAGGCTGAGAAGGGGATCATGTAACCATGGCCATAATTGGTAGATGGATTGTGAAATGCCTTTAACCCCCGCTATTTGCTACCACATGAAACATTATAGTTCACAACAAGGGCTCATTCCACACCTAGCATTGGTGCAACATCAGCTTTTTATTTGCATGGTACCATAAGAAGAGTTATGCAAGGGTGCAACTTGAGTTCAGTCCATACATTTACACAATGCTGTGTCGACTCAGTCGAGCTGACTCGCGGGTAGGGCAAGCAGTCTTTTAGCATCTATTCTCTACTCTACCCGCTGCTCACCCACCACCTTATTCAGGGACTGCTTGCTGATCTATGCAAAACATGTGAATCTAAGCCGTCACAATACCGAGAAGACAATATAACCCTTTTAATGGTCTCTCGAATGGATTGTCCCCCCACGTATCCTCATCTTTGATATTCGATATCCAGCTGCTTCATAATTTTTTTCCAGCAGTGGGCACTGTGCATCAATGCAGTCGACTCAATGTCCTGTGAGGGCCTCTGTCCCGAGGATGTCATAGAAGGCATATATAGCACGTGCAACGCCCGTTGACTTCAGTTCTGTTTTTCCTCGTAAGCTATTGCTTAGAGAACTGCGGTGCGCTTCCTTTGTAATTCGCGATATGTCTTCTTCATCGACACCGAAAATGTTGTTAACCGACCCACACTGAGTATGTCTCGGGTTGGAGCATAAGACCTCGGCCTCCTCGAAGTGCCATTCAATGACCGGAAAGGCTTTGAAGGAGCGAAAGGGAAAATTGGCAGTAGGTAAAAACCTCAATCTACCCCGTCGAAAAAAAAAAACCTTTGTCCAACAAGCCGAGAGGCAACTCCTCGGAGGAAGGAGGTTTCAAGATCCCACCGTTTCTCCTTGTCTAAGTCAAGAGGCACCACAGGTCGCCTACTTAGACTTAATCGTCAGACACCTCCCCAGAGAGGGTATCTTGCCCCACGAAAAACTCCACACCTGATGAATGGGAAGCATTTAGGTCAGAAATAGAGAAAATATTTCTAAAACCCACAGCAAGCCATGCTCCTACCGCGCCTTCCAAAGACGCCGGTAAGGAACGGGCTCGAGCCAAATCCTGTCCCCCCCCCTTCCCCCCCCAGATCCTCACCGAGAGCTGGCGAGGCCTCGACGCAATGACAAGTCATAGAAGGATCATTCGAGCTGTAAGACCAAAAATAAGTCTAGGTCATTGACACCGCTTGCACCCTCGACGCCAGCTGTACCATCGATGCCGACCGTGTCACCTAAACCTATGGCACCATCTAAGCCAAAAACGATTTTGACGAGTCCTTGAGCGGCGAATCCAGTTTATTAAGCCGTTGATGCTTATACCAGAAAAAAAACCTATATTCCTTTAGCAAGGAAAGATTATTTTAAATCTCTCTCCTCAATTTGAGGAAAAAACTTCAGACCATGATGAGCCTTTTGATCTCCAATGTGGTACACCAAATTTGCCTAAGAGCTTTATTTCTGAAGAGTCCAGGTTGAAACATCTTTATAATTTACAGACAGCCAGTGGGGGTAGACGCCTCACCTGAGCTGGATTTTGGTAGACCTGAGGCTGTTGAGCATGCAGATGCTTCATGTAGACCGCTAATGTCTAAAGTGGTAGAATATATGGGGTGGAGTAGGCCTTCCCTCTGAACAGGATGATCTGATGGACATCCTTGATAAGGGTCCGCAGATGGATCCTATAGTACCGTTTCATATTGCTCTCCAAAAAAGGGTGGCAGCAAATTTGGAGATGCCAGAAACTAATCCGGCAGTGAATAAAAACCTGACCCATAAATACCGCCCTTCCAGTAGTGCCCCCCGAATACCTGTCTAAACACCCCACTCAAGAGAGTCTTGTGGTACAGGCAGCAACCACAACTTCAAAGCAGGCAGCTTATCTTACTATCCCTCCAATTAGGGATGGCAAAAGAGTAGATGGATGGGCAAGAAAAGTGTTTCCTTGTTATAGTTGATAAATCAACTTTTCAAATAATTTTTACATAAAAACAATGCATATCATAAATTGACAAAAGAAGTCGTGGTCAATACATCAATGTATGAATGAATGGTATCATGCTTTGGGCGCAGGCTTACAATACATTAACCCAGGATGTCACTTATCATACCCAGATGGTTATTCATAATGTGTATCCTACAAATGCTATTATTCTCACCCCACCACTAGGGTTTGAATTTGCGGTAATGCCATATCTATAAATAGCACAATCGCTATCTGTATTGTCGTTCTCGGATTCGAGAACAACAAATTAGAAATTTGATCTTGAGTCATGTAGTTTTGTACAACTAATTTCCCTCCAAAGCATTTTTCTCTTATATCATTCAGCGCAATACACCCAATGATAAGATGCTGTAATGTTTCTCTCTGCTCCATATTTAAACAAAAGCGACAAAGTATTTCTATGGGACTGCATTTCTATGGCAGCAGAGCACATTCCTGAGAGGGAGGAAAGAGACTGGTTCTTGGCTATTGTTAAAGACTGCAAAGAAGCCGTGTGCGAGTCTCTTCAGTCGAGTCTGGATTCTGCTGACTGCATCAGCAGAGCCATGGCTTCTAGCACCGTAATACGCAGATTTCTACCTCTTAAAACTGTGTCACATCTAGATAGCCCACTCAAAGATTAGTGTTGTAGTCTTCACTCTAATACAGTGTCACATTGTGTTGTACCCTGCCTATTAAAACAGTGTTGCATCTAAATAGAACGCTGAAAAGTTTAATGAGTTGATCCTTAAGACTGTCACACTGAGATAATGCAATGAAAGTTAGTTTACTGAGCCCTATTCTACCACCTAATACTGTTCACCTCTAGATAGTGCGCTCAAAGATTACTGTGTTGTACTTTACCTTTTAAGGCTGTGTCACTTCTAGGTAGTGTACGAAAAGTTTACTGAGCTGTATTCTACCCCTTAAAACTGTCATTTCTAGATAGTGCTCTCAAAGATTACTGGAAAGTTTAAGTATTATTCTACTGTGACGATATTACATGTAGATAATCATCTCAATGATTTCTGTGTTGTGGATAGTGTTGTACTCTGCCTCTTAAGAATGTCACATCTAGATATTGTACCCAAGTGATAATGTTTTGCATTCCACCCTCATGGCATATCTCAAATCTAGATAGTGCACTGAAAGTTCACTGTGCTGAACTCCACCTAATAAGACTGTCGGATCTAGATGGCGACCCCCGTCTCGCATGTCTCCACCTCACACCCGTGCAGATCCCTAGAACCACCCGCTCCCTCCATCCCATCCTCACTCAGTCCCGATGGCTCGCCACCTGCACACTAGCACCCTCCTTCTCGAGCCCACCCATCATTACCTACCCGACCACATCCATAGTAATCCCCCCCGCCCACTTCAGCATATCGCCACTCGCCCAATCTCCTGCCACCAACCCGCATCCAACTCTAAAATCTGTGCTGCACCCTGGCATGCCAACCACCCTCTAACACCCCCACCAACCCCGCACCCAAACTCATCGCTCCCAACCCTCCCTCTGACTGACTGTTTCTGAAAACCTCCAATACACCACGACACCCTGCCCCCTATCAAACTCTAAGATCAGAGCCACACTCTGGAGCACCAACCACCTCCCTCCCCTGAACCCCATTTAGCCCCTCCACTTCCCATCCATCCTCTGACTGGTATTGAGAACTCCCTAATACCTGTTGCCATGACACCCTGCCCATATTAAGCTCCCAAGCCAGAGGAGCCAGCTTGCGCTCCAAACACCTCAAACACTCAACTTCTTAACTTCTTCAACTAAATGCCTTTGTCGAAACCAACAACCTCCTTGACCCTGCCCAATCAGGCTTCAGGCCGCGTCAGGGATCCGAATCCACTCTGGCCTCAATCTGGGACGATCTTAAGATCACTGCAGACTCTGCAGGATGCGCTGCACTCATTCTCTTCGACCTGTCTGCAGCCTTCTACACTATTAACCACTCAATCCTCCTTGACCGCCTCCACTCCCTAGGAATGTGTGTAACCGCTCTCAAATGGATCGCCTCCTTCCTCAACAACCGGTAACGAATAACTCTCCTCTTCCCCCTTTTTGTCTCAGCCGCCCGCCCAGTTAACACTGGAGTGCCGCAAGGCACATGTCTATTAGCTCTCCTATTCAACCTCTATATGTCCACCCTCCCAGAATCATCCGCCTGCACAATATCCTGTGCTACAACTACGCCGACGATACCCAAATCATCCTTAAACTCCACAACTCAGACTCTCGGCCTGCCTCCTTGATACCGACCGTTGGATGACCACAAACCACCTCCTTCGAAACCCCACTAAAACCGAAATCATGGTATGCGGCAACACTGAGCTTCTACCTCGTCCACTCCCGTAGCCCCCTTCCAAGGGCCAACCGCCCACTCCATCCGTCACAGTAAAAAACCTTGGATGCACTATGGACTCGGGCCTAACCCTCTCCTGACAGATCAGCAATGTAGCTAAATCTTGTCACTGCCACCTCCAAAATTCTCAGGTGCATTTTTCCCCATTTCTCCTTCCCGAACAGACTTGCTTTGTGTTATGTCCATTGTAATGTCGAGACTGGACTATGCTAACTCCCTTTACCTAGGAGTCCGGCATACCACCTTAATAAACTCCAAAGAACGCAAAATGCTGCTGCTAAAATGCTACTAGCCCTGGGTCCAAGAGACCACACCTCTCCAGCTCTCACAACCATCCACTGACCTCCCAGTTGGACGAAGAGCCACTTTCAAGACCCTGTGCATCACTCACCGTGCAGTGCACAAGACCGGCCCTCTATACCTGCAAGATAAGCTAAAACTTTACCTCCCACCCTGCACCCTAAGATCAAACTCTGCCCTACCTTTAGTGATCCCAACCACCAACTCCGTCAGGATCGGAGGATCCTCTTTCTCAGCATTGGCCCGACTCTGTGGAACTCGCTTCCACCTCACATCCGACACACCCAAGACTATGACCATCTGCAAATTATTAAAAACATACATGGGATGGAAACAGTATATGGATAGGAGATCGTTCGATGGATTAGAAGGAGTTGACCAAGTGGATGGAATAGATAGATGGGGCGAAGGGGCGGAACGGATAAAATAGATGGAATGGATGGATGTAGCGATCGAACGGATGGAATGGGTGGAGTAGAGTTGATGGAATGGATGGTGTGGGTGGAATGGTGGGTGGGTGGGTGGGGTGGATGGAATGGATGGATGGATGGAGTGGATAGGCTGCATAGAACGGATGAGTGGATAAGGAGGGAGGGATTGAATGGATGAAGTGGATAGGCGGCATAGAACGGATGAGTGGATAACATGGAGTCGATGGAGAGGAAAACATGGATGGATGGAGTGGGTGGAAGGGATGGAGTGGACGAAAAAGGCGGACTGGATCGAATGGAGTGGATGAAATTGGTGTAACGGATGGAAGAATGGGTGGATGAATGAAATGAATGGGTTGGGTGGGATGAATGAAATGGATAGAATTTAGGGGATGAATGAAACATGGAAATGGGTGGATGGAATCGATGGATTGTGTGGAGGGATGGAATTGGACTGTGTGGATGGAATGGATGCACGTGTATCACTGTGTACCCTGCCCTCCTGGTCCCCATGCTGTTGCTATATATCCGTATGCCTCCCCTGTCGCCGTAAGCCCAGCCCCCTGTCTGTCAGTGTGTCGCTATGTTCCCTGCCATCCCGTTCACGTGCCTGGTCTCGGGCGCTTTAAAGATAACCATCATATGACATCACTACGCTTACTATACTATACACCATCATTTAACTAGAACACAGCTATACCCCTGATTAATTCAGCCTAGCTGTTCACATACGAATACTACCCCACGGACACCTCATCACCCTAATAAAACGCAGCTATGCCGAACAAATTCCGTCCTAGTCGCTCACATATGCGTTCTTCAGGCCTAACACAGCCAGAGCCGAGTCTGGGTGTCCACCCACCAGACTGCACACATCCAACTGATAGCTCCAGCACCACATCTAACGCTAGGATGCAGCTACCAGCCGGCAATTACATCAGCTGCACACATATATGATGCGCCCACGCACCCTACGACACTATCTCTCTACTGACGAGAACTACGGTTCCCGAAGGGCGTTCAACCTACCAACGCTTTGAGGTAATACCAATGATATATAGAGCGCTATATAAATAACAAGTAACATAACATTTGCTTGGTTGAAGAAGTCAGGATTTGTGCCGGTTGTGCAATCCAGACTCCACTTGCCTTTTTGCCGGGTTTCATCTTTTTGGCAACAGGGCTAACAAAAGCCTTGAGGTTGCAGACCTCCAAGACGGCAGCCAAATCTTTAGGTGCTGCTATTAGGCAGCCTCTGCCCTTTCGCCCTAGTGGGGAACCTTGGAGGGGTAGATCTTTTTGCTACTACTCAGCTGGAAGAGCGACAGGCTGGTTGAAGAGACCAAAGAAGATTCCCTAGTGGTGGACCAGGGAGAGGTATGAAGGCTGCTCAAGCAGGGGGCATCCTTACCATCAGCCACCTCGAAACCTCTCTGCCTCCCACTGATGATTTGTGACTCAAGCCCTCAGACTGTTTCAGCATCTGGAAGAATGGCGAGACATTACCGGATGCTTTGGCACTGGAAACCATAGCCCACGGTTACTGCCTTCCTTTCGTTCCCTCCGAACCATCCACCAGTGAGCCACTCTTTGAGGATTACAGATCCGCTCCTTGTGCAGGAAATTTTGACCCTGTTATAGAACCAGTGCCTGTAGCGGAGAAGAACAAGGGATGGTATTCTCCATATTTCCGAATACCCAAGAAGGACGGAGGACCGAGACCCATCTTGGAATTGAGATGCTTGAACAAGTTCCTCAGGCAGGGCAAGTTCAAGATGCTCACACTTTCTCAGGCCCTCCAACCCCAGGATTGGATGGTGTCATTGGAACATCAGGATGCTTATGTTCATGTGCCAATCCATCTCAAGCACAGAAAATGAGTTTCGCCGTTGGCGGTTCTCATTATCAGTTTCGAGTTCTGCCATTAGGGCTAACCTCCACCCCAAAGGGTTTTCACCAAACTGATGGCGGCGGTGGCAGTGAGTCTCAGGAGAGCAGGGGTGGGGGCTCACGTTTACCCTTACCTGGACGATTCTGATCAGGACACGTTCTCCCGAAAGTCCTGCATCATCTCAGCATTACCTGCCTCTCTTCAGACTGGGCTTCTCCCTCAATTACAAGAAGTCCCATATGACACCTTATCAAAAGCTCCAGTTCATCGGGCTGTACTGGATACATCCTTGGGAAAGAGATGGTCACCAAGTTTGAGTGTCCAGTGTCTCCCGGCCCACGATTTTTTGAGGTTGCTCGGCCTCATGGCATTCTGCATTTTTATGGTGCCAGAGGCCCGCCTGAGAGTGAGCTCCCTTCAATGGGCCCTCGGAACACAATGGTCCCAGTTCTCAGGAAAGATGTCAGACCTACTTCCGGTTCCAGGCAGGGTCGCACGGGGATCTCCTGTGGTGGACCTGCAAGGACCACATTCTGAAGGCAGAACCCTTTTGGCAACTGTGGCCGGAGATGATCATATTGACGGACGTCTCACTCACAGGGTGGCAAGCCCACACCAACGATCTGCTGTTGGTCTCCATCGGAGTCCAAACTACAGATCAATAATCTTTTGGAGCTGAGGGCAATCAGACTAGCGCTGAATGCCTGTGTGCCCTCTGTACGGGGGAAAAAATGTCCCAATAATGACTGACAACACAGTGGACATGTACTAACTCAACAAGAGAGGTGGTGTAGGGTCACTGCCACGGCAGAGAGGCAATGCAACTCTGGTACTTGGCAATTCAAGAAGGAATCTCGCTATTGGCAGTTCACCTAGCCGGAGAAGAGAATATGGCGGTGGACGCTCTGTGCAGACTGAGCAGTCTCCCATGAGTGGGAACTGGCTCAGGAAGTCCTTCGAGAGATCTTCACCCTTTGGGGAAACCCTCAAGTGGATCTGTTTGCAACCAGTGTCAACCGGAAGTGCGAACTGTACTGCTCCAGGGAATTTCCTCTGAGGAGCTCTTGGAGATGTTAGTAGTGGACTGGGAGTTTCCACTCCTGTAAAAGTTTCCTCCAGTCCCCATCATTCCTCACGTGAGCAGGAGGTTGAGCAAGTTCGGGAAAAAAAATGTATCCTAATTGCAGGGTTCCAAATTGAGGGGAGCTGGGAGCTATTCTAGCACAGTTGAGCCTGGTTACCTTGAAACCCACAGCTACCAGGAGCTACTTCTGGCTCCTAGGACCAACTGGTGCCTTTCAAACATGTAAATGTGACATTGACTTTGAGGATTTGACAATGTTAATGAAGAAGAATTAGAACCCATCTATTACATTTTCAAACACAATGGTTCATACAAAATGGGCAAAAAGTTAAAGGCGCATCTTTGGTAGCGCCTGCCTACTGGTTGATGCCTGACGCCCAGGAGCTGGATTAACCATGCGTGCTTCTCCCTATGCGTGCGTGTCTCCCTGTCCCTTCGATGTGTAGATATTCCTTATAATACCCAGATGGGAAATAGTTTAAGTGTGACGCGTCTAGGGTGCTACTAGAGCCACTTCATAGGCAGCACAGTATCCTAGCACACAGTATGTTCAGAACACTCATTTAAATGCAAAACCATGTGTCTTGTAGAATAAACATACAAGTTGTGCCCTCTACTGAGAGGGAAACCATAAAACGGTTAGCTTTGCTGACAATGGTCTAAATTTAATCTGGCAAAAAGTGACATTTGAGTAGAACCACTGCATATGAATATTTAACCAATATCAAATTGAAGCTGTTATAGGCAAGATACTGCATTATTCAGCAACCATTAAAGCTGCCCCTCAAGCTGCAAATGGCAAACCATGTATTTCTCCACTATGGTATCTTAATTAATGTTCATTTAATATTAGCCCTGTAACACGTTTGAAAGGTATAGCGCAAACTCTTGTTTAATGAACTTAAAGAAGCCATTGCTGAGTCTTGTGCCTTTTTTCTCAATATGTTTCCCGGTGCAGACGCTTTTATACTCTGCTCTACGTGTGCCTAGATCACATTGATCCCTTTTGCTCTTAATACATCACACACTCTTCAGTCACTACGCAGTCACCTGCCATAATGAAAACAAATCTTCAGACATTTTCCCTTGGAGTTCAAGGCCTTGGTGGACAAGAAAAGCTAGGTAAGTAATATGTCTATTTATATGGGCGCTCCTACCAGTCACTGTTGACTTCAAGTCTTGCAAAAGGAAGGCTTATTTGCATCCTGGTGAGCTGGTGCACTGAACTGCAGGTGATCTTGAGGTACAGTCTAGACCTAAATCTGGCGTTGATGAAGAGGTGCCCTCTGAGCCCAATTCTGGGTCTTGACTGGAGGTGCTACTTTGGCAGCCTTAAGCCAGCCCACTACCTCCAAAATATCTTTGGCTATGTCGCTGGCTGGACCTACAGGGGTTTCCTAAGGGACCCCATGGGATCAGAGGATGAGGCTCCTAGGCCTAAGGTTAAAGCAACATCAAGTAAGATCCATGATGCATCCTAGTGTGCCGGTCATTCCTCGTAACAGTCAGAATCTGTTCTTGGCAACGTGTGAAGTCTGAAAACCCAACTAGCCGGTCAAATGCCCCATGATGGAGCAGAGCCTCAACTGCAGCTTCAAGGCCCCTAGTCCACACAGTTTAGTAGACTGGTCAGATATTCCCTTGTAGCACATAGGCCCTGTGAGATTGTTGGACCCTCAATTGATGTCTTTGAAATTGGGGAGCTTCTCATGCCAAGAGTTCCACAAAACCATTGGCCAAAGAAGACCTCGGTTTTAAGATTTGAATGTACAATGGTTGCCTCATACGTCCCATATCAAATGTGCCAAGCAATGCTTCATCGCCTGCTAGGGCACGCAATGCTCTAATCTTCCAGCTATCAAATAAGATTCATTAACCATGGGTCTGATATCCTATCCAGGCGCTCCATTCTAGAGCAGTGACGTTTTAAAGGTTTCATACCTTTTTAATAATGATGCGTTCAATGAAGACTATTTCAAAACTGTCTTTATTACTCCGGTTCCACAGCCTCTGCCAGTTCATTAAGCACATTCTCCTAGCAGTGACTGTTCAGTTTCTGACCATGATGCAGCATAGCGACCACCAAAATCTGAGTGACCGCTATCACTCTACACACCTTGTACAAAGCAAATGTTTGCTTAATTGTCCTACTGCTCAGCTCTGCTGCCTTTTTAATATTGTTGACCATGAAGCCCAAACATTCTCGCCATGCACACGTCCTTCAAATAAGCAACCCTGCTTTGGTTCACCGCCTACGGAGACCAGCACATCCAGATGGTCCCAGCAAATCAAAGTGCCGTCCAGTAATCTGTGGCGTACCACAAGGCTCAGTCTTGCCCTGTCCTCTTCGATTTCTAATTGGAACGTCGAAGTAGGCGGAGGGTAGCTGAGAGTCCTTGCCGACACAAACCTAAAGATACACCAATTTGCAGATGACGGGTAGCTTGTCCCTCATTCAAGCCTGGACGTTGAATGCCTTCCTAAAGCTCCACCTGGCAGGCTGAATTCATTCTCCTAGCGAATCCACTTAGGATGCCCAAGTCCAGAATGGCCTCACTTGAAGCTCTCCCAATGCTAAATCTCTGCTTTCTCATTGAGTGTGACCTCTCATTCAAAAAAAACACACGTTGTCAAGAATATCCATGCCGTATAGTACTAGCTTGCGCTCCTTCACAAGGTCCAGGCTTTCATACCATCTCCCACTTGCACATAACCAAATCTCTACTTGCAGGCTTCCCAGATGCCAACTGGGCCCCTCTGAAGGTTGTTCAGCACTTGGAAGCATACCTCCTCACAGGACTGACAACATTCCACCATATCGCCCCTAACCTCCAGGGAGCTGCACCTGCTACCCCTTCACAGATGCGTCCTGTACAAGATGGCACGTGTCGCCTACAAAACAGTCGCAACCAAAAACGCCACACTACCTGGCAGATAAATTAATCACCGAGGCCAGTATACCACTAGAAACCACAAGCTTGCACAACTGGAAATGAAGACCTGCAAGGTTAAGGGAACAGAAACGTGCATTTTCCTGTTCTAACCCACCCTTCTCTGGAACAGGTTTCCAACACGGATGACTATCCTTGTACATCCTACACTTAAGGATGTACCTGAATACCCTACTCTTCAAAGGCAATCTTGTGGATTGCTCTGCTCAACTCTACCCATTCCAGCTCCTCGGTCACCCTGGTGCCCTACTTGTAATCCCCCTCGTTGCGGACATTGCGTACGACACTCTGCTTCTCAGTAAGGTTTCCACTTTAGACGTCATACAGTGCTCCAGATAAGATTTTGAAGTGGGAGTATTTTGCTCCCTATTGGGTGTAAAATTATTTTTTAGGGAGTAAAAATTAAAGTACATTTCCCAATGGGAGTATCTTATAAGCAAGTAAAAATGTTTTAACTAGAAAACAAATGTTTTAATAACTAGTTTGCACCTAGCCTTCCAATCGGGCAGCAATAGCAGTAGTTTCTTCCTGTGGTATTATGTGCACTACTCGCCCAAACCTATCCATGGAGCTGTGTGGGTGGAAGCAGTGACACAAGGTGTTATTCCTGTTTTCTGTTGGGAGTATTTTTGCTCCCCATTTTTTATTTTTGGGGTGCATTTGCCTAATTTTAGGGAGTAAAAGTGCCCAGCTACTCCCCTTATCTGTAGGGCTGGTCACATACATACACATGTAACGACTTCAATGACCTGTTGGTGCTTACTCCTTCGGTTACTGAGGACCCACTCTCCATGGTGCCACTAGTTTTGTTCCCACCTATGCTTTTTTTATCTGGTTTCTATTGTGGCTATTGATGCTGATTTTCCTTCAGATGACTCCCTTCTTACCCCCATCTGTTTCACCTCTCATGGAACCAATACTGCAGACGACAAATTGGCTCTTTGGCAAAATCTTTTAATGAGCGCACAGTGGGGCCGGTGTGGCATGAAATTCTTGCGCTCCAGATCCTCCTGCTTTTGATTACCTTAGTACTTGTGCTGCTGTTCTCCCCCAAGTCAGACCGACTGGGAATACCTGTAAGCAGGCCTACCACTCGGAAATTACTTAATTTCTTTGCACCAACAAACTGATCACTTGCTGAAAAAATGCAGACAAATGCAGGGTGTCCAAGTTCCTCCACCCACAAGCACAAGTCTTGTTGCTATCTGCATCTCTAACTAATTGAAGAAACCAGCAGCATAGATATAAGAGGGTAAGCCTCTTATTCACATTGGCATGGAAATTAATGAGAACTGAACCTTGCCCCAACTACATTCTGATACTGTTCTGTCATATTGGAATCTCAAAAATCTATTCAACAGACCCAAATAATGTTCAACTTGCTTTGACCACTATGGTGAAGTTTGAATGTGTAGTAAACCATCTAGAGGCTGCCTCATGGAGCATGTCTCGACCGTAGCGTAACGGGTAACTAGCTCCTTCCTAGCGCTCATAAGGTTTTAGACTTATCTTTTGATGCACACTGCTTTTTCATGCTGCAACTGATGCAGAACTTGCAACAGTTGACACAAAACACTTTGACAGCTAATTCTCTAGCTGGGATTACCAAATGGACAAAAAAGTAATGCACGTATGGCCAACACAAAAGGGTCTGTTCTGTTCATCACTGTGGAAAATATTGTAGGTTTCTTTCCTACTTTTTCTTCCTGAGAAGAAATGTAAGATTTTCACGCCTATCCTTTTTTCTCTTGAAGTGGTTGATTAGCGCTCTGCAGTCAATTTACAAGATGCATATCGCCATATCCCAATTTGCCCTCTTTGCAGGTTGCCCTTTCGAATGGATTGCCTCCCACGTATTCCTCATCTTATCTTTGTTTTCAGCTTCAGCTGCTTCGGAAATATTTTTATCTCTGCAGAGGGTGCTGTGAGTAGAGACGGTCGACTCGATGTCCCTCGAGGGGTTCCATCTCGGCTGAGTCAAGCCGTCAACACCATCGAGGCCACCAACGTCCACACCATCGCAGCAGATAGAAAAAACATCGACGACTGTACATTCTTAGACGCCTTTACCACAAAAAAGCCAGGAAAATGTTTCTAAACCTTTACCTAAAAAGGATTTTTTTTTAGATCCTTAACATCTATATATGAGGGCTATGAAACCTCAGATGATATTGTGGTCTCCAATTGGATTCTCGTAGTATTACAAAAAATACTAATCTACTTGAATGTTTAATTTCAGAAGAGACCAGGGTTAGGGAGCTACATGACACCCTACAGACAGACAGTGGGGTAGACAACTCCCCAGAACTAGATTTTGGGAAACTGAATCAGTATGATAATGGAGATGCATCATACAGAAGCCTAATTTCCAGAGTGGTGGAATTCCATGAGATGGAGTAGGCCAACTCCTGCAATTGAGCAAGAAGACCTGACTGACATATTGGACAAAGGTCCTCAATATGACCCTATATTACCATTCCATGTGGCACTTCAAAAAAGTGTTGTGGAAAACTGAGAGGCTCCAGAATCCAGCCTTGCAGTAAACAGAAATACAGGCTATCAAGTAGCGACCCTGGCTACCGTCAATACATCCAACTCCGGAAAGTCTAGTAGTACAAGCAGCTACATTTGCCGCCAAGCAAGCTGTGTACCCAACCATACACCCTTATGTCGCTTTATACCCAGCACCTCTCGTCACATAATGTCTCTGTACCTCTTGCCCCAGCATGCTTGCTGTTTGTCCCTACAAAAGCCCCCCGCGATGCGTACCCAGCACTTCCGGTCCCCACTGTCCGTAACTCGCCACTTGTTTTGAAGCGCATCATGCTTGGGCGCTTTATGCATGAACCATCATATCATATCACTATGCTTACTCTCTACACCATCACTCAGAGTACAGCTATACCCCTCAATATATTCGGCTTAGCTGCTCACATATGAACACTGCCCCATGAACACCTCATCACTCTAATAAAACGCAACTATATCCCATGACAAACCGGCCTAGCTGATCACATAAGCATCCTACAGGCCTAACGCAGCCAGAACCCAGTCTGGGTGACCATCCACCAGACTGCACACATTCAACTGATATCTCCACCAACACACCTAATGCTAGGATGCAGCTACCTTCGGGCAATTACACCAGCTGCGCACAACTGGTGCACCCACGCACCCTACAACACTAACGCTCTACTGACATGGACTCCAGTCCCCGAGGGCGTTCCAGCGCTTTGAGGTCATACCAATGATATATAGAGCGCTATATAAATGCCAAATAACATACCATAAATAACATAACATAACATGACCAATGTATTGGCACTCGGCAAAAAGTATTTTCTGCCAGCAGCATGGCTTTAAAGTATAATTCTCCTTGTGGCCTTGCAGAGTTCATTCACCCTGGGACTGTATGGCGGCTGATCACATTCCGGAAGGTGAGGAAAAACGGCTTTATGAACCCATTAAGGTATGGCAAGGAGGCCATGTGTGAGTCTCTGCAATTAGGTCTGGGCTCTGCTGACTGCATCAGCATGGCCATGGCAGCAAGCAGCCCTACACAGATTTGCGTTGTTGAGGAAGTCCGTATTTGCACCTGATGTACAATCCAGACTCCTTAACATGCCCTTTGACGGCTCCCATTTATTTGGGAATAAGGCAGACGAAAGCCTCGACGAGCTGCAGTCCTCCAAGGTGGCAGCCAAGCCCTTAAGTGCCACAGTCAGGCAGCCACAGCCTTCTCGCCCCAGCAGATCGTCTTGGATGGGTAGGTCTTTTCGCTACTACTCCTCAGTTGGAAGAACAAGAGGACAGGCTAGTCAAAGAGGATGGAGAATATTCCCTCATGGTGGACGAGGCAGAGGTGCAAAGCCTGCCCACGCAGCGGCATCTTTCCATCAGCCGCTGTTTCGGCTGCCTCAAAACCAATGAGGTCTTGACTCGCATCCCGGTGGGAGGCAGAGCAAGAATGAGGTATTACTTTGGATGCATGGGCACTGGAAACAGTAGCCCAGGGTTACTGCCTCCACTTTATACAGACTTCGGGATCATCCACCGGAAAACCATTCGCTAAATGTTCCTGACCCATTCCTGTTGCAGCAAATTTGGACCCTTCTAGAAAAAGGTGCTATAGAATCAGTACCTATGACTGAGAGGAACAGCAGATGGTATTCTCTTTATTTCCTAATCCCCCAAGAAGGACAGAGACCTATCTTGGACTTGTGATACATGAACAAGTTCCTCAGGAAGGACAAGTTCAAGATGGTCACACTTTCTCAGATCCTTCAGGCCCTCCAGCTCCAGGATTGGATGGTGTCATTGGACCTTCAGGACGTTTACTTTCATGTTCCAATCCATCACAAGCACAGGAAGTACCTGAGGGTCTCAGGATCAGTTTCAAGTTCTGCCATTCAGGCTGAGCTCTGCCCGAGTATTTTCACCAAGTTAATGGCAGTGGTGACAGCAAGTCTCAGGAGGGGGAGGTGGGGGCGTTCCACTCAAGTCCAACCTGGACGATTGGCTGATCAGGGCACGTTCACCCGAAAAGGCGCAGGAACTTCTCAGTATCACCTGCCACTCCCTCCACAGACTGGGCTTCTCCCTCCAATTACAAGAAGTCCCACATGGTACCATCTCGGAGACTCCAGTTTATTGGATGCATCCTTGGAAAAAGCCTCGCCACCAGAGCTGAGGGCTAAAGACAATTTGCAGATGGTCACCAAGTTTGAGTGCCCAGCGTCTTCCGGCCTTCGACTTTTGAGGTTGCTCTGCCTCATGGCATCCTGCATTTTTCTGGTGCCAAAGGCTTTCCTGAGAATGAGATCCCTTCAATGGGCTCTCAGAACACAGTGGTCCCAATTCTCAGGTGGGATGTCAGACCTCCTACAGATTCTGAGCAGAGTCTCTCGACCTTTTGTGATGGGCCTGCAAGGACAACTATCTTAAAGGAGAACATTTTTGCCAATCATGGCTGGAGATAACAATAGTGACGGACGCCTCACTCGCTGGGTGGGAAGCCCACGCCAACAATCTGACCATCCGCAGTTGTTGGTCTCCATCAGAGTCCAAACTACATATCAACCTTTTGGAGCTTGGAGCTATCAGACTAGCACTGAAGGCCTTTCTGCCCTCTGTACGGGGAAAGAATGTCCTGATGACTGACACCACAGGGCCATGTACTACCTCAACAAGGGAGTAGGTGTAGGATCACTACCACTGTGCAGCGAAGCAATGCAGCTCTGGTTCTCTGCAATTAAAAAATGAATTTCTCTATTAGCAGTTCACCTTGCCGGAGTGGAGAACACGGCGCAGACCGAGTGGGAACTAGTTCAGGAAGTCCTTAAAGAGATCTTCACCCTCTGGGGAACCCTTCAAGTGGATCTGTTCGCGACCAGTGTCAACTGGAAGTGTGAACTGTTTTGCTCCACGGAATTTCCTCCTATAGGAGCTCTAAGGGACGCTGTATGCGTTTCATCCAGTCCACGTCATTCCTCAAATGAACAGGAGGTTGAGAACGTTCGGTAAATCCATGATCCTGATTGGGCCAGGAGGACGTGGTACCCAGACCTCCTGGACATGTCCATCTGCCCTCCAATACGTCTTCCACAAAGGAAGGACCTTCTGTCGCGAGAGGAGTGTCGGGTGCTCCATCAAGAGGTCAAGACTCGGCCTTCACGCATGGTTTCTGAGAGGCTGAGTTACAAGGATTGGGACCTCCCGGATCACGTAATGCAGATTTTGCTTTCGGCCAGAAGGCTAGCAACAAAAACCTTATACTGCTGCTGTTGGAACGAATTCTGCAGCTGATGTAGGGAAAATGATGTGGACCCTTTTCAATGCGATACACCTACAGTGTTACTGTCAGAAAGCACCAAAGTATTGACTGATAAGGATACGGTACTCAAAAGGATACAGGTGGTAGGGTCTTCCGGATCCCTGTTCACACGATTTGATAGTTGTGAAGTCAAGTTTAGACCTTCCAAATGATACAACTCTCTGACTGATAAAACGGGCAGAGAGATGGATCACTGGAAAGGGCGTGGGTGAGGTATAGGAAGTCAGCCTAGAACAAAATAAAGTATCATAAGAAACTGCCCCAAACTGAGTATGATAGAACAGAAAATGACATGAATGCACACACTGACCTTAAGTCTAGGGCAGAAGAATCCAGCAGAAGTCTCTTGAGGAAATCCAAAGGTAGAACAAACGACAAGGAAGGGAAGATTAGTAAGGGAGACTTATCCCGAACGGAACGAGGCTCACGCTAGATACGGGTTGATGCACCACAGGATAGCGTCCAAAGTACTGTTCACTGTCACCTTCCAATTATCATTGAAAAGCTTCCTTCCCACGTAGAGAAAAGTATAGAAATGAATCAATCCCCCTGTTAATGTCACAGGTGCAGGAATTGGAAATATCGCCCTTTTTATGGTATAAACAAAGTACACGCGGTTCTGTACAGCCGCGAAGAAAATAGCGTGCGCGTGCGGAAATACACGCGATTTAGGATTCACGCAGTCAAGGCCAGCCGCGCTTGAAGACAACGGGTGCGTGTGGATTTTACACGCGAACAGGATTCATGCAGTCCAGGCCAGCAGCGCTTGAAGACAACGGGTGCGTGTGGATTTTACACGCGAACAGGATTCATGCAGTCCAGGCCAGCCGCGCTTGAAGATAGCGTGCGCTTGTGGGTTTGCACGCGAACAGGATTCACGCAGCCCAGGACAGCCGCGTTTGAAGACCACGTGCGCGTGTGGATTTTACACGCAAACAGGATTCATGCAGTCCAGGCCAGCCGCGCTTGAAGATAGCGTGCGCTTGTGGGTTTGCACGCGAACAGGATTCACGCAGCCCAGGACAGCCACGTTTGAAGACAACGTGCGCGTGTGGAAGGACACGCGAACAAACAGCTCCAGGAATCAGCGTGTGGCGGAAAACACGCTATAGAAGGCCCAAAAAGTAGCTGAAGTAACCTGCAAGGATGCAGGACGGAGGTTAAAGCTACACAACGCCAAATGATTCGATCAGAAGCAGCGAGTGAAGTTTCCACGCTGCTTTTATACGTAATGCCGTAGTTCACGTGACGAGCAGAATACACGTGAAGTTAGCGACGTGAAAAGTGCAAACGTCGTTTTCCCGGCAACGTATCGAACAACCGCCATTTGGAATAGAACGGTCTAGCTGTTCTACAAGCGTAGGAGGTAGGACCACGTCCGGCATGCATGACAGTTACATTTTTTACTACGTTTGGCAAATCTGGGGCTCCAGATTGGAACAATCGAGGGTTATCTAGCAGCGCTTTCCATATTCAAGTGCCCCCCTGAAGAGGCAACCTACTTCAAAATACCCTTTAATAATTACATTTCTTAAAGGACCATACTTGCTATGTCTGAGTGCTAAAGGCTAGCTGGGAAAGATCCCTTGGAAGGTTTAAGGGCTCATTCCACTACGGGCATGGCAACTTCCTCTGCCCTTTGGAGGGCAGTTCCGATAAATGATTTCTGCGAGGCAGTTACCTGTCCACCTTTCACATGTTCACAAAACATTGTTTAGACACCTCTAACAATGAAGGAAGATTTTGGAAGGCAGTTCTATACTCCATTCTGGACAAACATTAACTCTCAAATTCTCACTCCCTCCTCCAAAAGAACCTAATACTGCTTTGGGAGTGTATCATAAGATGAATACTTTTGAGGACACAGTAAATATGAAGAACAAGTTACTTACCCTTGGTAAAGTTCTTTCGACTGGATGGTCCTCTCATGTATTCCTCATCACCCTCCCAACCTATCCCGCTGTAGAATTTCCGAGCTTTAGATCTTGAGCTCTTTGGTAATTCTGCACATGGGTGGCAAAAAACAGAACTAAAGCCAACCGGCGTTGCGCGTGGTATATGTACTCGACGATGTCAGCCGAGATGGAAGCCCTCGCGGGACATTGTCGACCATCTCGATGCACATCGCCCTCTGCCGAGAGAACAATATTTCTGATGCAGCTGAACCTGGAAACAAAGATATCATAAAATGAGGAATACGTGGGAGGAACATCCAGTCGAAAGAATGTTACCAGTGGTAAGTAACTTGTTCTTTCCTTAGAGCACCACACATAGGGTTTTCTCCAGTAACTGCCATGTCAGCTAACCTACATCTGAGTAGAATTTGCGTTCTTCCTTAGCCAGAGGACAGGCTGATCAGAGGTTCAGATTTTCAGATTTGACACACTTACGGAAACAGCAAGGCTCTCACACTGCAATATCCAGGTCCTGGGGTACATGTTCTCCTGCATACTTGGGGTCCCTTATGCGAAATTAGGGATGTGTTGAAAGTCCTCAGTCTTGGCCGGTAATCTTGATCTTTGTTAAAGTTGCTGTCGGATCGGCACAGTGGCTCCAAGAGGCTCCAAGAGGATGTGTGTCCTGTTGGAGGAGCTGGACCTTTTCAAGATGTTGGTAACATGCTATGCTTGTCTAGCAACAATAGGTTATGTTAGTGTTCATTCTTTGAGAAGAAAAAAAACGGAATCCTCACAAATATTCTGAAGCTGAAAGCCTCCTTCTGGGCTCTTAACACATTTCTTTCTTCTGTTCAAGGTCCGTGCTGATCCAAACCGACAACACAACTGCAATGTTTTAGGTCTAAAAACAATTACAGGGTTTGAAATTGAGGGTAGCTGGGAGCTAGCTAAAAATAAGCAGGACACATATATACACCATTTAAAGCATAAAAAGTCCTAAATAAAAGACACCATGATACGTTTGCATCTTATGTGGAAGTTACATTTACAGAGCGTGATGTACTAGCTCTCGTTCCCCAGTGTTAGCTCCTGGTCACCGGTTAATACTGGATTCCCAGTATTCACTGGCTCCTACGTATCCAATCTTAATTTCAAGCCCTGCAATTGGCGGCAGAATTCCTGCGCCTCCCCTTTGCAAGCTTGCACCTGGTCAATAGGAATGAACTCCGACAGTGGCTCATGACGTTCCTGGCTACAATTCACCTTCCATTACTACTACTTAAGCAACTTTACAGAGTTGCTTGATTCTAATTCTACCCTAAGTGCCTTTGAATACTCAAGTTATAGCTCAACAGTTGTTGGAGCGAGAGGCAGTGACGTCTCCTTTAACAACCGGGAAGGACAAACGTTTTCCCTTTACACATCTGCCAATATGCCCCATTCCATTCGGGAGATGCCTGTCCTGGCCTGTTAACTTTGTATTCTGTTGTGAAAAGTATAGTTCTGGGTTGATGATGGGTTAAATCCAGGACTGACGGTCCCAGAATAACAAGTTAAATCCATGACTGTACTATAATCTTCCGAAAGCAATGGGGCATGTTGGCCTTTATGCATCTCGACAGGAAGGCTTCTGTGGTGTAAGCATTTCTCCTCCGTTTGAATGGCAGTTCCTTTGTGCCTTTACCTCACTTGCATTACTTGGAGAAATACTTCTTAAGATGACTTGATCCCTCCTGTTTCTAATAACTATATATTACCCAAACTGGTATTGATTCTCTTTACACCTTGCACAAAATCTGTGGCACACCCTATTGAGGTTGTAATTTAATGTCACAACAGCACCCCTCGCCAAAATCCATGTCCTTAGTTGGCGAGTACTTGGACTGTGGCCACCTTGGTCTGCAGAAATCTTGAAAATCAATTGGGTATCAAAGAAAGTCAGAATCTGTGCACAGTAAGTATATATTAACAAGACTTTGTTTTGGACTGTGAACATTAATGGTCTCCACTCAAGTTGGACAGTGTTTTGTCCTTTAACGTGGACCTGGCTGAATCTGGAATTTAAGTTGATTAATGCCATACATATTTCCCATTGGAGTTTCTCCTATTGCGGATTCCACTTTTGTCTTTACAGTCCGATGGCTTGGTATGGGATTTTCATAGTTCAACAGCCTTTGTTAGCACACCTTTTTTGGTTAATGGGTACAGTTGACCTGCAGTTATTAACTGAGAAAACAACCTTTTTGTGGGGTAATTCAAGGTCCTTTGTTTAGAAGAGCCTTTTTTGCAGTTTCCCATGTGTATAAGCTAGCTCTCAGAATGTGCCTTTTTCTCCCAACATGGCGACAGTTTCATAAAAGCCAGACTTCCATGCAGTGTTCTTCATGAACACTTCAGAAAGCGCAGATGGTCATTCAGGACCTGGCTCTAAGCAAGGATTCCAAAATGGATCCTTAATGTACAAAACCTTTCCGATCTACCAGCCTATTTATGAAGTCGGGCGATCATGCAAAAGTTCCATAGAACAATGGATAGTGACTTGCATTTCTGATTGCAGGTTGAAGACCTAGAAGAGAAGAGCAAACCGTATTCATGTAATGGCTAAATCCTCTTGTTTCATTGCAAATGTTTTGATCAGTTATAGCTGCTGAATGAATGCTTAATTCAGCCAGTCTTTGCTCAAGACCTCGTAAGCACAACTATGCTTTATTTTTCTACTGCCACCTCTCGCATGATCTGATCTGGTTTCTTTGTAGTCTCCCACATGCATGGAGGAAAAGGGATGGGATGTGGGATAAGTACACGTGACTCACCAAAGTGACTAACGTAATCCCCTCCCACTTTCTGTCCTACTTACCGTTTTCCATCACCACGAAGAACAGTGCACATGCTTTTGTTAAACCAGTTATGAAGGACTGGCCGTTGGGTCTTGGTCCCAGCGCTGTGAAGACTATAATGGTGTGTATGGGGACATCGAGTATATGCATACAGAATTCTTTAATTCCATGCTGTGGTTGTGCACGCCTGCCCAGTCCCCCTGGATGACATTCCAGATATATGCAGGGCAAGAGGTAGTGGACTATAACGGGAATCCCTATGGTGCAGAACTAGTAGTGTATTATGCATGTCTGCTTTCTGTTTTCACAGAAAGGATCATGTGGGCCGCACTTAGTTGGAAGTCTTAATTACTGTTTAAACAGGTTTTAAGTACATTACAGGTGCAGAACATTTTGGGCCTTCATCTACAGCCCTATCGGTACCATCTCACAAGGGGTCATACAAAATAAATGTGTATACTGTGCTGCACACTCCCTGGAGAAATAATCATCTGCTGAAAATCTTTGTAATAGAACCATATCCTAAAATTCTGGCCATAATTGTATATTCTAATGATGATCTCACCTTTTTTCATTAAATGAAAATAGTTCAGTATTTGTATTTGTTTATTATTTGTATCGCCCGCCTAACCCTGGGGTAACTGGGCGCTTGAAAGACTTAGTGATAGACATGTGTAGTCATGCAGGTTAAAAACAACAGTAATAAATAGAACAGGAGGACCCTGGTTACATATGGGTCAAATAATGGGATACAGCACGGCATACAAATTAGAAACAGTGTGAATCAATAGGCCAGAAAAGGATCTTAGTAACATATTGGTCGAGAACTCTAGTCGGGGGGGGGAGTACAAAGGTAGGCTAATGGGGAATATCAGGGTATGAAAGATTTGGTGATTACTTCTTACAGTGGCTGTTTGTTGCTCAGCCAGTTTTTTTATACTTGCTTTGAAGGTGAGAAAGGAAGGTTCCAGTATGAGGGAAATGAGGGTGGCATTCCACCGCTTGGCAGCTTGGACTGGAAAGCTGGCTCCTCCTGCTGTTTTGAGATTGTATCTCAGGATCACTAAATTATGTGAAGCAGAGGATCTGATGGTGCGTGCATGCTGTTGTAGGCAGATTTTGTCACCCAGGTATTTAGAGGCATCGTTGGACAGGCATTTGTGGGTGATGGCCAGAGTGCGTAACGTGATTCTATCACGGATAGGAAGCCAGTTGGCATTCTGTCTGTGTGGGGATGCGGCAGAATTTAGGGAGACTGAGCAGCTCTGACTGAATTATTCTGTAAAACCTGGAGTTTGTTAAGGTTATGTTCCGAAGAGCCAAGGAAAAGACTGTTGCAGTAGTCCATTTTCGAAAGAGCCAGAGCTCTGGCCAGTATTAAACAGCTACTTGGTGAAAGGAAGGACTTAGAACTGTAGATACGTTTGTTGGTATAGGCTGTGGAAGAAGCCATGCTGTTAACCTGTTTTTTAAGAGACAGGGTTGAGTCGAGATAGACCCCCCTAATGTTTTTATCTCTTTGGATACCTTGATTATTTTGCTGTCAATAATGGAGGAGTATCTGGTGTCGAGTTTGTTCAGGCGTGCCAGAGTACCCACAATCATTAACTCAGTTTTGTCGTCATTGAGACGCAAACCGTTGGTGGCTATCCAGGCTTTGAGTTCTGAGTAGATGTTGTTAAGCAGTACAGAGTCATGGTCGTAGCAGCCGTTGAGGGGGCTAAGGACTTGAGTGTTGTCGGCATAGTTTGTGTAGATGCCCAATTTTATCCAAGCGGTCGAATAGGAGCTTCGTGAAGCTATTGTATAGTGTGGGTGATGAATTACAGAATATATTTTCCAAATGATTAATGGTCATGAATGACAGAATTTTCAATTGCCAAAGTCTGTAGCAAATCAATAGTGTATTCAAACATTCTTATAACATGCCAAAGTTGCAAAAACTCCTGATCACTGTCAAATATTCTATTTTTAATTAACTACTAAGCTTTTCGGGTCCCTTCTTCATGAGTTAAAAAAATCTGGATTCTCCAACAATGTAAAAATAAAATTTAAAAACTTTGAATACATTTGTTGCTAAACAAATTCATACTAATAAAAAAAAAAACCCTTATGCCTAAAAGAGCGCTTCAGAATCCCACCAATTAGAAATCCAAATATTCAGGGTGACAACTCCAGCAAAGAACAAATAGAACATAGACCACATTCAATCCAAATCTCGTTGGGTCTTTTTTATCAAGCCTTCTAGGTAAAACAAATGATTGCTCCTCTCATTCTACACAATCTCTAAGTAAAATTAACATCACAAACACACTTTAGCCAAATAGGTATTACTTGGATTCATGTAACCAACATTCCTTATTTTGATTTTCATACCAAACTTGAAGGGAACTTCCTCGGATACACTCAAATGTCAGTTGATTTTGAAAAGACCATAGTTGTCTCTAGAGATACCAGCCAACTTGACTTATATTTCCTTCTTCCTTACAAACCGATTGCTGAATCTCTAAACAGTTCACCTGTCATTCTCCATATATGGAAATCTATACCTTACTTCCTCAAACACTAGTGGGAATATACCATATAGCTTTTGTAACGATCAGTGGCCTCTTGAAAGGATCACATTTTATTTGTGTCGTAACACATGTCCTCCTTACCGATTAAGCCAATATACTAAACTGAGTTTACCATAATAAAAATAATCTTGCAAAAATTGCATTGCTGAACCATTGATTTAACAATTTCTTCGATTGCATCAAATAGAGTAATTCTAAATGTGTTGTTTGCTTCCATTTGTCTTTGATCTATTTTAAATAGCCTTTTTGTTTTCACTCATTTTTCCTTCAAGGAAAACATAGCCTTTGGGAAGCCGTTTTTCTACTGCATATTTTTTTAGTTAAAACTTGAAACCTTTTAAAAGCAAACTTTTGGCAGTGCAGTGATTTATTTTTCGGCGTGCACTTGTTGCTGAACATTGATGGATTTCGTTCACTATATATTTCTATTTTTTTTTTTTTTTTACAGCGTGGGACTAATAGAAAATAGGAAATGGGGCAGAACTGCAAAAAGTAACACTGGTGCTTTAAAGCAGCTGTCTACTACCAGCTTTCAAAATGCATTATGCTCTTGGTTCTTTCAACTGATCTGTGAATTGAGGTTCCTTAAACTTTCCTATGATAATTAATACAGATTTTTTACCACTGAGCGACGCCTCAACATTGAGTGACTACAGTACCAGGGAAAACTACACCCTTAGTAAAACAAAGGTGGTCTTGGACATCCCCACTTGTGAGTAAAATACCAGAGGGGTTATCCAGAGCAGTTTTTCCAGTTTGGCAAAAAAGAGTGAAGACCACTTGGTGCTCAATGTTGTACTTACGGATTACTTTGTTTGCAAAATCTGTGTTCCTGGACATTAACTGTTTTCTTAGTGTTTCAGGATCCTGCACACAGGTTGAGATAGTATTTTAATATTTTGGTTAGTGTTAATAGAAAATAAATGTAAATCCTCAACCAGGATAAGCTTCTATTGCACATTTAGAACTCTTGTTCTATTCCCATCTACCAATTTAAACTTTTGGGATATCATGCAGAGATGCTTGCTTTTATTAATCCTAGGAAATGCTGCCTTGCTCTTTTTTCCCCCCAGGTCTCCCCTAACACTCCCACATCCCACCACCCCTCCGGTGACAGCGGTTTCAATGACTGCTTTTTCTTCTGTATTTCCTAATTTGTTATACTTTTGTATCCAGCAGGAAACTCGGTTTGAGAAGACTCTCCAGGAGAAAAAGGGCTTTATTATCAAGCAAATGAAGGAAGATGGAGCCTGCCTCTTCAGGGCTGTTGGTGAGACATGGCATTTTCAACTGAACTCGTTTTTTGATGTTTATTTGAGGCCTATCCAGAGTGCTTGTGCAGTACACCTTAGCTTTCTGGGAAATTGAATTTGTAGTTGCTTATCTCTGTCCACTTCAGTAACTTGTCAGGGTACTCGAGGACAGATCTTTATGTGCACTGAGTAATGCCTAACCTTGAAAATCCTCTCTAACAAACATGTCATGTGGCTTTTACAGACAAGACGGGTTGGCTGAAAAAGGGGGGTGGGAGACATTGAATCAAGAGGGATTTTAATGTCGGATGCATGCACTTTTAATTAATTTCTTTACCTCTGGTGCAGTAGGAGAGTGATATCCTTAATTGTTGGATTTAAGTCATGTAATTAAGTGAATGTTTTCTACTGTAGAAACGTATGTCTTTCAATACTTATGTTTGGGTTACCCTATTGCACAGTACAAAGTTAATTGCTTTAGTTGATTTCTCATGGCATTCTAAGCTTAGCAGCATGAGTGGGCTGACTGCCTGCCCCTTGGGCTCTGAAACACTCCCAAAGGGTCAGCTCAGTTCTGGTTAATGTACCATATTCTGAGGTTCTGGGTGTGGGTTTTTACTGAGTGTTTAATGACTAAGTCCATGTTACTGCAGTGAGTACCTTTCAATTGGGTTAGCTCCCTTGACACCCTTGTCCTTGGTTCACTGATTGGAAAGATTAAGCTTCAATTACAGTGCAGAGGGGCATCTTTTGATTATTATGCCTGACTGCACTTGACATCCAGTGACAGTGTACTTACATCAATGTCAGATCAACAGGGTACTGCTGTCAATTCTGTGTTCAGTGGTTGCCAGGTAATGGCCCTGTATTCTCACTGAGGCTCCCACTAGGTTCTGGCCTGTCTTGGGCTGGCCAGCCAGCCATTACTGCACATGCCCAACCTCTGAATGTGGGATGATAGCTGAAGTCAATCGGGGTAGTATGTTACATCGTGCCATCAGTTTAAACAAGGGATTCTATACATGGTTGGGAGTGTGAGGTGAGGCTGAGCAATGACTTGTGACATTCAACAAGTATGGTTTGAACAAGACTTTTTCAGCATTTATTTAGTCTCTACTAGACCTGGAGTTTCTCAGGCACAACAGGTTTTTCTCCTGCCATTTGGCATCCTGCCAGGGTTGGTTTGGTGTTGCGGTAGTAGAGTCCTTTCCTATGTTCTATGTGTTCGACAACAGACCTGCTGATGCAGCCTCTTTCCTTGACTTGAGTTTCCCATTTGAGCATGTTCCTGGGTATCCCGGGAGGCAGCCTTGGCCAGTCTACTTAAACCCAGTTGTCTCGAGATTGCAGAGTTTCTGTTCATCTAGGGAGCGGAGATGAGTCAGTCGGGTTTCTTCCAAGACTCTCCTACTCCTACACTAGTCGCAGGCTAGTAGGTTTTCATGCAAGCTAGCACAGGACTGGTTCTCTCCCTCAGTAGGCTGTCCGGGTGTGTGTGTGGCTGGTTTCCTTTTGTATTTGGACTTGCCTCGTTAGGGTAGGGGGAACTAGGCTTTCTGCAATGGCAATTTTGTAAATAGTCTAAATTGATTCTCCTAAATTGGTTCCGAGTGTTTATCCGGTGCACAGTCTTCGAAGCCATTTTCCATATAGCCAACATTTGGATTTCGATGCTCGGTTTTGGCCTCAGGATTTTCTATGTGCTGGGCTGAGCTCTCAAGCAGTCCTTAAGGGGAACTGATTCCTGCCACTAGACCTGGTCTGCAGGTGAGAGGTTTCCTATGTGTTTCTCTATCCATGCACGTAGTGTTTACAAAAAGCTTGCAATGTTAACATGCTTAGCATTTGCTCTCATTGTTGTATTTCTCTGCCAAGCCAACAGGGTTGGTTATTATACCCTGATTTTGGATTGTGTGACCCATGTCCTATACTTACAAGGCTTGATTGGACTCGAGGTCCCTTCTCTTTACATAAGGTGAAGGCTCCTTTATAGGGAACATTGTGATACCAATTACAAAATCAGGAGATTGCCCCAAATGTGGTACAGCTATGGTGGGGGTCAATAATATACTAACAAGAAATCCAAAAAGCTGTATACAGTGAATTCTTGGCCCAAAGTCTAAGCTACATACTTAATCATCTAGGTATCAAAGATATCCAAATTTGTATTGCCCTTGGAAACCAAATGATAATCTAAAGAAGTAAGAAAGATAAAACTGGTGTTGCAAATTTCTATTAAAAAAACGTGATTTATTCAAAATCATATTGATTGAAAAATTAAGAATCTTTCAGAAATTGGGCATTCTTTTGAACTCAAGGAATGTATGAATGTAATGAATAGTAAACGAACAATCATTATCAGTGGTGAAACGAACATAGTGAATTAGAACATACGTAGTGAATTAGAACAGAGGTTTGACAAGTAATGAAAAACAAAAGTAATGCAAAATAATGAATAAATACATTTGTACAATAATCTAAATTGACAGGTCTGCCAAGGATAGTTGGCCTGCTGGATCCCTCTTCTTCCACCCACTTGGAAGCAGTGTAGAGATGGGACCAAACAGCCTTGACACTCCCTCCCCCTCTTATATTTAAAAAGATCTCGCTCCACTCGCCGCAAGAGCTGGTATATTGCTACAGTCAGAGCAAGCAAACAATATTTTTGTGTTAAGCTAATGAAGGATGTGGTGTAGAATTTGGAATTTGGGGGGGGGGGGAGAATCACTGGCTCAAGTGCCTCCTTACTCATCACTACAATATTGTGATTCTGGGGCAAATCACCTTTGAGATCTTTTGTGCATCAGTCTGCTTATGTGACAAAACAGTGTTTAACGTAGCTACCCCTAAGAAATGTTATAGACATGCGGGTTCTCAGTCGTGGAGGCAAGTAGAGGGATGCCGCGCTCATGCCCCATTTTACCTCACTCCACTCCATACTCCCACCTGCCTATTTGGATCCTTGAGCGGAGTGAGCTGCAGTGCGAGCAGGTTTGTCACAGGAGCGCTAGTCTTAAGAGCCTTATTGCAAGTTGTTCTTTGTGACACTGAGGCCTGTTTCCTGTAGCTTATCCTCTGGAGTTGCCCCTCCCCCCCTCTTAGATTCTTTGCGCAAGGCATAGTTAAGGTTAAGACAAGTCTCCATGGAATTTCATCAAAAATTAACCTTCTTAATTTTTGAATGCTTTCATTAATCTGAAAATATTCTAGAATAACATTTCGAGGCCTGTGCATGCAAAATTACAGATTTCTATATTGCGGCTTCATAGTTTCAAAAATGTTTACGTTGCGTTTGGAAATTGGTAATTAAAAAGTTTAGAGTTTGCAAATTAAAATAAACAAGATCTGCAAATGGCTAATAATTAGCTGCAATGACTGGTTCCCAAAGAACAAAATTGTGGCTGAATGTATGCATCAATTCTTGTAAGCCTCCTTAGAGGGTTACCAACCATGTTAGTGACCTGGTATGCACCGATTCTGGCCCACCTGTACCTTCCATCCAAAGTAGTACATTATCTCTTAATAAATACCTGCTTTGTCTCATTTATTTTTGCACTGCTTTCTCAGTACCCCTTCTGATTAAGTAATCTGTTACCGACATTACTGGTCTATCAGTACATAGGGGAATCTCTTCAGCTTCATCATTGAACAAGCCATTTGCTACTATTGCAATTAAATAGAAATAATTCATTGTGTTTGGAAGATGATCAACCGACACCTCCCAGTGTGTGTCCCAGCCCTTTCCTTGTGCACATGATGATCCTCAAAATCTGGTGATAGCTATTTCTTAGGATATCACAGGTATAACATCTAAATGTGATTTACTTGGATTGGCAAGATTTTGTCAACCAAGATTCTATAATCTGTTTTCAAGAAACCTGGTCCGTATCTCCAATCCTGAAATATGCCTATCAATGTTTTGATAATCCAGCTATCGAGGGAAGTAAGGGCTGACCCTTTAGGAGGATGACTGTGTGGGTTTATTTGGAACTAAGTTTTGAAATTCTAAAGTCTCCAACTTTTTCTGACTAAGTGGGTTTATGTCGGCGGGGACCTGACTGAAAATTCTTTTCATATTTACTTCCAAGTGGAAGGAACAATGATCTAAAACCAGTTGAGGAAATCGATATGTTAATTCATCACCTGGAAGCTTCTTGCTGTATAGACAAAGTGGCGTTGCTGGTTGCCAGTGACTTTAATGTGCAATTTGAGCCACTGTCTAGAACACAGGATATCTTTGTAGAGGAATACAGTTTGGTCTGTGCGGGGGACATGGTTTGCCTCCACCCAGTACAAACCCACCAATATGCTGGTTATATTGCTTCCAAACTTGCATAATTTGGGTTACGTGCAGTTCATGGTTGAAGGTACAGCGATCAGAAAAACAAACCTTTTTCGGTGGGAACAAAATAAAATGTTCAGCCTCCCATATTTAATATATTCTGGTGAACTTGTTCACTTGGAAGCTAGTCCACTGTACAAGAGTGATTTATAGGCTAAAGAGCGATCACAACACGATAGTCTTGGACTTGATTAAATTGGATCGCACCGACCAGAAGGGCTTCTATTTGATCTCCTAGTGTATAGCAGTAGGTCAATCGGTTGTAATTAAGTAGACCTAACTTTCATGGTTCCTGATCTAGATTGTGCTCTTATAACTTTGTTTACTCATGGAGGAGTTATGGGCTACAGGAAAAGAGGATATAGATCAAACATACCAATCATTATGCAATTCCATTGCTCCTTTTGTCACCCACTCTGGTGCCACCATCCAAAATAACTCTAAATTTCGAAACCGGTCGTTTGATGGTGAGTGTAGAGAAGCTAAACAAGCCATTGAGTATATAAAGTAGGCCACAGTAATAACCATCAGTTTAAGATCGGATTACAAATCTTTGATTTAAAAAAAAAAAAAAAATGTGAGGCTTGTGATCAATTGTGGGATGTTTCGGAAGCTTTCTGCCTGTGAGAAAGACCAATGATTTTGGTATGTAGTTTCAAAAGGGTTGTCTTAACCGAAATATATTCTCCCTAGATCTGGTGATGTCCACTCAAACTTGGTGTGATCATTTTGGGTCCTTGTAGCAAGCTTGTAAAGTCTCTCCTACTGGATCCTAGTTTAGTGTAAGCCACCATTAGTTTACTGAGCAAGATGTTTCAACTGAGCATAATATACCCATGATAAGATACCCATTTATCTTTTTCATAATAATGTGACAAATCTGACTCCTTTCATGCTAGGCTTTTCAATGATCATAATGGGAAGAATTGGAACCTGGATAAGTTTATTCCTATTTTGAAAAAAGCTGACCGATCTTTACCTGGAAACTTTTTTATTCTTTTTTTTTTTTTTTTTTTTGACAATCACGGTCTTTGGACACATTTTACAACCTTGTTTGGAAGAGTTGGTTGATAACAGTTCAATTTCCCCCAAGGTGAATTTAAGAAACGCTGTTCAATGGTATTTCTATTTTATCTTCTGTATACATACATTCGAGGGGATTGGGTCCTCCGACGTATTCCATATCTATGACATGTAATCACCACAGCTGTGCTGCTTCGGAAACTTTTTCCTGCGTCGATGCGCCGTCGTCTAGGACCTCCTCCGACGTCATCCGATGTGATAAGTAGGACGCATGACGCCCGTAGACTCAGTTCTGTTTTTTCCGTGAACGTGTTGCTTCGTGAATCTCGTTTAACGCCTCGACTCTTTGGAGTTCTTTTCTTCTCGGTTCTTCGAACCTGTTCGTTTTTGTGAAAATCCTTCGTGTGAAGATGTTTTCTACTTCGTCTTTGACCCTGCGTCCGGGCTTCAAGAAATGCGGGGAGTGTGGGTCCAAGATGTCGGTGACGGACTCGCACAACGCCTGCCTCTGGTGCCTTGGGGAGGCCCACGACACGGATGACTGTATCGACTGCCAGTCGCTCACGTCCAAAGCCTTACGCGAACGTAAGAAGAAGTTGTCGTTAGGTCGGGTGTCCAAGCCCCGGAAGTCGAGGTCTGTGGGGCTTTCGACGGATGATTCGAGGGGTGACTCTCCGCGTCATCGTCGGAAGTCTTGTGGGTCTCCTTCTAGAAGTCGGTCTCGCCACTCCTCAGCCTCTTGGATGCATTATCGGAAGCGCCGACACCGGTCGTCTTCCAGGTCCTCGTCGGAGGACTCTGCCCGGCACGTCGCTTACCCCACCAGCCGTGCGACGCCGGAGGAATGGGCTTCCGTCGGGAATAAAATGCTGGCGATTCTTGAGTCGCAGGGTACTAAGCCGTCCGCGCCCCTGAGTGGGGTCGGTCGTGAGAGGTCGAGAGACACCGCTCGCAAGAGTGTTCGGCACCAGTCACGGGAGAGGACCTGTTCGGTCAAGGAGACTCTTTCTCGACTTACCCGTTCCAGGTCGCGGTCCTCGACGCGTTCGAGACCATGTGCACCTGTGAGGTCTTCGAGGAAGACATTGTCTGAGGTGTCGAGGGCGTCGACAGGCTTTCTCGAGGCTCCGGCTCTGAGGAAGTCGTCGAAGCCGTCGACGCTCAGGTCGTCGAAGGACACGCTCGGGGCTCTGCATCTGACGTCGACGCCGATTTCCTCGACGCAGATCCTCTCGGCGCCGATGCCTGTTCTCTCGGTGCCGATTCGCTCGAAGCCTTTCGTGTCAGAGGTACCCCGTGGCACGGGGGAACCCCCTAGGAAGGATCTGGTTTAGAGCAAGCACTCTCGGGTGCCTTCTTTTCGCCACCTGGAATATATTTCAGAGGCGGATGAGGATTCTGATGGCCTGGTTCCCAGTCAGGTTCCAGATGAAATTGTCTCGGGCCATAGTCAGTTTGACGATTTGAGGCAGTCACTGCATGATGCCAATGGACTGGACACCTCTCCGGAGGTGGAGTTTTGTAGGCCTGAGCCTGGCTCTCATGCCGATTCCTCGTACCGGCGCCTTATGGCTAGGGTTTCTGAGTACTTGGGATGGTCTGCTCCCCCAGGGGAGTTTGTGCAGGATGATCTAACAGACATCCTTGATGTTGGTCCCCCAACTGACCCGGTACTGCTGTTCCATACGGCTTTACAGAGAAGGGTGGCGGCGGCTTGGATTGCTCCGGAGAGTCTCCCGGCGGTGGGCAGGTCCTTGTCGCGAAAATACCGTCCAGCCAGTAGCGACCCCTGCTACTTGACCAGGCACCCCACTCCGGAGAGTTTGGTGGTGCAGGCGGCCATGGCCCCGGCAAAGCAGGCGTCGTACCCTACCATCCCTCCTGATAGGGACGACAAACGTTTTGATGGCTGGGCGAAGAAAGTGTTTTCTTCTGGTGGTATGGCGCTTCAGGCGGCCAACTCCATTTGTGCCTTGTCTCGTTTCACACACTCTGTGGAACTGTGTTGCGTTAGCAGCTGAACATATTCCCGAAGGGGACGAACGGGATGGTTTCCTTGCTATGGTCCAGGATGGTAAGGATGCCATGTGTGAGTCCGTTCAGTCGGGTTTGGACTTAGCTGAATGCGTCAGTAGGTCCATGGCGGCGAGCACCGTGATACGCAGGTTTGCGTGGTTGCGGAAGTCGGGGTTTGCTCCTGATGTGCAGTCCCGGCTCCTCAACATGCCCTTTGACGGTGAACACCTTTTTGGCAGCAAGGCTGACGAGAGCCTTGAGAGGTTGCAGACCTCAAAAGCTGCAGCGAAGTCGTTGGGCGTTGTAGTTCGCCAACCTCCGCCTTTTCGTCCTAGAGGACAGCAGTGGAGGGGTGGTTCCTTTCGCTATTACTCGTCCTTCAGTAAAGCGAGAGGAGCTGGCAGTCAAAGAGGCCAACGCAGGGCTACCAGAGGTGGACAACAGGGTACCCGTGGTGCCAAGGCCGCCTGGGCAGTTGCCTCTTTGCCCTCAGGTAACGCCGCAGCCGCTCCCACTCAGTCATGAGGCCATGTCCCATGGTTCACCGGTTGGGGGAAGGCTGGCGCAATATCTTGTAGAGTGGCAAGCCATTACTTCAGATGTGTGGGTTCTGGAGATCATAACCCACGGCTACTGTCTTCCCTTTCGGCACAGGCCTCGCGACAATCCACCGGGGAACCTCTCTTTGCAGAGCCCAGATCCGCTCCTTGCGCAGGAAATTCAAGCCCTGCTGGAGAAAGGCGCCATAGAACTGGTGCCTGTAGCGGAGAGGAACAAGGGATGGTATTCCCCTTATTTTTTGATTTCGAAGAAAGATGGGGGATTGAGACCCATCATGGACTTGCACGGTTTGAACAAACTCCTCAGGAAGGACAAGTTCAAGATGGTTACTCTCTCTCAAGTCCTCCAGGCCCTTCAGCTTCAGGACTGGTTGGTGTCACCCGACCTCAAGTATGCTTACTTCCATGTGCCGATCCATCCCAAGCACAAGAAGTACCTGAGGTTCGCGGTTAGCGACTCGCACTTTCAGTTTCGGGTCCTGCCGTTCGGATTGACCTCCGCGCCGAGGGTTTTCACCAAGCTCATGGTGGTGGTGGCAGCGCATCTCAGGCAAGGGGGGATTCACGTCTACCCCTACCTGGACGATTGGTTGATCAGGGGGAGCTCTCCCGAGCAAGTCCTGGATCATCTGTCCGTCACCTGCCACTCCCTTCACAGGCTGGGCTTCTCCCTCAATTTAAAGAAGTCCCATTTGACGCCAACACAGTGGCTACAGTACATCGGAGCAGTGCTCGACACTGCCCTGGGGCAGTGTTTTCCTCCCCAGGTGAGGGCTCTTCACATTCAGCAGATGGTGCCCAAGTTTCAGCATGCCCAGACGCTCCCAGCGTTCGAGTTCTTGAGGTTGCTCGGCCTCATGGCATCCTGCATTCTTCTGGTGCCAGAGGCTTGCCTGCGGATGAGATCTTTGCAGTTGGCACTCAAGACGCAATGGTCGCAGTCCTCCGGCAGGATGTCGGACCCGGTTCAGGTGCTGCCCTCGGTCGCCCGGGACCTTCTGTGGTGGGCCGTCAAAGGCAACTTGATGAAGGGGGCTCCATTTTGGCTTCCCTGGCCGGAGGTGACGATCGTGACGTATGCATCCCTCACGGGATGGGGAGCTCATGCCAACGGGCTGACAGTCAGCGGTCGTTGGTCTCTGTCGGAGTCCAGACTCCATATCAATCTGTTGGAGCGGAGGGCCGTCAGGCTAACCCTGAAGGCTTTTCTGCCGACTGTGCGAGGAAAGAGTGTCCTGATCCTGACAGACAACACAGTGGCCATGCACTACCTCAACAAAAAGGGGGGGGGGGGGCAGGGTCACTTCCTTTGTGCAGGGAGGCGATGCAGTTAGAGTTCTGGGCCATCCAGCAGGAAGTTTCGATCTCGGCAGTTCATCTGGCCGGAGACGAAAACGTGACGGCGGACGCTCTGAGCAGGCAGAGCACGATCTCTCACGAGTGGGAGTTGGCTCAGGAGATTCTCCTGGAGATCTTCGCCCTTTGGGGGACCCCTCAAGTGGATCTCTTCGCCTCCAGTGTCAACCGGAAGTGCGAAAGGTTTTGCTTGCGGAAATTTCCTCCAAAAGGAGCCTTAGGAGACGCGTTCGTGGTGGAGTGGTCATTCCCGCTGCTGTATGCGTTTCCTCCAGTCCCCGTGATCCCGCAAGTGCTGCGGAGGTTACAGAAGTTCGGTTCCCGGATGATCCTCATTGCCCCGGCGTGGGCTCGGAGGACGTGGTACCCGGACCTTCTCGACTTGTCCATCTGCCCTCCACGTCGTCTTCCCTACTGAGACGATCTGCTCTCACGGGAGGGGGGTCAGGTTCTCCATCCAGAGGTCGGATCCCTCAACCTTCACGCTTGGCTTCTGAAAGGTTGAGGTATAAGGATTGGGAACTCCCTGAAGACCTGATGGAGGTGTTGCTTTCGGCCCAAAGGCCAGCAACAATGTCGCTGTGCCGTTGGAGAAAGTTCTGCGACTGGTGCAGAGTTCAGAATGTGGATCCTTTTGCATGTGACATCCCCATGGTTCTTTCCTTTTTACTTTCTTTGGCCCACAGGGGCTTGCAAGTGGGTACCATTAAAGGTTACGTGGCGGCGCTGTCCATCTTTAAGCGCTCGTCTGAAGAGTGTTCTTACTTTAAAATCCCTTTATTTTCACAGTTTCTGAAAGGGCTCACTAATGTGTTCCCTCCGTCACCTTTCCTGGTGCCCGGTTGGGATTTAAACCTTGTTCTTAACTTTCTTATGGGTGCTCCGTTTGAGCCTTTACATTCTTGCCCTTTTAGGCTGTTAACTCTGAAAACTGTGTTTTTAGTTGCGGTTACTTCCGCTCGCAGAGTGAGTGAGTTACAGACACTTTCAGTTAAGCCACCCTTCACTGTATTTCACAAGGACAGGGTTGTCTTTAGAGTTCGTCCTTCTTTTCTTCCGAAGGTAGTGACGGAATTTCATTTGGCCCAGAAGGTTGTTCTTCCGGCATTCTATCCTCCTCCGCATCCTGGTAAGGAAGAGGAGAGGCTCCATAGGCTTGATCCTAGGAGAGCTTTAAGCTTTTATGTTTCACGCATGTCCCGGGTCAGAGTGGACGATCAACTCTTTATTGGTTACGCTGGAAAGCGTTTGGGGCAAGCTGTGACGAAACAGACTTTGTCTCGCTGGATTATTTTGGCCATCTCGGAGTGTTAACGCTTGGCGGGTAAGGACCCACCGGCTGGCTTGCGGGCCCATTCTACCAGGGGTATGGCTTCATCTACTGCCCTGCAGAGGGGTGTTCCTATTCGCAACATCTGTGATGCAGCCACCTGGGCTTCAGTACATACATTTGTACGTCACTATTCCTTCGATTCCATCCGAGGACAGGATCTGGCCTTTGGCAAGGCGGTCCTTTGCTCTGCTATTTGATTGGCTATTCTAAATTTTGATTCCAAATTCTTTCCCTCCTCCTTGCTCTGGTACTGCTTTGGGAGTCTGTCATAGATATGGAATACGTCAGAGGACCCAATCCCCTCGAAGAACAAGTTACTTTCTTACCTGGTAACGTTCTTTCGATGGGATGGTCCGACGACGTATTCCATATCGCTCCCGCCCTGCCTTCCCCGCTGCAGAATTTCTTTTGCGATTGCAGCTTACGTTCCGCAAGGCTTTGTGTCTGACTGGCAGTTGACTAATGTCACACGTTCTGGGGGGAAAAACTACAACTGAGGCTACGGGCGTCCTACTTATCACATCGGATGACGTCGGACGTCAGAAGAGGTCCTCGACGGCGCATCGACACAGACGCCGAAAAACGTTTCCGAAGCAGCACAGCTGTGGTGATTACATGTCATAGATATGGAATACGTCGTCGGACCATCCCATCGAAAGAACGTTACCAAGTAAGAAAGTAACTTGTTCTTTGTAATTGATGGAAGGTCTTGTCCATTTTTTTTTTAAAGTTTTAAAACTGCTTTCAGCAGTAACCTGACAATGATTGTGGCAAGTTTTCATTGATGAAGATATTCCTGCTTCACTACTTTGATTCAAGCACTCCATATAAATAATAGGACAGTGGTACGTTACAGCCAACTGGAGAATGCACTGACCGTTTCCTGGTAAAAAGCAGTGTTAGTCGGGGAATGCATCCTTGCCCCCACTACTTTTGCTTTTATATATCAACAATTTAGCTGTGCTTCTTGAGGAATTGAATTGTGATGTTCCCCTTATATCTGGCGTTAAGATGGGTATTCTGCTTTATGCAGATTGAGTCCTTCATATCTAAATCTATGTTGCATCACAAAACGGCTACAGGTCCTCCAGTAATTTTGTGGCAACCATAACCTTGTCAATAGCGACAAAATTGGGATAATGCAGTGTCTCGCAGAAAAACCTATTGGGTCTAGACTTTTTTTTTCAAAAGTGTGTGAAGAGGGGTCCGGTCCAGTAGATGAAACTCGCGGATAATCACAGGATCATGTCTCGTTAAGGACAGCTTACAGGGGACAGTGACATCCAACAATTACCTAGCGGTGCCAGAGAACAGACGAGGGTGAGGAGAGCAGTGCTAGAGCAACGGGGACGTGAAGCGAGGGATGAGCAGAGGCGGGGCAGTGGAGGAATGGGAGAAGTGGAAACTGGTGGGGAGCAAGGTGAAATGAGGCAAGACTAAGGAAATGCGGGACTAAAATGTTTTTAGGTATTTTTTCCCCGAACACTGGCAGGAGGAGGAAGGAGAGGCATTCATGTGAGCGTATTAAAGGTCGAGGTAGGAGTGACAGACTGCCAGCTAATGTGGCAGGCCGGATCCTGCATATAGCTGTAAGCGAGGAGGCTAGCTCACGAAAGGGAAGCTGAGACTTCCTGAGGAGACGAAGGAGAATCAACCGAGCCAACACTGGGTGCTCAGGCTGGTGCTTACCCAGTCTGTGAACCACTGGCATTAACATGAGGCAGAGCAAACACTGATGGGCTCCGAGGAGTGCGCATACAAGACTTGGCCCACATGGGGTTATTGTGATTGTGACTGTAACACGACTTCTCTGAAGTGTGGGCTTTGATAAGCCGTGTTTGGATGCTGGTAATAAACTGTCATAAACCACACACCAGCCTATGTGTTTCCTTGATATAATGAGCCGGTGACTGGGTGCCAAACAAGTAGGCCACATATTTTAATTACTTAGGAACCCAGTTTTCATCTAATGGCATATGAAAAGCTGTGATGGATTGCCATTTGGTAAATGTGTAGGAGCCCTGGCTTTAAAGAAAAGAAAATTATGCGTGTCATTCTAAACCTGCTGATCAATTCCCCTTTCTCCATGCCAAAAGCATATTGTATAGCTGTCCTGCTGCATTATTCTGATTTGCAGCCACTGCCCTGCCAGTGGCACAGAGCAGGTCACTGGTGCTTATTTGACAGATGCAGTGACAGCCATGCACCCCTGTTACAAAACCCTATTTCGAATGGATAGTGTCCTCTCACGTATTCCTTATCTTTAGATTTCCTTCCTCCCAGCTTTAGCGTCAATGCGGTCGACTCGATGACCCTCGAGGGCTTCCATCTCGGGGCTGACGTCCTCGCCTTTATATATAGCACGTGCCGCGCCCCTTGGCTTCAGTGCCATCTTTCCGCTATAACTAGCGCTTCAAAAAATATGCCGTGCTTTGTTTTTTGTGAGATGTCCAAGTCCTCAACACCATCAACATCAAAGACAGGGTTAAAATATTAAGACTGCGGTGCCAAGATGTCCCTCGCGGATCCACATAGTGTGTCTGTGGTGCCTTGGAGCATGAGATGGCGAACTGTGAGTCCTGTCGGTCCATGAATGGTAAGGCGTTGAAACAGTGTAAAGGGAAATTGGCGGTGGGTAGGTCCCCTACTAAATCCCCCTCGATGACTGTTGAAGAAACGCTTGTCTGAGTCGAGAGGCAACTCTCCTTGAAGAAAGAGATGCCCAGGAGCTGATCGAACCATTCCTCATGCTCATCGTAGACGAAGAAAAGGCACAATAGATCGCCACCTTCATCAGATTCCTCTGCAGAGAGAATGATATCCTGTCCAACTAAATCCTCAACGGCTCTGTGGGAGAAATTCAGGCAGGGAATGCTAAACATTTTTTTCGAAAAAAGGGGGCCCGATCCCCTCAAAGGAAAAAAAGCCGACAAGGAAAGGGCTAAGGCTGAATCTGGCGCGCCCTTGAGCCTGTTACTCAGGCCATAGACCCCTCGAGAACTGGCAAAGTTCTCGACATGATGAAAAACCTTTGAAGACTCGATAGAGTTGAGGGTCCAACCCTTCAAGGGCTCCATTGGCACCAAGATAGATGCATAAATCGTCAGACGTCGACACCATTAGCGGCAAATGCGTTGACATCATTGGTGCTTAGTCAGTCGACACCATCTAAGCCTTTGCCCACAAAACATCCAGTAATTTCAAAAAATTGAAAAATCCTATAGGCCTTTGCCAAGGAAGTTTTTTTTTTTCTTCAATTTTTATCCTTGATTTATGAGGAGCACAAGCCATCGGACCCGGACACTCCTCATTTTGGTCTGGAGTTTGGCACTCCTAATGTCCCAGATGCACTTGTATCTGAACAGGTTAAAGGACTTATGAGAATTTTCAATCTGCTAGTGGTTTTGATACATCGCCGGAACTTGTTTGGCAAGCCAGACCCGACAATTTATGACCAGAGTTATTGATTTACTCCTACGTCCCGCCCCCTTTTTTCCATACTTCTGAGACATCTCTCCGTCCTGTGGGACAGGACCGGAGCACTTTGTAAAAAGCATCCAAACATTTCAAAAATGTGTCCTTCCTCTCTTTCTGCGCGGGGCCCGGCACACGGCTGTAACCCCGCCCACCTTGGATGCGCCCAGCGCATCAACCATCAGTCCTTTTCTCCGCTCATTCGGGACTCGACGCACTTGCATCCTCTGAAGATCTTCCCTTTTTCCTCTGGCTCTCGCTAGCGATCATGTACTAGTCTGTCTATGTCGCTCAAACTAGACTTTCCAGACTGTTCATCGTGTCACCGTCGTTACGCGAGGGCGGATCCCCATCCTCTTTGCTTAATGTTTGGGTCCGGATCACCGTTGGGACTCCTGTTTTTTACTGCGACTCCCTTTCGGTCCGGGCACTTCAACGTCGGTTGGAATGGTAAGAGGAGGTGTTCCGACAAACTCCTCCTTCACATTTTCAGGCGTTCGACTAGAAGAAAAAATGCCCGGTAAGTTCTTTACTTTTCAGAGCACCCTGGCCGGTGGATACCTTGCCAGGTTCCTCTCGGGCCGGGAGTCTGTCTGAGTTTGAGGAGTTTATCCCGGTCGAGAAGCTGAAAGACTTTAAAGGAGGCATATCTGACGCCAGGGTCTTGGCCCAGGATCTCCTGGAGGCTGCGGCTCATCACGTAGACACCTCGGCTCGGGTCCTTATGCTGGGGGTTGATAACTCACGGCAGGCGTGGTTGCATGCAACTAAATTCGCAAAAGAAGTGCAGGACAAGGTGTTGGACCTTCCGCTTGATGGGAAGGAGCTTTTTCATTCTACAACAGATGTAGAGCTCACCAATACGAAGGATAGCACTGACAGCTAAGTCCTTGTTTGTCCTTGTTAAGACTCCTTTCAAAACCCAGAGACCATTGTCGCAAAGTCGTCCTTCCTCTGGCTTTAGGGGCTTCCTCAACTGAACATCTCGCAGAGTGGATACCCCTGTGGGGAACAACCGCCGTAGGCAACGACGGTCGCGGTTTTTCTCCCGCTCCTCAGCCTCCTCCTCAGCTTCAGGTGGCACCGCCACCGATGAACCTACTAAATGAGGGTTTTCCGCGCTCGCACGAGACCCCGGTGGGAGGACGCATTGTGTCTCATTGGGAGGCGTGGCAGACCATCACAGAAGACAGATGGGTCTTGTCAGTCACTCGGGCGGGCTTCCGCTTACCTCTACCCCCTACCGCACCCCTCAACCATCCTTTTCAGCTGTCGGGCTCGCCCTCCCTCAAAGCAGATGTTCAGAAACTTCTGGACCTCAGAGCTGTGGAACCCGTTCCCCTTGGGGAGCGAGGGGAGGGCTTCTACTCCCGGCTGTTTACGGTGCCCAAACCCAACCAGGCTGGCCTGCGCACCATCCTAGACGTTTCCCAGTTCAATCTTTTCCTACCCCAAGAGAAATTCAAGATGATTACACCCAGCCAGATACGCTCCTCCTTGCAGATGGGCGATTGGCTCAGTGTGGTGGATCTTCAGGATGCGTACATGCATATCCTGATTTGGAACCCACACAGGAGATATCTCCGCTTCTGTTTGGGAGAGGAGCACTTCCATTTTCGAGTGCTTCCTTTTGTCCTCGGCTCGGCACTGCATGTCTTCACAAAGATGTCGGTGATTGCGGCCCATCTTCGTCTCCAGGGTATCCATGTGTATCCATATTTGGAAGACTGGCTCTTACGCAGCCCTTGTCCGCTGGCAGCAGCGGGCAATCTCCAGTCTCTCCTTCAGCTCCTGTTACATCTTGGGCTGTCGGTGAACTGGCGGAAATCTTCCATGACGGTCTAGCAGGATCTGATTTTCGCTGGAACACGATCGACTGCAGAGTGTACCTGACCGGGGACAGAATGGCGGATCTGTTAGCCACGTGTCAGATGTTTGCGCAGTCAAAGAGCATGTCGGCCTGGTGGTTCCAGAGGCTTCTGGGCCTCATGGCCTTGTGTGTGCTGGCTCTTGCTCGTCTCAAGATGAGACGGACCCAGATGGCTCTTCGGATTCGGAGTTCCTGGCGTCAGACTGTGGACCCGGATTCCAAGTTGATAATGATTCTGGATTCCATGAGAGTGGACCTGGATTGGTGGTCATCTCTCAGCAATCTGTCGGTGGGTGCGGGGGTTTCAGGACCCAGCTCCTATGGCGACGATCACGACTGACTCCTCCCTCCTGGGGTTGGGTGCGACGTTGGATCTTCTACAAGTCTCGGACCTCTGGTCGCCTCAGGACAAGCTCCTGCACATAAATCATTTGGAGCTTCTGACGATCTTTCTAGCGCTCAGGGCGTTCAGACCGGTCATTTCCAACAAGGTGGTCCGCATACGCATTGACAATGTGGTGTCAATGTATTACATCAACAAGCAAGGGGGAACGAAGTCTCCCCCCTTTGTGGACCTGTCCATCCAGATTTGGCAGTGGGCCGTGCTTCATGGTGTCTGGCTGCTTGCAGTGCACATCCCGGGCCAGCTGAATGTCACAGCGGATGCCCTCAGCCGCCGGACAGTGGTCAGCTACGAGTGGGAGTTGAAGGCGGAGGTCCTCTCATGGATTTCCTTGAATTGGGGCACACCGGTGGTGGACCTCTTCGCTACGGCGGTAAACAAGAAGCTTCCTCAGTATGCCTCCAGAGGGGGGCTGGGAGCCTCCTCTCTGGGGGATGCTCTTGAGATCCCATGGCACAACATGAGAGCTTACGCCTTCCCGCCTCTGCCCCTAGTTCACCGAGCAATTTGCAAGCCGAAGAACTCTCTGAACTGCTCCCTCCTACTCATAGCCCCCTGGTGGCCGGCTAGATTTTGGTTCTCAGAACTTCATTACCTGTTGGTGAATCCGTCGATCAGGTTACCAGTGGCCCCTGATCTTCTTCATCAGGGGGAACAGCAGATATGGCACCCCTCCCCACAATCGCTCAGCTTGGCAGCATGGTGCCTGAGTTCAGGTCTTTAGAGCATCTTAACTTGTCTACAGATAACATGCGTATTATCCAGGCAGCCAGGAAACCCTCAACCAGATCCCAATACAGGAGTAAATGGCTCAGGTTCTGTCATTGGTGTTTGGCAAAGCAGTTGGATCCAAGGGTGGCTACGATTGACACTGTGCTGTCCTTCGTGTCCTCCCTAGCAGAGTCGGGTGTTCACGTTCTGTCCTGCAGAACTTACCTTTCAGCGGTCTCCGCTTATCTTTCTACAGACCAGTGTTCCTACTCTGAGTAACTCGGTCGTCAAGAGGCATTTTGCAGGCTTGACACACCTCTACCCTCCAGTTCGTAGTCCGCACCCGCTGTGGGACCTAAATGTAGTCCTGACGGCGCTGTGCCATAAGCCTTTTGAACCCATGGCCATGGTGCACCTCAAGTACCTATGATGGAAAGTGTCCTTTCTGGTCACTGTTACCTCAGCAAGGCGGGTGAGTGAGCTCCAGGCCTTGTCAGTGGAGCATCCCTTCTTGGTCTTTCACAAGGACAAGGTGGTCCTACGGACAAACCCTGCCTTTCTACCGAAGGTGGTAACTGAATTCCATCTGAATCAGTCTATCTTTTTTCCGAACCCTACCTCAGAGGCAGAAAGGGTTCTGCACTGTCTTGATGTCAGAAGGGCCCTTAAGTTCTACCTTGACAGGACTTCCGAGTTTAGGCGTTCTCAACTTTTTGTGACTTTTGGTAACCCTCAGGGTAAGCAGGCGTCTAAGGCGACTATTTCTCGGTGGATCTCCGCCTGCATTATGGAGTCTTTCACGTCCAAGGACTGAAACCTCCTAAGGGTGTTCATGCACACCTGGTGCGGGGCAAGGCAGCTGTGGTTGCTTTTCAGAAGTATGTCTCCTGGGAGTCCATCGCTAGAGCAGCTACTTGGGCCTCCCCATCCGCTTTTTGTAAGCATCATTGTCTTGACATGAGCTCGAGAGCTGATGCTCAGTTTGGTCAGGCTGTGCTGAAGAACCTTTTTCAATAAGGAGTATTTCCATCCACCCGTAGTTCCAGTTAGGAGAGCTTTGGAATCTCCCATAAGTATGGAGGAAAGGGGATGGGACGTAGGAGTATAACCTGGTTACTCACCGTAGTGTCCACCTTACTCCTAGTCCATAGTCCCTTTTCCTCCATACGCACGCCTTCGCCTCTAATAAGGTTCCTCTGTTATTGCTAATAGGTCTCTGACCCGGCGATAGAAAAGGACTGATGGGCGATGCGCGGGGCGGAGCCAAGGTGGGCGGGGTTACAGTCGCGTGCTGGGCCCCGCGCAGAAAGAGAGGAAGGACAAATTTTGGAGATTTTTTCTTTTTTTTTTTGGCTGCTTTTTACAAAGTGCTCCAGTCCCGTCCGACAGGACGGAGAGCTGTCCCATAAGTATGGAGGAAAGAGGACTATGGACTAGGAGTAAGGTGGTCACTACCTCGAGTAACCTGGTTATTCTGGGATGGGGCAGACCTGCTCCACCATTTGAGCAAGACTACTTAACTGACATTCCGACAAAGGTCCAAGGAAGGATTTCATGTCGCCCTTCAAAAAAGGGTAATGGCAAATTGGGAAGTTCCTGAATAATGTCGTGCACTGCAGTGAATGAAAACCTCACCAAAAAATAGACTTTAGCAGCGACCCTAAATTCCAGTGGATTGTCGCCCCCCCCTCCCCCCGACCCCCTTCATGTATTCTTAATCTTTGATATTCAATATCCAGCTTCAGCAAAAACATTTCGGCAGAGGGCGCTGTGCGTCGATGCAGTTGACTTATGTCCCTCGAGGGCCTCAGTCTTGAGGGTGTCATCATTGGCTTCAGTTCCATTTTTCCATGTAAGCTATCTCTTCGAGAAATACAGCGCACTTCATTGTTATCTTCGCTATGTCTTCTTTGTTGATGCAGACTACTGCTAAAACCGGGTTCAAGAAGTGTTGCGATTGTGACTCAAATGTCGTTAACCAACCCGCACCGTATGTGTATGTTGTCTCAGGGTGGAGCATAAGACCTCAACCTGCTCCAAGTGCCAGTGTATGACCGGAAACGCCCTGAAGGAGCCAAAGGGGAAATTGGCGGTAGGTAGAAACCCCCCAAAAAATCTCCATCTACCCCGACCAAAAAACATTTGACCAAGTTGAAAGGCGACTCTCCACAGAGGAAGAAAGTTAAAAGATCAAGATCGAGGTGTGGCTTCCACCACTTGTCGTCGAGGAAGTCAAAGAAAAGGCACCATAGGCCGCCTCCGTTGTCGACGCCTCACCTGAGATTGTATCTTGCCCCATTTAAAAACTCCACACCTCCCGAATGGGAAGTATTTGGAGCAGAAATGCTGAAAATATTTGAACAAAAAAAATCTACAGCAAGCCATGCTCCTACCGCGCCTTCCAAAGAAGCCGGTAAGGAAAGGGCTCGAGCCAAATCATGCGCGCTTTTGAGCCCTGGACGAAGGCCTGATCCTCAAGAGTCGTTGAGGCATTGACGCAATGACAAGTAATTGAAGGATCCTTCGAGCCAAAAACATAAGTCGAGGTCGTCCACACCATTGACTCAAGCTGCGCCTTCGACGCCAGCCAAGCCCTCGACTTCAGCGACACAACGCCGGCTGCACCCTCGCCGCCAGCATTGCCGTCGACTCTAACTGCACCATCTAAACCTATGGCACCATCAAAGCCAAAAAAGGCTTTGCCGACTCATTGACCGTCTAATCCAGTTTTTTTTTCAACCCCTTACCCATACCTGAAAAAACGGATGTTTCTTCACCAAGGAAAGAATATTTGAAGTCTCCCACCACAATATATGAGGAGAATGAACCTTCCGATAATGATGCATCTTTTGGTTTCCAATTTGGAACGCCAAATGTGCCTGACAGTTCTATTTCTGAAGAATCGAGGTTGAAAGACCTTTATGATAATTTACAGATGGCCAGTGGGGTAAACACCTCGCCTGAACTAGATTTTGCAATACCAGAGGCTGGGGAGCATGCTGATGCTTCATATGGACAGCTAATGTTCAAGGTTCTGGACTATATGTGGTGGAGTAGGCCTCTGCTTCCATTTGAACAGTATGATCTGAAGGGCATCCTGGATAAGGGTCCACAGATGGATCCTATACTGCCTTTTCATATTGATCTCCAAAAAATCGTGGCAGCAAATTGGGAGACTCCAGAGACTAATCCGCCTGTGAACTAAATCTGACCAAAAAATACCGTCCTTCCAGTAGTGACCCTGACTACCTGTCTAAACACCCCACTTCATAGTCGGGTGGTACAGGCAGCTACTGCAACTTCCAAGCAGACCGCATATCCTACTATCCCTCCAGATAGGGATGGGCGAGTAAAGTATTTTCTGCAGGGAGTATGGCGCTCAAGTCAGCCAGCTCAACATGTGGCCTTGCAAAATTCTCATTCACTCGATGGGACTGCGGCCGAGCACATTCCCGAGGGGGAGGAAAGAGACTGGTTCTTGGCTATTGTAAGAGGCGGCAAAGAAGCAAAGTGTGGGTCTCTTCAGTCGGGTCTGTATTCTGCTGACAGCTTCAGCAGAGCCATGGCTTCTAGCACCGTAATACGCTGATTTGCCTGGTTGAGGAAGTCCGGATTTGCACCAGATGTGCAATCTAGACTCATCAACATGCCCTTTGACGGGTCTCACCTTTTTCGCAACAAGGCTGACGAAAGCCTTGAAGTTTAAGACCTGAAAGGCTGCAGGATGGTAACGTTGTGAAACTCTACTTCATAAACCCCTCTACTACCACGGCTGCCAGGATCAGCCTGTTAAACATTGGAAAGATCCAACTTCTAATCATCTGCTGTGCAACTAAAAATATCACTGCTACTTTAATACTTGCCAGTCTAGACTACTGCTTGAGCCTACTCTGGGGGCTCCCTCTACTCTTTTTCTCTACTTGACAAAATAGTCAACCTTCTCACTCTCCATGGATGCCATTTAGGGGTTACCAGGAAGGACTACCCTGGTCTTTCTAGTGCTACCGTTTGCGTGTTAGTGGCCCTTGTCGCGTGGGGCCCAATAGATGCTGGTTTATTTGGGTATATAAACGAGCAGCCCATGTGTTTTTAGTTGAGTAAAGTTATTACATTGTTCAGAGTAATGCTGTTTACACTCCAAAAACGGCAAACACTTTTACAGGAGTGTTGAGTGAAGATGTTGACTTGAAAGCAGGCCACAGGAGAAAGCGGTACTGGTCTTCGCGCCACTTTTATCTGGACCACCCTTAAGAGGCTGTGGAGAAATCCTACCCACACAGGTCCACAACAGAAGTGAGCCATTTGGCCGCAGAGTGTAGAGAAGGCCCAGAGAGGCCAGTGGGTTGGGGCAGAGGGTTTCTGGATAGAGTAATTGTCTGGAAGGCACCTGGAGGGTTCAGTCCGGGCCTGGAGGAGCGAGCTGGACACAAAATAGTGGGTGATGTGGGGCTGAGGGTACTCAGTATGTGGGTTTCAGGGATGAAACCCTTTTTGCATAAAGTGTACCCTTGGAACTGCTTCATGTGCAGCTGAGGCACGGGGATGCAGATTAAAAATATCATGACTGAGCCGTATATCTTGTTGAGTAGACCTATCGGAAACTGCTCTCCTGAACATCCGTGAGGACCTGCTCTCGAACCTTGACTCTAACATTCCATGTGTTCTCATTTTGCTTGATCTCTCTTCTGCCTTTGATACTGTCAACCATACCATCCTGCTCAACCGTCTCTGTGATAACCTGGGTATCACTGGTTAGGCTCTGGCGTGGCTGACCTCTTTCCTCTCCAATCGACCCTCCCAGGTCCAACTGGGGTCTTTCCTCTCTGACATCTTTTTCTCTACCTGTGGTGTCCCCCAGGGATCTAACCTCTCTCCCTGGCTGTTCAACCAGTATCTGGCACTTCTCGCCCACCGCATCGCTGCTCTCTGCCCCAAATTTCAGTGCTATGTGGATGATACCCAGCTCATTTTCAGGCTACCCTCGACCTCCTCTTCTCCTTCCCTCATCTCTGACTGTCTTTCTGTTATCCAGGAATGGTGTGCCGCCAACGACCTCTGCCTTAATGCCAGTAAGACTGAGATTCTACTCATCGGCACACCCACTCCCTCCTTCCCTGCAGCTCTCTGGCCGCCCTCAAAACCTTGGGGTCATCTTCGACTCCACACTCCTTCTCTCCTCACATATCCAACGTCTCTAAGAAGTCACACTACCAGCTACACCTCCTCAGAGGAATCCTTCCTTTCCTCTCCTTCCCCCAGAAGCTCACTGTCTCTAGAGCCCTGGTTCTCTCGAAGCTGGACTACTGTAACAGCCTCTATCTAAATCTGCCCGCCTCTACTCTCCGCCCTTTGCAACTCATCCAGAACAGGACTGCGAGACTTGTCCTTAGCCTCAAGCCCAGGAACCGTATCTCTCCAGGACTGAAATCACTGCACTGGCTCCCAGTGACTGCGAGGATCAAGTTCAAAACCCTCTGCATTGTCCACAAGGCCGTCTGGGGCCTTGGGCCAAAATACCTTCAACTCTCTCTTCCTAAATATCTTCCTTCTCGAGCTCTTCGCTCATCCGCCTCCAACTCCCTCAGGGTCAGCCGCTTCTCCAAACAACGAGTTGGGGGCAGATCTCTCTCCACTGCAGGGGCTTCCCTCTGGAACAGCCTTCCTGCCTCCCTGAAACTTGAGGAGAACCATCTCCGGTTCCGGAAGCACCTCAAAACCTTCCTTTTTGCCTCTGCTTTCTCTCCCCCTCTTCCCTGCTAATACTACTGAAACTGCACTGAATCTGCAACTGGGCCACTCGCCGTTCTCGGTCCTTGGCCCAGCCACTCTCCCCTGCACTGCCTCCATGGCAACCCCTGCACTACGGGACTGTCTGTATCCCTACAGCCCCCCTTCCCAGCACTTGTCTGCACTTACCACCAGCTGGCCATTGTTATTTATCCTGTTTGCTGTATGCTATTAACCCTGTACTGCACTTTCCTCTCTCCCTTTCCCCCTTGCACTTTTCCCTTTCCCTCTACCCTTTGCACTTGCGCGATCTGAATGACACCTGGCCTAGTAGGATCGTTGTCTGTCTCCCCGTGTCCCCCCCCGCCTCGTCGCGCCTTGAAACACTTCTGTATAGGCGCGTTACAAATGCCATATATCGTATCATCATACCGGATGCATAATTCCACCAGTTTCAGACTGCTCCCAGGCAGTCAAAAAGAGGCCGCCTTTTATTTATTTTTTTGTCGCGATCTTAAAGGGGCAGTTATTAACATGGAGCTGCAGAAAGTTCAGTGGAAGGCTTTAGTACAAACTCTACTTTGCCAACCATTGAATGAAAGACTCAATTGGGTGCAGGAATGAAGATAATTTAATTCACCAAAATATATGATCACACCACTGTCGCCTCTATAATACTGCCCACTGTTTGAGACTAAAACACAAGCTGTTATGCACTTAAACGGATCTGGAGAGTTGTGTGCAAATTATCAGCTGTAACGTTAATTTGTACCCTAGGAATTGTACACGAAAGAGGAGGCTGTCTGTGCACTTTCTACAAACTTTTGTAATGTCATGGCAGAAGCTGTTTCTGTGATTCGAAGCATCCCGATTTTCAACGAGACAGGGAGGTTTAGCATCCGTCTGCCCTACCCCCTTAACTTCTCTATCCGGTTTTCAATTTTCCTGGTCTTTTTGCATAAAGTGTACCCTTGGAACTGCTTCATGTGCAGCTGAGGCACGTGGATGCAGATTAAAAATATCATGACTGAGCCGTATATCTTGAGTAGACCTATCAAAAACCGATGTTCACTAATGTTTATATCAACCTTATAATGTTTATATCATCCTTAACCTTTTTAAGTGTTTTTAAACCTTCAACCACTTTACAGTACGATTGGAGTTTCTTGTTTATTTCATGACCATCTCCTCTGAAAGATGAATAGTTTGGTCTTTTTGGGCTGAAACCTAAAGGTGCTGTGTGGCAGGTTTTTTTTATTTTAAATCCTGAATAAGGCAGTGCTAGTTTTTGTATACATCCAAAATAGTTATCGTAATTCTTTGCCATGAATGCATAGTCTGGGGTCTTCCTAGCAGGTTGTGACATTCGAAGCATCTGGACTTTAGTACTGTCATGTCTCTAAACCAAGGGTAGAAATTATAAGTTGCTGCTAGCAGGAGGCATAAAAGTCACTGCCCCACCAGTTACCCAAAGCACAACATTTCATACTCGCCAAGAGATAATTGCCATTAGCGAATGGCTAGTAGGAGTCCACATTTTGAGGCTTTCCTGAACAGTTATGCAGAAGGATATAAAATCTTATAAGAAAAACACATTAAATTAAGTCCTTTTTGACTGATTGGTCGGAGCATGTGACTCGGCAATGCAAGGCAAGTGTTTGCAGTAGTAAACCTGGAAAGTGCTTCGACTGCCTTTTATAGCACCCGCCCTCTTTTTTATATGTGAATTTGCTCTCAAATTTAACATATTGCTGTGGAAGGATTCCACCTCTAAACCTACCTTCTTACTCATGCGGTTCATAGTGATTCCTATTTAAAAGAGAGACATAAGCAAGACAATTATCTTTTGTTTAATTTTGAAAATGTTCTGCTTTTGTGTGACCAGCAAGGGCTCGATTCTGATGTGGGTGTTAAGTACCGAAAATGTCAGAGAAAGCGTTATTTACCTTTTCAGTACTTAAGACTTATTATGAAGGTGGTGCATTCTTCCGGTCTGAATGTGCCACTTCTGGAATATATGTGGCAGTTGCTAGGATTTATGGGGGGGGCAACCTAGCAACCGCCACATTCGGTAAATGCCATTTAACATGGCTATTCTTGTGGCACTCCTCCACTTTAGAATGTGCTTTAAAGTGGCGCACATATACGGTACCACTTTTGTGCCGGTTTTGTGGATGAGTGCCCTTATGCCTTTGAGAAACTTCCATGATTGCCCACAAAGGAACAAAACATGTCAGGTGGAATCTAAAAGATGGACTATTGGACATGCATTTTAGCAGTCTTCTTGGACTTAGAGTAGCATTACCCAAGAAAGATAAAAATCAACAGAAACGGGTTCATACTTCGGCTGTTTATTGTATAGGGCTTCTGGTTTTGTAAAACATAGTATCATTTAATGTTTGAAAGAATAGCCCATCCTGCATGTTTCATGGCAATAGAGGTTTGTGACTTGAAATCTCTATCGGTGCTGCCGTGATCTTGGCAGCACTTTCGTAAAGTTACGATTTTCTCGTTATTTAACGAAAGTGCTGCCGAGATTTTGCATTCCGCCCATTCTCTCCACAAATCGTCTGAATGATGGCGGTGCACTGTCGTGCACTCAGAGGATGGCCGGGCCCACTTAAGAATAGTGGTGGAGCCTGGCTGTCGAGATTTGGCGCAGTGAAGCATGCTCTTTAGCTCTCACTGCACCCAGATGAGAATTGGGCCCTAAGCCGCAAACTCTGGGCATTGGTGTACTTTTGAGTCTGTGATTGCTCTTCCCTGTGTAGTCATTTGGATCAAAGGGCATGCACTGTCACTTCAGGGATGCCAAATGGAGACGCCACACTTTATCATCTCCCCTTTTCCCAACTGCCTTTATGTTCACATCCTTCTCTCTACATATATGAACAGTTTGCCCCCTTCCCTCATGGATGTTTCTCAAGAGTCTCTCGTTGTTCTACCCTTCCTTCTAGAATACTGTTCCTTACTATCCTTGCTCCCACCCTGTGTATCCTCGCACTCCTCACTCCTTGCTTCACCCACCACTGGCACTCCCCATCCTCATACATCAAAAGCATTGCTAACAAGTCAGCCCTCAAGCTACATCTACACTTTGAAGGGGCACCCAGAGTATCCCCTTGCATTAATTCAACCTAATTCCTGCATGTTCTTTATTATAAAGGCCTCTCCCTGTTAATACCACTGTTCCTTTTGGTCTTGTCCCCATTACTTGTCCTGCCATCATAACATCTGGCTCATTTGCCATTAATCACCTATAGCTTTCATAAGGCACCAACCAACTTATAGAAAAGCCTTGGATTCTGTATGTATCTCGTATTTCTTTTCAGACAATGTCATTAATAAATACAAATAAATTGGCAAAACTTATGTGGGGAACCCTGCATTCATTATGGGGTTTGAATGGATATCCTAGTGTTTCTCCGTATGGATTGGAGATCTAGAAGAGGTTCTTATTCTATAGCTCATCTCCTTGTTTGACTTGTTTCAACCAAGGCAAGCTAAAGAATGTGTTGGGCTCTCTGTAATCCTGGCCATGTTGTTTAACATGAATAAAAAACATTTTTAATTGTAGAAGTGGGTTTCAGGGGTGAATGTAAATGCAGCTTTCTAGGTTCGTGTGCCCAAGCTGCATATTTGCACCTTTTCTTATTAATGTGTATACTCGCTCCTTACAGGACTAATTGGGACTGACTCTTGCAGATAATCCAATTTTATTGGAAAGGATGACATGCATAAACATGTAGAAAAATTATGTATTTCATTTCACTTTTTTTTTACTAACTTTCATTAAGTTTACCGGTTGCTTATAGTGAGTTTACCTATTCACTAATTTGCTTTCCTGGAGGCCTTTCTGTATGAAGCTGGCTCGGCTAGGCCAGCAGCCCTATGCTGGTATGTTACATTTGCTTGCACTTCTGGGTGTAGGGATATGTACAAATGTGCAGCAGGAGCAACTTAACTGGGCAGGTGTTGTGGGCTATGAGTTCCATAATAACCTACTAAGGGGTGAAAATTACTTCAGTCTATTCGGTTTAGCATGCACTATGCCTTTTTAAAAAAAAAAAAAAAAAAATTGAAGTGCAATTTGCAATAATGCAGTATGAAATGCTTCAAAGTGCATGGTTTGAACAGCCAGCAGGTGGTGCATCGCATGATTCAGTATCCAAGAGCGCCAAAGTGTAAGTAATTTGAAAGACTTTAACCAACGTTAATTAGTCACATAAGGTGCATTCAAAGGAAAGGTGTGAATGACGAGGCATTTTATGCCTGTTTCAATGCACACTCAAACTTTTAGTGGTTACTTTATGCATTTGGAAGCTGGCCTCATCTAGGTTTTAGACATGTGACTGTGGCCTTGTGTTTGCTGATCTATTCGAATTTGGATAGTGTATAACGATGGCTATAAGAATATGGATAAAATATATGAAGGCAGAATTAACATAAATTGATATTAATTCTGGATCAATAACTTCTCTAATAGTCCTAAACATGCCTAATGAACATGCCTAATGAAGCACTAACATCAGCAATTCGTGAACAATCTAATTTTGAAACTCCTACTAAATATTTGTTGTGGTTACACCAGGGTAAACCTTTCACGTTGCAAGCTGCTAACGAGCAATAAAAAGCCACTTGCCACCTCAATTCTACTACACACTGCACACAATTTCTTACTCGCCAATAGTCTTTTATAATTCGCTAGTGGCGCATGCACATTTTGCCCACTTGCTGATTAAATCTTGCAACCATTGGATGACACTTGACAAGGGTAAAAACATAAATCTGAATGAGGACATATTAGGACATATTCAAGTAACCTGTCCCAATTCAGATTCAGGTTTTACCCTCATTTAGTGTCCTGGGAAGGTCGCAAGATTATAATCACCTTTGGTTAGTCCCTTTTTGACCTTCTGAATTGTAACTAAGGTGTTATTTTGTTTTTCTGCTCTTATAAATACTACAAACTGTTGACTTCCTTTGCTTAAGTCGGGCAGTTTTACCCAATATTTGCTTGTCATTATGTACTTTGTTCTTTTCTATGCTTAGTGTTGATCCATCATATGGTAGTAAGTTGGCCCTTACAACCTGGTTTGACCATAACACCAAAGACTAGGAAGGGCCAGGGATCTATTGGCTTCCTTATGTTGTAAAAAATATATTTTTCTTATCTATAGCTTAAGGTAGTGATTTTTGTGTTCTGTAATAGATAGAACCAGTCGCTGGGGATTTTAATTTGTCTGCTGATAGCTAATGTGAACTTTAAATACGAGCATAAAATGTACCTTTGGAGATTTTGCATTCTACATTCAATTGATGCAGGTGTGCATATTGCAATTCTATTCCTTGCATTTGCATGTTTTTTCATATATATATATATATATATATATATATAATTATTTTTTTTTAATCGAAATAAACAAATTTGACTTAGAACCACTAGGACAATTCATTTAATGGAGCAGGCTTCAACTTTGGGAGAACGCCCCCCCTCTCCATAGGACAGGATATAAAGGCTATTGAGAATGTTAAAATAAACCTTTTTAACCATGCTGTCATAGCTCCGTCATTCCACACATGCTAGGCCTTATGACTTGGCTGGCTGTATTCCTGTCCTGCTTCGACCAAGACTGAACAAGACTTTCAGTGGCACCTGAGCCAAAAGTGGAGGCGGGGGTATCTGGATAACAACCTACTGGTTTCTGGTTCGTCTCGAGTCCGGTTGAGGATCCCATTGTCTTGGGGCATCCAGGACAAACTCCCACAAACATTTGTGGATCTAAAAACCAACATTTCTGCCATTTGAAGCCCTTCCGTCCTCACTCAATTACAGAACTTGGTTTCCCAGGTAGTCCTGGAGTACACCACTACAATGTTCTTCTTTAAGAAACATGGGGTGTTCAATACCTTCCTTACCATCTTGGTGATGGAAGTTTGGACTTGGGCACTTCATCGTATGGCAGTTCTGGTTGTACATGTGAGGGGATAGGGCAGTCTTACAGCAGACATTGTGAGTAAACCTGATCATGCTCTTTTAGGCAGAACTGCATTTTTCGGGTCCCCTAAACCTTTGGATTTTTTCCTCTAGGGTTTTCTTATGATCAGAGATCTTTTTGTCATCCGAGGGACTTGTACTGAAGTACACCCTGATACTGTATCTCTTTAGTATGTGGTCCGACTGTAGCACATATTGCTCTGAAGGCAGGGGTTGTATTTAGTCCCTGTTTTTTTCCCTATGCTGAATATATAAATCGCCCTACATTGGTTTAAGGTAGTAGGATGTTGGCAACTTTAATTTAGTTTTGGCTTTACCATGGATGCAGGCCAATGTACTGCATTTGTAGCCCAAAGTACTGTGAAGAGCCAGGAATGGAACTTGGACACAAGGAAGTCATGGTTTTGGTCAAACTTTTATTAAAAGAAAAGAGGGTGCGGAAATAGCTCTCTCCCTTCTCTAAGTGGTGGTTCCCTACCTAAAACCAAAACTAAGAGTTTGTTAATGTCAGAATGGCCAAAGCAAAACGGTCCCGTGTCCAAAGCACTATTTTGGCCCTCAGTCTAACAAATTAAATTGTAAAGTGAAAAGGGTAATGACTTTGGCCTTAAGTGATTCACAAATGTTCAAAAAGGAAAATGCATATCTCCAACACGAGATTCAACATGATGGAGTTCCTTATTCCAGAGGATGATTCCCTTCCCCTGGATCTCTCCTCCCTTGGTTGCTTATTCAACAATGTCGGTTCCTTGGGGTTTGTCCTGAGTAATAACACAATTTGCGCACAAAACAACTTGGCTCTGTCCTTGTCTTGTTGGGATACTTAGTGTACTCTCCTGCCAGGTTTTTACTCCCCTTCTCATGATCACCACAGCCTTTTGCTAATCCTGATATTTTTCTCAGATAGATGGAAAATAATTTTATTTTCGGTTCTCACCATTTACAAGCAAAATACAATGCAATACAAATTGAATTATCAAAAACCATCATAATAAAATATACAGTAGAGGTGTTAATAAAAAGGCGATATTATGAACTTAACATTTTCTTGCCATTTGCTCAAAACAGGAACTATACTTGCATAGATCAGGACCCCTTTGATTCATGTATTCCTTAGGCAATGTTGAACTTGTCCTTGCCTGGTGCGCTTCCCTACCAGTACTTCCTTTTTATACACGCTCAGTTGCCTGTATTCTCTCCTGCCAGGGCTTTCTTATATATTCTTAATGCACTTTTAATTTGACTTGTATACTTCCCTGCCAGGGCTTTTCTGCGGTGAGCTCTGCCCTCCTCTCCAAAATTGATATTCTTGTTTCAGCTTTTTCTGATGCTATATCTGCCTGGTATTTTGTCTTGTCAGGACTTTTTACAAGTGTATCACATACTGTCGATCAGGTAGTGGCTGCCGTTCCCTGACCATGTGGGGAGAGGTCACTGTCGGGCAAAGGCGTGATGATACCATCAGATTCATCACAGTACCCTTGTTAGCCATTGAGGTCATTGTGTGTTTGTCCTGCTTTGAGTAATTTTGTTTTTTGCCCATTTTTTTGTCTTGGGAGGGTGGGGGGTGTGGCGGGGGGGGGGGAGAGAGAACCACAAGGCAGTTCTACAATGGCCGTTGTGCACACATGAACTCACTGTGTGCCCAGCTCTGCACTTAACTTATTATTTTATTTTGTTTTCGTTTGTACTGGTTTAGACCTGTCCCTAGCCCTAGAGAGGCCACTGCACATCCTGTGGGAGTGGGCTTGAATGTTCGTGGTTTTGGAGGCCATACTGATTGGCTGGCCACCAAATCCTTTGTTAGAAGCCCTGTTGTGAGTTTGGAAGGATGGCTTTGGCCAGCCTGCCAGTGTATTTAGTTAACTGGGGGAGACCCTGCTATTGCCCTCAAATGGATTTTTGCTGTAGGTCGGAAGGGCTGTCGGTTTATTTCCTGCTGCAAGATTATGGCACTGAATTGATGATGCTGAACTTTAAGGCAATGCTGTCTGTTTCTGTACCCTAACTCTGGTTTGGATTTTTGACCTTTGGACCACCTTCCTGAGCTCTCCTCTTCCTCACCTGGCCCAGTTCGTTGGCTGGGATGGGACTTCCATGCTGGGGCAGTCTAGTTTCACCACCATCTTCTTGTTATACTGCCTTAGTTGTCATTGGTGTATGAAGCTGCCCTAACTCCCAGGAAGTTCCCCATCTCCAACGAGACGGTTGGAACAGCAATCCCTGCACCACAAGCCCCTTCTGTTTGTGCCATAATGGGTCACCTCCACTGGTGTTTCTTTCACTGGACCTTTTTCCCAGCTGGTTTGCTGCCGCTCCTTTACCATTTAGCTTTTTAAATCTGCATTACTCTATTCCACTGTCTACAGTTTTATTTTCACTGCTGGCTGGTGGGTCTTATGCCTGGGAAGACAAATTCTTCTTTTGGGTGTCTGGGCCATTGTTGGCCTTGGGTTCAAGTCCTTGGGTGACAGGTCCTCTAAACTCCACCAATACCTGGCAATTCTTGCCCACTGCATTGCCATTTTCTGCTCAAATTTCCAGTGCTACGCTGACGACACTCCACTCATTTTCAGGCTGCCCTCTGCCACCTCCTCTCCCATCTCTGATTGCCTAACTGCCGCCAATGATCTTTGTCTGAATGCCAGCAAGACGGAGATCCTCCTCATCGGCACACCTTCACCATCCTTTCCCCCTCACTCTCTGGCCGGCCTCCCTTGGCCCTCCTCCTACCCCTACCTGCGAGGCTAAGACCTCGGGGTCATCTTTGACTCCACTCTTTCCTTCTCCGCCCACATCTCTGAGGTCTCTAAAAAGTCAAATTTCCGACTGCACCTCCTCAGAGGTACTCTGCCTTTCCTCTCCTTCCCCCAGAAGCTCATGGGATCTCAAGCTCTGGTTCTCTCTAGCTTGGACTAGTGTAACAGCCTCTATCTAAATCTACCTGCCTTTACTCTCCGCCTCTGCAACTAATCCAGAACAGGACTGCGAGACTTGTCCTTGGCCTCAAGCCCTGGGATCGTATCTCTCCAGCTCTGAAATCTCTCCACTGGCTCCCAGTGGATGCAAGGATTAAATTCAAAACCCTCTGCATTGTCCACAAGGCTTTCTGGGGCCTGGGTCCAAAATACCTTCAGCTATCCCTCCGCAAATACCTCCCCTCTCGAGCTCTTCGCTCCTCTACCTCCAACTCACTCGGTGTCAGTCGTTTTTCTAAGAAACAAGCTGGGGGTAGATCTCTGACTTCGACTGGGGCCTCTCTCTGGAACAGCCTTCCTGCCACTCTAAAACTTGAGGAGAACCATCTCCGGTTCCGGAAGCACCTCAAGACCTTCCTCTTTTCTTCTGCCTTTGCTCCCCCTCTCCCCTTCTGATCTGTTCTCTCTTGGCACCGTGCACCTGGCCACCCTCCGTCTTTTGGGCCCACGTACCTGCTCATACTGCCACCCTCCCGCACTGCCTCCGGGCCACCCCTTGCACTGGGGTCTGTATCTGTACCCATACAGCCCCCCCTTTTTCTTCCTGCACTTATCAGAGGCTGTTTTTTGTAGCTGGACTCTAGGCAAGATGAATCCTCTTGACTACTTTGGGCAATGACCTGCCTTGCGCGACTTATTTTGTCAGCATTGGGACACTCCTTGTTTCATGTAAAAGTAACCTTTCAGCAATGGGCGTCTTAATTCGTCAGGTATGGTTTCTTTACTGAATGAGGCAATTACATGCCACTTTGGTAGCCTTTGCCTTTATCTTTTCTTTAGGGCTGGCTCCTCAGTGGTCGCCTAATGTGCGCCTAGAAAACAGCTTTTTTTTTTTTTTTTTTTTTCTTGCACCAGGTCAAGAGAATTAATGTTTGCACTCCTGCACCCATGTCTCCTTTCCTCCATACTGTATGGGAAACTGAACCTATTTTCTTTTTGTCAAGTTCCTCGTCCATGGTCAAGTCAAACAAGTCCCACTCCCCCACCTCAAGAGGAAGGTCTAGAATGCGCTCTTGCTCATCGGGATTAAACCTGGTTGCCTTGAGCCAGGCTGTCCTCATATCTGTGGCGATAACATATTGCTCTTCCTGCAGTCTCGATGTGAGCGACTGTGGATTCCATGAAGTCTTGAGCCACGATTTTGGCCTCTGCCAATCCAGCCCTGAAGCGCCGACTAGGCGCAGGAAGCTTTGGGAGGAAATCCACAATCTCCCACCACAGCTTTTGATTCACTGCAGCCAGCATAGCATCTGCATTGGCCTGGCGCAGATGAGTGGCATTAGAGTAAATCTCTTTGGTGTAGGATTCCAACAGCTTTTCCTCCTTAACAAGGGGTGCTGAGGTGGGCGCAGAGGACAAACTGTGGCTTGGAGTAAAGGGATGCCGCAGCTATAACCGAAGAATGCGATTGAGGGTGTATGGCTGAATGAGGGAGTCCCCTTCCATCTGCCTATTCTTGCCATTGAGGCATTTATTGGTAGGCTGTGTTAGGTGCAGCTTCACCCATCCCTCCTTGGTCAGGGCTTCTAAGTCCTTTGCAGAGGGATGCCAGTTTTTGTGGCGGGACGAATGGCCAGCACCTCGGCCAAAACCTGCACTTCCGGTTGCTCAACTTGTGGTGGTGGGATTAGGAGGTATTCTGCTACACCCGCCACTCTCTCGTGGAAGGCCTTAGCGGATGAGGAGTATCCTCGTCCGTGTTGCCCGCTGTGTCCTGCAGGTCTGGAGCTGTCTGAGGCATGCTGGGTGTGGGCGGCTGTGGTGTTCCGGCTGGCAGAGTCGGGAACTGCTCCGGAGGCTGCACCTGAGGCCAAGACACTGACTGGTGTGAGCGCAGGGACCAAGGGCTGAACTGGGACCGGGGTCTGGACCAGGGTCTGAGCCTGGGGGGGAGGTTGGGAGGAAAGCATGCCTTTTAATGACACCCCCCTCCCCGAGGATGTTGCCCATTGTTGGGCAGAAACCTGTGCAGTTCCCTCTGGGACCACTGCAAAAGATTTAAGACTACAGGTGTTTGGCAGTAAACCCACTTGGTAGCAGTCTGTACCACACAGATTCACTTGGTAGCTGTGGCGGAGCAGTCGGACTTCCCTCAAGAAGAGTTAGGCAGTATACAGAGTATTCACAATAGGTCAAGAGAACACGGTAGAACAAGTAAACTCTGACCAGGGCTTGGTGTAAAAGAGATATAATTATTCATTTAAAACCACATCTAGAAAAACACACAGGCACTAATAGTAAGCAATTCAAAAACACGGTCACTAAAAGATATACACTCCCTTAAAAGAATATTAGACAAGTCTTAAGTAAAGCCCCACTTATTTTCAGACAGCAGTGAGCGCTTAACGTAGATGGCACTCTAATAGTTCGTTTTTAAAAGGGAGAGAAAAGCAGATAATAAATTGAAACGGATCCCAACACTTTTTCACGAACACACGAGAGGAAGGCAAAGTAACACCGTGAATTCAGAGTCAGTAGGCCGGATCCGCTTTAAGAGGATCAAAACGAAATGTGTCAAAGGTCACACGGTTGCAGTGCACAAAAGTCTTGTAACGGTTCAAAAAGGAGTTGGTCCAAAGAAAGGGACCAGTTAGAGGGTCAAGGCGGCCAGCCCAGCCCATCCAGAAGGTTAAGGGGTTATTATTACCTTGTAGCAATCTTTAGCAAGGGAGGCCTGGCGGACACGGTACCTTTAAAGTAGTGAGAATACTCCAGCGGGGGCAGTTGTTCCTGGCAGCGGATGCAAGTCGGTGCTTCGTCCGTCTGGGGGAAGAGAGGATCTCGTCGGGGAGGAAGACAGGAGTCCGTTGCACTGCCAGGGAAGAAACCAGCTGTAGAGTTTCTCAGGTACAAGGAGCGGTCTGTTGATTTGCGGTTCAGTGGTGAGTGGCTTTCCGGCCGCTGGAGTGCTTGGCACGGGCAGTTCGACCACAAACCGTTCTGGGGTGCGAAGAAAGAAGGTAAACTGGTTGTGCCCACCAGTCAGGGGAAGAAGCATCTCCAGCCGGGAGATCTTCTCAGTAGTCGGGAAGTGGTGAGTCGGTTCCGCAGGGCTCCACCGGTGGTGTCGTGGTAGGTCGGCTCAGCTTCTACCTCGTCGGATTCTCAGGTCCTGTGGCGACTTCTGAAGTTCCAGTCCCCAAAGCCCTGCTTTTATGCAGCATACCCCCATTCACTCAGCCTAGCTGTCAATCAAACATGCGAAGTGGTGAGCCGGCCGGCTCACCACTTGGGCCAATCACACAAGAGTGCGACTTGAGTTACCAAGGTAACTCAGTCCAGGGTGCCTAAACCCCCTCCCACACCCTCTGTGGTACCCAGACAGAGTGGCACCACTTTTGGAGGCTTCTGTGGAGAAGCCCGCCAAAAAGTGGAACAAAGTACTTGACTTGGGTTGGAGTCACAGAAGAGAACACACACGCCATTTTAGAATGGAGTCCTGGCAAAAAATACCAACCGGCGAATGAATATTAATTAAATAAACTAGCGGTATGTTCGAGGCTATGAGAATTAAATAATTAAAGTTGGTAGCCTCGGACAATGGGAAAATCCCATGGGGAAATATTTGCGGTCGAATATAAAGTAGTTTCCACTGTCACCAGCCAAAACTCGATCATGGGGGATGGAGACGTGCCCCCTCGACTAACAGACCCTGTGGCAATCGAATTGCCCCGACCAGTACGTCCACAATATGATGGTTTGTACTGGTTTCTGTTAATAATTTGGGACTAGTAAAGCCAATGGTGACTTTACATGCCCTGGGAGACAGTAGTCAGTCCCAGGGTATGGAGTCTATGGTGGGGTGTCACTATGACACCCCTGTGTTACTGCACGGAGGGTGCTGTGTAACACACATAGTAAAAACACATGAGACCCTATGGAGTAAAGGACCCCATAGCCCATAACACATTAACAGTCAAAGGAACACCATAAATCATGTCCAAGAGTGGGAGAAAGTCTCTCACTCTTGGCAGGAGAAAAAAACAAACTCCAGAAATCCAGCAAAGCTGCTGGGGGACTCACTAGGTTAGGGAGAATTCTCTTTAGGCTGAATTTTCTAACACCCATCTGCAGTGATTTCATGAGGGTAAGGAACTAGAACCTATTCTTACATGCGAGCGTAGGAGCCTGGGCCTGTGTTTGCTGAGGTCTTTCCGGTCCTTGCGGCAGTGTGAGCTGCGTACCGACCCTATGTGGTTGTGTATGACGTGGACCAGGTCAATGGAGTGGTCCAGTTCTACTTAGACGTGTGTTCCTATGCCAGCTCTCCAGAAGGAGGCGGCTCCGGGCGAGCTGCCATGTTGCCTGGCCTGGCGGCCATTTTGTCATGCCACGTGCCTGCTGCATGGTGCCTGAAGAGCCGGGCCCAGTCTCCATCTGCATGCGTACAAGCAAGCGAAGGCTCGGACGTTCCCTGCGACCTGGGAGGCGGAATGCCCTCGCCCGTGATGTTGCTAGTGCTGCCTATAGGGTCCCCCCTCGGGCACAAGCTCAGTAGTAGAGCAAAGCCCCTCAGGGATGTCCCATGTAGCAGAGTCTTTCTGGCTCTTTGTCAGTGGACCCGGGAGGATCCTGCGACTTCCCTCGGCCTGTTGGCTGATAGCTCTGAGAGCCTTGGTTTCTTTGCTGGTCGTCCCACTTGGGCGCTTCCCTGGGAAGGAGTCGCCCTTGTGGGGTGTGGAGTAGAACACGGCACCTATCTTGGGCCTAGTCTTTCACTGATATCATTCTTGATGTCCTCTAGAAGTGGTCTCTCGAACAGCTTCCTCCGCCTGGCCAAATGATTGTTGAGAGCTCACACGGTCAACTCATCGCACGCAGAACAGCCGTCCCAGCCATGGTCGGGGCCCCAAGTCACTGGAGGCAGAGCGCGTGAGGATCTGACGTGCGAAGGACCCCTTGCTGGCGAGGCATCTGCTGAAACCCGCCATCATCGACGTGCCGGGGAAGAGCGTGGCACCAGAGGACAGTCTTCTGACAATTGCTAGGCGAGAAAACCAATAGAAACAGATCTTTGGGGAAGAGCGCGTGGAATAACGAGGCCGGAGGCCCAACCGAGGAGCGCTGGTGAAGCGTTCTGTTCCCGTCAATGCGAAAAAGAGGACTGAGGAGTGGTGCAGGTGGGCAGAGTCAGGGAGCGCATGCGCCCAGGGCTGCACCCCCATCTAAATTTCAAGGGAAGACAATTTTTTCAGGTGATAAAAGGTCCTTTTCCCGTCCCATACAGTATGGACCAAAGGGGACTATGGACTAGGAATAAGTTACTATAGTGAGTAACTTGCTGCTTTTGACACAGATGAGAAAGCTTCACTGAGTTTACCCAGATTGATTTCTGCATATTGCCTTCCTGCGAGCTGCAGAGTCATTCAACATTTCTGCCCTTTTTGAACTATGTAGGGAAGCCACAATACCCACTCAAATGCTTTTTTGTAAGAATTTACTCATTGGCTGCATTGTGCAGTAAGGATGCTTAATTTGGCCAAAAGTTGTGCTTGCACCTGATCAGTATATGCTGACCTCAACACCATTCATCGGTTTAATCTGGATCCCAGACTGTTTGGCAAGAGCGAGTAGGGCAACCGCAAATGGGAGAACTATACACAGTGTTCGCATAACAGATTTTTTTTGTATGTAATTTTGATCAATTTACATTTTTGTATTTACTTTTACTCCATCTTTAACATAATTTTGTTTCTTACAAATATCTTTTTAATTGTGGAAGGTTTTGTTCTCCAGCATGGGGTCTGGCATGGATTCACATGCTCATGAATATTCCCTGTAGTCCGGCTGGGAATCCTCTGTAAAAGAAAAAAATGGTTTCACTTTCACTTGCAAACAGTATTTATCCTTTAAACCAATCGCTGTTCTCTGGGGGTCATACTGCCCCCATCCAATGATGGCTCTCGCCCTAAACCCCCCCTCTGGCAGCCATCTAGATATTTTTAACACACGCTTAAGAATTGGGAGTCCTTGAGTTTGCTCTGCGAGCTACCTTTACATTTTCTCGTGTTTTTTGACAGAATATTGTTCTATTTTTGTTCCAAAAAGAACCAGTGTCCTTTTTTCTCCATTTGCCGACATCTGGGATCTGTTGGTGGTAAATTTCAGTGCCCCTCAAGGGCAAAGATCGTTGAGGTTTCCAGAGGGCCACCTGGCCTACTCCGTGCCCTCCGACCATTACAGAGAAAAAGGGATGGTCCCTCTTCAAGCCCTGCACCAAGTGTGCACTGCGGAATGTGTTTGTGGAAGACGAGGCACCTATAATGCCTCTAGTGCCTGCACCCAGACCATAAGGAGGCAGAGTGCGAGATATGCTTGGGGTTCTTCAAGAAGATGACGGACAGGTTCAGTAGACTGGCAACGTGGCTTAACGATCAGGGTTCTGCCTCACCCAGGACCGGCCGCTCCAAGCAGCCCTTTGAGGGTGCCTCATCCATGGGGGGGCCCAAGACCAGGCCAAGAACCTCCAAACTGCGGAAGCGGGTCCCAAGGTGGATAGAGCTCGATCGACGTCACCCTCTGCCTCCATTGCCAGCCGGCAATCAAGGTCCTCCGAGGAAATCTACCCTGGCCAAACTGCAGGAGAAATCTGATAGGCGACGGCCAGAGGAGAGGGCCGAACTGCCCAAGCGGGCCGATTCGTTGCAGGCTGAGACTTGATCGATGATAGTTGGTGGCAGCGGCTCTAAAGACGAGTAAAGGAGCTGACCCTGTGAAGGTAGCCCCCGCAGCAGTGTTTTCTTGCCCCCTAGGCACGACACCGCCACAGTGACTTTGAAAAAGTCTTCTGGCACGCCAGAAGGGGGGGACTGGCTTGGACCCCGGTTCAAGCCCCCACAGGAGGGGTTGGGGAGGAGAAGGGCGAGGAGACCCCAGAACGGCCCCGCCAGGCCGTGGCACGAGCCATGGCAGTCCTGTCAACAGAAGAGGACCAAGAGTCCTTGCACACAGTCCATGAGGACGACTAAGGCGATATTGACCGCACAGGGCCTAGTTTCCCCGATCCCGCCAGCTCAGCCGAGGTATGGGTCTCTGGATATTCTGATAACCCTTCACACCTTGGTGTCGTAGATCCAGCAGATGATGCCACAGGGCATGATTCCTGTGGTCCCCCAGTCCCTGCTTAGCCTCCAGCTAAGAGGAGGCATCATCCGATGCCCCCATTTCTGCCTCCACATCGGGCCCCATCTCCCCCAGCAGACCTAGACACGGGGGCAGGCACGACGACGACAATGATAATGTCGCAGCGTGTGGTGAGTCTCCACATTTGGATGCTCCACCTAGGGCATCCCCACCAGACGAGGTGGGGTTGTTCCATTCCATGATTGCCAGAGCCTCAGATCCTTTTCAGCTTGTGCCCGATGAAACCAGGAAGGAGGGTTTCTTGTATCAGAGGCGCAAGTCCCAGAGGATGACAATCATGGCAGTGCCCCTTCTGGATGACGTGTGGGATGAGGGCCTGGCCCTCATGAAGAGCCCTTACACAGCTCCAGCCAAACTGGGTAGCCTGGAGAAGTATCAGGTGCTGAACTCTGCACCCCGCACTCGGGTGCCTGAGGTTGCAACCATCGCTGAATTATGTGGGTTCGGTGGCTGCAAGGAAACTGTTGGCTAACCCGTTGTCTTCGGTCATTCCGGACAGCGAGGGGAAGAAGCTGAACACTATGGAATGGTAGGTGATTTACACTGCAGCGTCCACGATCAAGGGGGCCAACGCACTGGCGATACTAGCCAGGTATGACAGGGAGCTTTGGTACAAGCTGGGCCCTATTCTGGAGTTCCTCCCAGCCGATAGGAGGATGGAGGCAGTCTCTTTTCCAAGAGGGGGAAGTTGCGTCTGATCACGCAATTACAGTGGCGTTGAACGTTGCGGACACAGGGTTTCCGGCAGATGAGGAACAGTGTCTGCCTTTGTAGTCCAGGCTGGATGACGGACACAAATTTTTACGGCAGGAAGTCCAGGTGAAGGTGTTGGACATGCCCTTCGACGGAGAGAACTTGTTTGGGAAGGCCTGTGTCCCTGCAGCCCATAAAGGTGGCTACAGAGCTGGCCCGTTCCTTGGGCACTATCTAGCAGGAGCGCTCTTCTTTTTGCTCCTCCAGGGGAAAGTCGAGCAGGTCTTCCAAAGTTTTCATCTCTTCATACTTCTAGCCTTCCAGATCCACAACCCAGTAAGCTTATAGGGGCCGTTCCCAGGCCTACAGTAGCAGAGGACAGCATTGCCCGCAGGGCAGGACGCTTGCTCCGAAACAGGCCTGTACCGGCCAGGACATCGGGGCCCCCATGCGTGCACCCTGGTGGGTGGCTGGCTGACTAGGTTTGTGAGCGAGTGGAAGAAGATCCTCGACAATACTGCAGAAAGGGGCAATAGAGCTTGTTCCGCAGTGACTCCGGAGTCTATTCCAGATACTTTCTTGTCAGAAAGAAGACTGGGGGCTTGAGACCCATCTTAGACCTGCGACATCTCAACAAATAAAGTCCCAAAGTTTCAGGATGGTCACGTTGCAGCACATGCTCGGCCAGCTGGAGAAAGGAGACTTCTTGAAGTTGCTGGACCAGGAGGCTGCCCATTTCCACGTCCCCATTCACAAGGTACACCGACAGTACATGCGTTCTGGAGTGCAGTGCCAGCACTACCAGTCCAAGGCCCTACCTTTTCGGTTTGAATTTGGGCCCCAGAGGGTTCACAAAGTGCCTGGCACTGTTGGCAGCCAATCTACGTCTACAGGGTATACAAGTGTACCCGTACCTCGACGACTGGCTCATCTGGGCCCACTCGCGAGAGTTGGCTGGCGGACACACAGGTGTCCATCCAGCTACTGACGGAGCTGGGATTCTCCAACTACTATCCAAAGTCTTGCTTGACACCATCGCAGAACACGCTGTTCTTAAGAGCCAGGCTCAATACGGTGACCTGCATGGTGTCTCCCTCGGAGAAGGAGGTAGCAACCATTCAAAGGAAGGTGCAGCGGCTATGGTCGATGAAGACCGCCACAGTGCAAACCATCAAGTCGTTGCTCTGCATGTCGTCTTGCATCTACCTCACCCGGCACTGCAGGTTACTGATGCAACCTCTTCAAGAGTTCCTGGATGCTCTCTGGATACAGGTGTCCAGAAGCATCGCAGACAGATCCCTCTCGATGAGTTCTGTTGGGCAATAGGGTGGTGGGGCATCTGCTCCAACATCGCCCAGCGCACAGGGTTTCAAAACCCTCCATACCTGGAGACGGTCACTTCCCTGTAAGGCTGGGGAACCCACACCAGACGTCTGCACGCCAAAAGCCTGTGGCTGCCGGAGAAGGATCTCCATATCCACATCTTGGAGCTATGGCCAGCGTTCTGGGCCCTCGAGTTTTGTTCTGTCTCTGAAGGGCAAGGTGCTGAGGATCTTCAGACAACACCACCACAGTGTTCTACATCAGTAAATTGGGGGGCACTTGATCCCCAGTGCTCTCTAAGGAAGCGCAGGACTTGTGGCGCTCTGCGCCGTTGGACAAAAGTTGTTCTGCAATCCTCTTCACCTAGCGGAAGTCAAGAACACCACAGCAGACTCCCTCAGCAGATAGTTGTGCTCCTGGCACGAGTGGGAACTTTGGTAGGACCAGGTGGACTGCAACTTCATCAAGTGGGGAAGGCCCCAGATCGACCTGTTTGAGACTGCGACAAACTCCAAATGCCAGAGGTTGCCAGCAGATTCCAACAACCGAGGAGCATGGGGACGCATTCTCTTTCCCGTGGGAAGGCCTGTTCCTGTACGCGTTTCTTCCGTCGCCTCTCCCTCTACGAGTCATCAACACACTTAGCCATTGCCAATTGTGATAAACTTAAAGGTGTCTCCCTAGGTAGTCCCTGGGGATCTGCCATCCTGATGGCCAGGACATGGCCATTGCTTTTGGATCCAATTCCTGGGGGTGGACCAGTGAGGGTGGATCACCTGGATTGGGGGGGGGGGGGTGGAGGGAATCCTCGGGAGTGGTTGTGGGACACCAACAGGTGAGACGCGGTTTCCCCCCTTCTTTGAACCTTTTCTGGACCCTACCACGTAGGACATTCAAAACCACTGCCCCTCAAACCCCCACCGCCTTTCCCACACAAGCACTTTCACACGACACACCAGAGAACGCACCAATACCGGAGCCGTTTACCTGACATGTCCCAACTCAAGGGTCAGGCAATTGATCAGAATCATACACCTGACAGTCTTTTCCCTTCCCCACAGGGATAAAAGGTGGAGCAAGAGAGCACAGGAAGAGCAAGACAGGCTGCACAATGTGACCGTTATCCAGACACGCCAGTACAAGATGAGGAGAAAGGCAGCGAACATAGAGAGGCTGACGAGGGGAGACACGACCTTGCCCTTTTTGATGCAGACCCGCAAAGCCTCTGCAGAGAGAATCGCAAGACCGAGGACAATACCCAAAATGTGCTGCAACAAATGTCAACGGTACATGGAGCGTGTCAATGCTGATAAGCTGGAGCGAGGGAAACTTTCTTCCGTTTTACTGGCCTGTACTCCAGTTACGAGAAAGCCGAGTGTTTCATCTCAGGGGAGAGCTGAGAAGAACTGGGCTGTGGTGAATGAAAGATTCAAAGTGGCAAGTTGAACCAAGTTCAAAGAACTGTAAAAGTGTTGAGGGCGACAGCTGCATCACGGCCCAGGATTGCTGAATCGGAAGGGCTTGGCTCCTGCAGCCCTAGAGTTTGGTTGATACAAGCTGCCTGCGGACTGCAGAGGTCCTCACCAAGGCGTAGTCAACCTTTTTTGAAGTGCTATGGTCACAAGTGGAGGCATTTCACTACGTGGTGCTGATCGCTGAATATTACTCCGCTGAGGGTCGCAGACCCACAAATGCTTCCATACTTGCTCTCCTTGGCCAAGGCTGGCCTGACACACGCTTCTATCAAGGTGCATGTGGCAGATATCTCCCGCTACACCAGGTCTCGAGGAAGATCTCCGCTGTGGTATCACCGACTCATAAAGGAGTTCCTCAAAGGACTTTTTCGATCTTTACCGCTGGTGAAGAACGTGGTTCTGACGAGGCTCATGGGGGCTACCCTTCGAGCCGATGCATCAGGCCCCTCTCGTTACTCTCGTGGAAAACGCCCTTCCATGTGGCCATCACCTCTGCCAGGAGGGTGGGTGAGATACAGGCCCTATCCTGCAAGCAACCATACCTGGCTTTCCATGAATCGAGGATGGTGCTGCAAATGCACCCCTCTTTCATGCCGAAGGTTCCGTCGCAATTCCACCTCAACAAGCCTTTGGTGTTACCAGCCCCCTCTCTCCCCCCACCCCCCTACAAAACCTTCATCACCAGCTGAAAGGTCCTTGCACTTGCTGAACGTTGCTCATGCCTTCAAGTGCTCTGTGACATGCACAAAGGGTTTTCTGAAGACTTCACAACTGTTCGTGAATTTTGGTCCTGTGAACCATGGGAAGGCTTTGTCTAAGGCTTCCGTTTCAAGGTGGCTCTCCAGCTGCATCATGCATTGTCGGTTGGCGAACCGACCGCTGCCCAGCCGTCCGAGAGCTCACTCCACCAGAGCCATCACAGCAACGACAGCGTTCCTGACTGTTGTGCCCCTGATGGACATCTGCAGGGCTGCTACGTGGAGGTCCAAGCACACCTTCACAAGGTTCTACTGCGTCGAACGGGATTCCAGGGAAGAGTCCAGAGTCGGCCAAGCAGTGCTACGCAACTTGTTCGCTTGAGGGAGTACGTTCCGGAGGTAAGTTTGAATTGCTTCGGTTGAGCCTTGCCACCTCCTGTGGTTGTGTAAAGTTGTGCTGCTATGTATTTGTTATTCATGAGCATGTGAATCCATGCCAGACCCCATGCTGGAGAAGGAACATGTTACTTAACTGTAACTATTGTTCGAATGGATTGTCCTCCCACGTATTCTTCATCTTAGATATATCCTTACCTTTAGGTGTTGCCCTGGAAAATTTTTTCTCTCCAGCAGGGGGCCCTCCACTCGAGGCCACAGCGTCGATGTCCCTCGGCTGTATCCGTCGAGCACCGACGTCATCCCCCGTATAAGAGCCTCGAGCGTGCCCGTTGGCTTCAGTTCCGTTTTTCCGTTCGCTTCGCTTCGGATCGAGTGAAACAGCGCTTCAGTATTTTGTGAGAAAAAGCTATGTCGTCGTCTTCAAACCCTTCCACACCGAAGACGGGCTTTAAAAAATGCCTAAAATGTGGAAAGATGTCCGACTGATCCACATAAGAACTGTCTATGGTGCCTCGGTCCCGACCACCATACGGAAGACTGTGGTTCGTGCCAGTCAATGACCCACAAAGCCCTAAAAGAGCATAGAGGTAAACTGGCGATGGGGGAGGGTTTTTCAAAGTCCACTTTAAAAAAGAGACTCGGACGAGTCTTCGAAGTCGTATCATAAAAAACATAATTCGAGAAGTAGATCGAGGAAGTCGTCTTTATCTTCTAAGAAGGCTAAGAAGAGACGGCATCGATCTCCCTCATCCTCTTCGACATCTTCGGAAGAGGTTATCACATGTCGATCTAAACATAACTCTCAGAGAAAATGGGAAGCTTTTCGAGTTTCCATGCTAAAAATGTTTGAGAACGCGGCCCAGACCCCCTCAAAAACAGCTAAAGAAGACCATGCTCCTGCTCACAAGAAAAGGGACAGAGGAAGGTCCAAAACAAAGGCTGATAAAGACGTTGAGAGTGTCATCGAGAGACTCTTCTCAATCACCTCGTAAGTTAGATCCTTCGGTGCATAAATCGAAGGCAGAGTGAAATAAAATGGCGTTGAACGATCAAACGCCATCAAAGTCGACATCGTCGAAGATTTCAAAGCTCCTCAAGTCGACAACTCCCTCGAAGGAAACTACGTCGAGCTCGTGCTTGAAAACCACAAAAGATCTCTCGACAGTTTCCACGGCTCCCTTCGACGATTACATCGAGGTCGTCGAAAGCTCCTTCGACAATGTCTAAGTAAGTGATTAAAACTTCGGTGCCAATCGCCGCTTTCGTCGACGCCCAAACCTTTAATAAAGGAAAGACCTATAATGCCTGAAAAGGTTTTTCAACCCGAGAGTCGACATGATTTTTTCAGGACCATGTCATCCATCTGAGGGAGATTCATCAGAAGAGAAGGAAGTAACCTCTGCTGGTGTTAAATTTGGCACAAGATCTGTCCCCGAGGAGTTAATCCTGAATCAAGAATTCAAGATCTGCAAGAATGTTTGCAAACAGCAAGCGGCCTGGATACTTCTCCAGAGTATGAATTTGACAAACCAGGCCCATCAGAACAGGTTGATACGAGTTATAGAAAACTCATGATTAGAGTTACAGAATTTATGGGGTGGGGTAGGAATTCACCAGTCTGTTATGATGAAGACATGACGGATATATTATCTGGAACACCCCAACAAGACCCCATTCTACCATTTCATATTGCCTTACAAAGAAGGGTTAGTTCTGCATGGGAGTGTCCTGAAGCCATAGGGGCAGTAAATAGAAAGTTTGTGGCAAAATATAGACCTTGTACATCTGATCCGGAATACCTCAGCAAACACCCAACTGCGGAAAGTTTGGCAGTACAGGCAGCCACTTCCGCAAAGAATGCGGCATACCCTACAATCCCTCCAGATAGGGACAATAAAAAGGTGGATGCATGGTCTAGGAAAATCTTCACATCTGGCAGTATGGCTTTGAAGTCTACGAATGTAACTTGTACCTTGGCAAGGTTCACATATTCCCTGTGGGACTGCATGTCAGCGGCAGCTGAACACATCCCGGAAGGTGAAGAATGTGATGGCTTTCTAGCTTAGGGGATGGAAAGGAGGCTTTGGGAGCATGCCTTTAATCAGGATTGGACACAGCTGACCGTATCAGCAGGTCCATGGTGACTAGCACAGTGCTACGTAGATTTGTGTGGCTAAGAAAGTCTGGGTTTGCTCCTGATGTGCAATCCAGACTTCTTAATATGCCCTTTGATGGCTCGAGGTTGTGCAGTAGCAAGGCAGATGAAAGTTTGGAGAAGCTACAGACCTCCAAAGCGGCGGCAAAATCTCTGTGCCGCTATAAGCCAACCTCAGCAACGCCCCTACACAGGCTCCTCTTCCTGGAGGGGTTGTCCTTTTCGCTATTATTCCTCAATTGGAAGAGGAAGTGGGCAGGCCAATCGAAGAGGTCAAAGAAAATTTCCTCTGGGCGAGGAAAAGGTGCTAGATCAGCCCCAGCAACGGCATCTGTACCATCAGCCGCTGCTGCCGCTGCCACAAAACCACTCAGGTTTTGACCCACAAGACCCCGGTGGGAGGCAGAATCTCACAGCATCTAGAAGAATGGCGGAGCATTACTTCAGATGCTTGGGCACTGGAAACAGTATCCCAGGGTTATTACCTTCCTTTTCTAAAGAAAACTCAGAATCATCCTCCGGAATACAACTCTGCCAAACATCCGGATCCGCTCCTGTTGCAGGAAGTTTTAACCCTGCTACAGAAAGGTGCAATAGAACATGTACCTGTAGCGGAGAGGAACAAGGGTTGGTATTCCCCATAAATCCTTATTCCAAAGAAAGACGGAGGACTGAGACCCATCTTGGACTTGAGAAACTTGAACAAATTCCTAAGGAAGGACACATTCAATATGGTCACACTTTCTCAGATCTTTCAGGCTCTCCAACTCCAGGACTGGTTAGTATCATTGGACCTTCAGAATGCTTACTTTCATGTGCCAATCCATCTCAAGCACAGAAAGTACCTGAGGTTTGCGATTGGCAATTCTCACTATCATTTTCGAGTTCGAGTTGACCTCCCTCCCAAGAGTTTTCACCAAGTTGATGGCGGTGGTGACAGCGAGTTTCAGGAGAGGGGGGGGATTCATGTCTACCCCTATCTGGATGATTGGATGGTCCGAGCATGTTCTCCAGAACAAGCCCTGGATCATCTGTCCAAGTCTGGTCACTTCCTTCACAAACTAGGTTTTTCTCTGAATTTAAAAAGTCAAACATGATACCATCACAGAAGCTCCAGTTTATAGCAGCAGTCCTGGATACCTGCTTGGGCAAAGCCTCATCTCCCGAAGTGAGAGCACACCACATGCTGCAGATGGTTACAAAATTCCAGAATGCCCAGCATCTTCCGGCCTTTGATTTTCTCAGGTTGCTGGTCTGATGGCATCCTGCATTTTTCTGGTGCCAGAAGCCAGATTGAGAATGAGATCTCTTCAATGGGCTCTCTGTACTCAATGGTCCCAATTCTCAGGAGAAATGTCAGATCTGCTGCAGGTCCCAGCCCAAGTAGCACAGGATCTACAATGGTGGGCTTGCAGACATCATATCCTCAGAGGAGAACCTTTTTGGCAGCCATGGCCGGAGATAACAGTAGTGATGGACGCCTCACTTACGGGGTGGGGAGCCCATATCAACGATCTGACAATCAGCGGACGTTGGTCTCCATCGGAGTCCAAACTACACATCAATCTTTTGGAGTTGAGGGCAATCAGACTAACGCTGAAGGCCTTCCTGCCCTCTGTACGGGGAAAGAATGTTCTGATAATGACGGACAACACAGTGGCCATGTACTACCTCAACAAGAGAGGAGGAGTGGGGTCACTACCATTGTGCAGAGCGGCGATGCAACTCTGGTTCTGGGCATACAAGAAGAGATCTCTCTATTGGCAATTCATCTAGCCGGAGAGCAAAACACAACAGCGGACGCCCTGAGCAGGCAGAGCACAGTCTCTCATGAGTGGGAGATAACTCAGGAAGTCATTCAAGAGATCGTCACCCTTTGGGGAACCCCTCAAGTGGATCTGTTTGTGACCGGGGCCAACCGGAAGTGCGAACTGTACTGCTCAAGGGAATTTCCCCCGAGCGGAGCTCTAGGAGATGCGTTCGTGGTGGAATGGGAGTTTTCCACTTCTGTATGCGTTTCCTCCAATCCCTACAGAATCAAAAACAAAGTCCAAATCATGGATAAAAATTGAAACATTTCTGATAATACAAGACACATTTTGTATTATTCGCAAATTAAGATCCCTAATCCAAAATAATTTAATTAAAAATATATATAATAAATAACGCAAAATAGAACATTACAAAGACATAAAGACCACACACAGACTGAATAAAACAGAACAAAAACAAAACAGGGGGGAAATCCTCAACTGATGCACATAAATAAATCAGATAGTCGGATCCAATAGAAACAACTAATCCTCAGATACACATTCACCATATAGATCTGTAAATGGTTTCCAAAGATCTTGATACTTATTTTCCTTTCCTTGTCTCACAAACATCACCCGCTCAAAGTTTGACAATGCCAACAAATCATTAATCCAATTCTCCATTCTGGGCTTCTTCCTAGTCTTCCACACCATCAGTATTTGTTTCACTGCAACCACAAGTGCTTTATCAACCAATTGTCCATATTGACGAGCAACCGCACAACGCCCCCTACCCGACAACAGCAACACCTGCATAGGCATCCTGGGAAAACGTACGGACAAGATTGCCTCCAGCCTATCTAATATCTCCACCCAAAATTCTAACACCCGAGGACAATACCATAACATATGGATCAACGTTCCCTTCTCCTTCCCACACCCCTAACACAAGTCATCAGCAATCAATCCCGACTTATACATCTGCAATGGAGTCCAATGCAGATGCCCTAACACTTTCAAATGAATCGATCTCAACCTGAGATCCAACCTACTTATAACCTACATTCCAAATAAATTCCCACTCCTTTTCCGTAATATCACAGCCCAACTCCTGTTTCCACCTCTCCAATGCTTTCCTGTCAACATCCTTAGAACATATCGGCATCAAGCTGGTATAAGTGCATACCATTCGCGGCGATGACATAAGAATCTGACCACCCGCCGATTCTACTTCCAAGGAACCTGACAGCATTGCCAACCTTTCACTCAATAGAGCTTTCAATTTCACGAATCTATTCCGTTCCCTCCCTACCAAGTGAAACGTCCTCTGCAATTCCTCGAATGATAATATACGGCCATCACGCATCACCTCTCTGATAAATAAAATCCCTTTCGAGACCCAACTTCTCCAACAAAAGGATTTATTGGCAAATTGTAAACTCTGGTTAAGCCAAATAGACGCTCCATAGTGTAAGTACAAGTTCACTTGAAAGAGACTCAACCACCACACCAAAACCTCTTTAGACACCGCAATAGTCGGAAGTCTACTACCCCTCCCCGGCAGACATCCCATCGAGGTTACAGCATGCAACGGAAAACTATTCAATTTATACCTTTCAATAAGCACCCACCAGGGTTCTGGCCCATTCCCCACAGAAAAATAATACGCAGCTTTTTTCAAAATAAACCCTCTACAGTAGTGTTCCAAGACTGGGTACCCAAAACCCCCATTTTTAGGACTATGGCAAAATAAACTTAGGAATCTTAGGTCTCTTTATCTCCCCACAGAAAGTTCTGAAGAACACGGTCTATACTAGCCAGCATCTTTTTTGAAATTTCAGAGGCAAAGATTGCACAACATAAAGTATCTTTGGCAAAAGAGTCATCTTAATAGCTTTGACTTTAGCCCAAATCCCCATTGGTAATCTTTCTCATCTTCTAATATCCTTACTCAAGGCAGCCACCAATTTACCTACATTAAATTTCACCATTTTTCTGACATCCTTAGTCAGATAAATACCCAAATACTTCAGATGGGACGTAGTCCATTTACACTGCCAATCCAAAAAGTAACCACGCACACAAGTACTTGCAATTGGAAACACCTCAGTTTTGTCCCAATTAATTTTATGTCCCGATAACCCACTCATCCTATCAAAGATATCTTTCAAGACCACGACTACCTCGCTCAGGATCCGCAAGAACCACCACCATGTCATCTGCATACGAAAGGACTTTAACTTCCACATTACCAAATTCCAGGCCCCTAATTCTTCGCTCCCCACGTATATACGCCAACAATGGCTCCAAAGCAAGATTGAACAAGTAGGGTGACAACGGGCATCCCTGCCTAGTTCCCCTAGTCAACCCAAACGCTTCAGACAAAACACCATTTATCCAAACCCTAACCTTGGCACCACTCTGAAGACAACTGATTATCCCTAGAAATGTATTCCCAAATCCTATCTGCCTCATTGCAAACTGCACAAATCTCCAACTCACTCTATCAAACGCTTTCTCAGCATCCATTAAAAATCAAGGCTTCATCCGATAGATCCTCCTGTTTCAAACTCATGATATCAACCAACGTTCTGATATTATCATAACCAAATCTATCCCGCTAAAACCCCACTTGGGATGTATGAATCAATTTCCGCATATATTTTTCCAATCTATTAGCCATGATCTTAGCAAATATCTTCACATCCACATTTAGTAATGAAATGGGACGATAATTGCTACAATTCTTCGGATCCTTCCCCTCTTTCGGTAACAAGGTAATCATTGCTTCACACATCGACTGGCACAGATCACCCTTCATGTATAAACAGATTAAACAACCTACATAAGATAGGAGCCAAATAAGTCTCAAATTTCCTCTAAAATTCCACAGGAATACCATCCATTCCTGGAGATTTACCCACTCCTAGCTGCTTAATAGCCAGTAAAACGTCATCCACCTCAATATCCGTTTCTAAATCTCTGCTTTCCTCCAACGACAACTTAGGAAGATCCAAATCCACACATTTTTTTTTCCAATTCCACCTGAGATTGGGAACACATCCTCTGAATACAATTTCTCATAAAATCATTTAAAACATTTACAAATATCAATATTTTTCATTACCACATCACCATGTTCATCAAGACTTTGTACAAAAGGTTTCTCTGTCATACCCTTCAACCTACTAGCAAGCGTTTTCCCACTCTTATCTCCACATTCCCAGAATTTTTGTTTCATATAGAAAATACCCATCTCAGTCAATAGGTCATTCTTACTAGCTAACAATCTCCGAGCCTGTAACATCTCCTCTTTATCCGTAACCATCCCTGATTGCACATATATTCGTTGCAAATCCGAAAGCCTATTTTCCATACATTTCAATTCATTCAAATGCTTAATCTTCAAGTGGGCAAATTTACTTGTAAATTCCCCTCTTAATACAGCCTTAAAACTATCACACCATCCTGAAGTCTGTCGACCCTTCGTTATCTTCAAAATATCTCTCCATAACCGTCTGGATGCTTCCACAAATCTCTCTATCCTCCAAAACTCCAACTTTAAGACACCACCTAATAAATGTTGGCAGTTCCCGATCCATAACCACCTGCAAGTCCAGAAGAGCATGGTCTGAGATCTTTCTCTAATGTTCACAGCATTTGTTTTATCCAACAATGAATCGGACACCAGAATATAATCTATCCTAGAAAACTTATCCTGCGCTGGAGAATAGAATGTAAATTCCCTTGAAGGATGCACTTCCCTCCAGATGTCCACTAAACCGAACCTCTGCAGGAAGAAATCAAATTCCTTACAAATACCAAAATTAGTGTATCTACATTGACTAGTTCGGTCAGTTTTATAATCTCTAACGCAATTAAAGTGCCCCCTAAAATAACCGTCTTACCACGCGTTTCACTGAGTAAATGTGAAAATGTCCTCAAAAAAGCACTTGTTCGGAGAACACGGCCCATATATACACCCTAATGTGATCTTCTTAGCACAACACTGGATATCAACAAAAATCATTCGACCCGCTCCATCCATCACCACTTTATCAACACTGAATTGCAAACCTTTCCTAAATAGGATGCTGACTCCTCTCGATTTAGACAAATAACAATTAGAAAAATGTCTACGAAATCTCGAATTAAGTAAAAGATGATCATCCTCATCCATCAGGTGAGTCTCTTGCAAGAACACAACATCCACCCTGGCTCTCCAGTCTCGCCAAAACTTTCCTACGCTTACGCGGGCAATTCAAACCCTTAACATTCCAAGTCACTACTGACTGTGTACCCATCTCCCTATAGTAACCTACTCAAAAGACCAGACAATCCAAAACATTATCACCATCAATTGAACTCCAAGCCAGCACTGAAACAAACAGTGATACATATACCTAAATTTCCAACAACCCGAGTTACCATATTATTCAATTGAGGATCTCCAGTGACAAACAATTTACAAAGACAAAACAAGACAAACGTACAAACACAAACCATCAATAGACATAACCACATTAATATCTGGATGAGACCTCCAGATTGCACATGAGTGCGCCCCCCACCCGCATATAGCACATTCCAACCCATCTCCTCCAGGATCCCAGCCCATAAAATTAGTAACAGCAGTAAGTACCTTCTCATCAAACAAACCTTCTAACCTAGCTAACATATGAAACTCCAAGTGAACCCATAAAACCCTTCCAACATAGTGTATCCACATAGAGGCAGAAATGTTACCTAAATGCTACATGTAACTTACAGCATCAAAAAGGACAAAACAGTTGCACTACCTTACACTATAGCAAACAAATACCCCACCACATCAATTCAAAACACAACCAAGTTAATAACTTAACAAATGCAAATTTCCAATATTTCCAAGTATTTGTCAAAATAATACCATCCAAAACCAAAACTCCTGAACGATTCTCACACCACCCAACCACCAAGATCCACCGCCATCCCATTACATGAGATAACCGATTGAGACCACACAACAATTAAAAATAGTAAACATAGAAATACAGCAATGACTTGCACATAGAGCCACCACCCAATATATATTTAGAGCACACAACTCACAGCCCAAAGTTGCATCAATGAATCCCCACCACTTCCTGTCACCAGGCTGGGGCACCGCAGTAAAATGTTAACCTCCCACCCAAATCCACACCCCCATTCGCACTTTGCCCACAGGTTGCACAACATTTAGTAGTTTAGATCACCTCAATTTCAAAGCCTCAGCCACCATCTTGAATGTACAGTCCAGGGATAAATGTACCAAAATCGACCTGGAGCGCAAGGTATGCATTACAGTCCTTCAAAAAAATGTTTTTTTCAAAAAAGCAACACAAGCAGAACAGAGAGGCAACCAAGCAGGGACTGGTAGCACGCAAACAGAAGACATAGTGCAGCAAACATGAAAGAGCAGTCGCAGGATCTATCCCTCCTTTTCTATAAATAATGAGGGATGCACCCAGTCATCAACAGATGGCAAAGTATGGTCATGCACCACGTTGCATCAATCCGTTCTGAATGCAAGAAAACACTCAAGACACTTGTCTACCATAGATCTCCACATAACTAGTCTTTACTCCCTAAGGAACTCCACACAAAAAACGTTTGCAGCTCCTGCAAATTCCGGAAAGTAAACGTTATCCATGCCCATATCGTTATACTGGAAAACCTCCAAGGGCAGAACGTTTTCTCCCTCGAAGTCGCAAAATTTAGAGCTCATTCCCATGGTGGTGTCGCGAAGGCAGAAATGCATGAGGGACAACAAATATGATATAGATGTCTGCTCACAACAAGGTGACTGGAAGGAGAATGAGAGAATGTACGAAAGAGAGCACCAGAAGTGACAAAACATTGTTGCTCCCAATCATCAGGACCAGTAGTGCCCCAATCCGTCCTCAACCTGGAGCAACAAAAAAAAATACATGCAATCCATGACAACCTCATCAAGGCCCAGTAACTGCTGAAAAAGTGAAGCTTGGACCAAACTATATCAGGACTGTACTCCTACTGATTTGATTCCGACTCTCCCGGAAACTCAACCAGTATTAACATTGCAGAGGACAAAAACACTGCGTACAGTATCCTTAATGAAGCAGGACTCATGAATGTGAAGCATGCTCCATCCACGTCATTCTCACTGTTTGATCACTGCAGATAGACAGGGTAGGTGTAACATCGGTAATAATGTATAAACCACTCCAAAGCAAGGCAGCACACTCCCGTTTGAGGCACAATAGCAGATCACAAAGGCAGGCAGTTTTGGGAGTGAATTGAACGAAGTGCGCACCAAATAGTGTATTTAAAAGTAATGGCTCAGGTTGATTCAAGGAGAGCACACAGTATCTGTAGCCAGTCATTAGTTGAGCGTCACAATCACTGAATGCTGGGCTGGGGTATACAATTCAATTAAAGTATATGGTCATAGCTACAGGGACCCCAGCCACACAACCACATCTCACCTCAGTGCCACATATGAATTGGGAGACGTGACGGCCGTGTTGAAAAGTAAACAGACAGCGTATGGACACACAGCAGCACATCCGTCCATTGTCAGGATAACCGCTACAGCAACCGCTGCACTCATCACAAGGATTCCATTGCCGCACCCATACTCAGCTCCCCAAGCCAGAGAGCACATGAAGAATAACAATACGTTCCGACCTTGGCGAGTCATCCTCCCCATGTACGCCACGTACCCCGCGTCTTAGCACGTTACCTCAACGAGTAGGTCCTTTCCTCCAGCATTTCGGTTAAAGAGTCCCGTGCAGCGAAATACGAATCGATACAAATACAAGTTCCAACGGTATTGGCATTTGGTTAAGTAAAAAGTTTAAACATTTTAAACAAAATGAAAACCATGAAACTAGCTTAAAAAAGAAAGTAAATGAATAAAACAAACAAAATGATGTCAGCAGTAATAAACCACACTCCAAAAGATTTCATCTTTTCTTTCCATGAAATCCATTTCTCTGTGCACTCGAATCCTCCATAGGTTCAACGTCCAGATCAGTGAGAAAGGCTTCTGTACTGCGAAAGTCGGTGAAGGAATGTCTGTCCATTTAAAACCACTCTAAATACTGCTGGGTAGAGCATATAGTATTTCAAATGCTTACTTCGAAGGGATTGTGTCCTCCGACGTATTCCTTATCTTTGATATACGTTTCCAGCTGGTTAGCCTCGGAAATTTTTTCTCTGTAGAGGGCGCAGCGCGTTGACGTCCGCCGAGTCGATGTCCCTCGACGGCCACCGTATCGGGGCCGACGTCACCATGCACATAAATAGACACGCGCTGCGTCCGTTGCTCAGTTCCGTTTTTCCGCGCTTCGTGGTGCCTCAGAACGTCGTTGCTCAGTTCAGTCAGTTAATCTATATCTAATTCGACGAATATTCCTTATCGTTCTCGATGGCTTCTTCATCAGAACTGACGACGCCGCGATCCGGCTTCAAGAAATGTCGAGACTGCGGTAAAAAAATGTCAATAACGGATCCACACAGGGTCTGTTTATGGTTCTTGGGGCCCGAGCACCATTGTTCAAAGTGTGAGGACTGTATGTCCATGACGGCGAAAGCCCTGAAGGAGCGAAAGGGGAAGCTCGAGACAGGTAAGTCAGCCAAAACCTCCTCGAAGGTTTCGTCGGTCGAGGCATTCGTCTCCTCGCCGTCGAAAACACTCCCATTCTAGATCTCGAAGCAGCTCCCACCATTCGTCGAGATCTAGACACTCCAAAAGGAGACGTCGAAGGTCCCATTCCTCGTCGTCTTCGGTGTCCCCAGAAAGATTTTCCTGTCCCACCAAACAGTTCTCAAACCGAGGGGGAGGAATTCAGAAAGAAAATGTTAAGCGTCTTCGAGAACGCGGCCTCGACCCCCTCGAAGACAGCTGAGGGTGATACCCCGGGTGAAAAACCCAAAAAATCAAAACTCTGCGAGTCGCAGCACCCGGCGAAACATTCTACCCGAGGGCGCCATGAGCCATCGGGTAAGAAGGCACCGTCTTCGACACAGTCGTCGAGGGTTCCTTCGCTGTCGTCGAAGATTCCCTCGACGCACGTTCGGCGCCATCAACGCCGTTGTCGAAGGGTTCCTCGACGCATCGGTCGATCGACTCGACGCCGATGAGAGAGAGGACCAAGGCTCCACAGCCAACTGTGTTTTCAAGGGCCTCCGGCACGACGCTGAGACCGTCGTCGATGCCCTCGGGTAGGATCCCGATCCTCTCGAAATCTTCGAGGCCCCTTCCAGTTTTCTCGACGCCATTTTCGGTGCCTTCGAGGCCGGTTACAACGGCGTCGACATTTTCTCGTCCGATAACGACGAGTTTGGCTCCTTCAGCCCTAGAGATGGGCTTTACTCCATTTCAGAGAGAATACCCGGCTCTTTCTTCAATTTATGAAGAAAGAAAAGACTCTGATCAAGAAACTTTTGGTTTACAGAGATCCTCACTGCCTCCTACAGAGGATTTCACCTCTGAAGAAAGGAGGCTGAAGGAACTACAGGACTCACTTCATGAGGCCAGTGGACTGACACTTCCCCAGAAGTGGAATTTGTAAAGCCAGACCCAGGGGAACATGCAGAAACACCATATAGAACCCTGATGGCAAGAATAATTGAATTTATGGGTTGGTCTGCGCCTTCACCTGTTTTTTCAACAGGATGATCTAACGGATATATTGGACAAAGGCCCACAGGAGGACCCAGTGGTCTCCTTCCATGCAGCCCTACAAAGAAAAATTGCTTCCAATTGGGAGACTCCCGAAGTCATCCCAGCAGTCAATAAAAGACTGTCGACAAAGTATAGGGTAGCGGCTGCAGACCCTGAATACCTGTCAAAACACCCGACCCCAGAGAGCCTGGTGGTTCAAGCGGCAACTTCATCCAGCAGAGGGACTGCTTGCCCTACTGTCCCACAGGACAGGGATGACAAGAGGTACGACTCTATGGCAAAGAAAGTCTTGTCTGCCTGTAGTATGGCGTTGAAGTCCATCAACACCACCTGTATGCTCGCGAGGTTCAGTCACACATTATGGGAGTGTGCTTCATCAGCGGCTGATTGCATACCCGATGGAGAGGAGAAGGAAGCCTTCCTTAACATCATTCAAGATGGCAAAGATGCCATGTGCGAGTCTCTTCAAACTGGCATCGATTCCGCTGACAGTATCAGCAGGGCCATGGCGGCTAGTACAACAATCCGCAGGCATGCGTGGTTACGAAAGTCTGGCTTTGCTCCAGATGTACAGGCCAGACTTTTGAATATGCCCTTTGACAGCTCTTCGTTATTTGGAAAAAAGGCTGATGACAGTCTGGAAAAGTTAGACTTCTAAAGCAGCAGCAATATCCTTAGGAGCTGCTATCCGCCAAACTCCTTTTCGCCCCTCAGGAACCTCTGGGAGAGGAAAGTCCTTTCGCTATTATTCCGCATTCGGAAAAGGCAGAGGACAGCCGGCTCAAAGGAGCCAAAGAAGATCCACCCGAGGTGGACGGGTCAAAGGTACTAAGACCGCAGCAGCAGCAGGTGCCTCTTTACCTTCGGCATCTGCATCAGCCGCCCCCACACCACTCTGAGGCCTTTGCACACAAGACACCTGTAGGGGGCAGGTTAACTCACCATCTGACGGAATGGCAGGCTATAACGTCAGATGCTTGGGCGTTGGAGACAGTTGCCCAAGGTTACTGCCTACCCTTTCTACACATCCCTCAGAGTCATCCACTGGGGGACAGCTCCCGAAAAGTTCCAGATCCGCTCGTCTTGCAGGAAAGTATGGACCTGCAAGAGAGAGGTGCCATAGAACCGGTACCTGTAGTGGACAGGAACAAGGGCTGGTACTCCCCCCTACTTTCTCATACCAAAGAAGGACAGAGGACTGAGACCCACCCTGGACTTAAGAGAATTGAACAAGTTCCTCGGGAAGGGCAAGTTCAAGATGGTAACTCTCTCTCAGATCCTTCAGGCCCTCCAGCTCCAGGACTGGCTGGTATCTCTGGACCTTCAGGATGCTTATTTCCATGTGCCAATCCATCTCATGCACAGGAAATACCTGAGGTTCGCAATTGGCTACTCACATTATCAATTTCGAGTTCTGCCATTTGGGCTGACCTCCGCCCGAGGGTCTTCACCAAACTGATGTCGGTAGTGGCGGCGAGTCTAAGGAGGGAAGGGATCCACGTCTATCCCTACCTGGACGATTGGCTGATCAGGGCCGTATCTTCGGAACAGGCCCGGACCCAGCTAGATTATGTCTGCCTCTTCCTTCAGACTGGGCTTCTCCCTCAATTTAAAGAAGTCACAGATGATACCATCTCAGAGACTCCAGTTCATTGGAGCGGTCCTGGATACTTCCCTGGGAAAAGCCTCGCCACCAGAGGTGAGGGCTCAAGATATTCTATAGATGGTCACCAAGTTTCAAAATGCCCAACGTCTCCCAGCCTTCGACTTTTTGATGTTGCTAGGCTCATGGCATCCTGCATCTTCCTTGTGCCAGAGGCTCGCCTGAGAATGAGATCTCTTCAGTGGGCACTGACGTCGGTGGTCACAATTCTCAGGGAGAATGTCAGACCTCCTCTGGATTCTGGACAAGGTAGCCCACGACCTTCAGTGGTGGGCCTATTCAGAGAACATCTTGAAAGGAGAACTGTTTTGGCAACCATGGCGGGAGATAACAGTAGTCAGACGCCTCGCTCACAGGGTGGGGAGCCCATGCCAACGACTTGACCATCAGCGATCGTTGGTCTCCATCAGAGTCCAGACTACATATCAACCTATTAGAGCTGAGAGCGATCAGACTAGTGCTGAAAGCTTTCCTGCCATCAGTACAGGGGAGAAATGTCCTGATAATGACGGACAACACGGTGGCCATGCACTACCTCAACAAGAGGAGGCGTAGGTTCACTACCACTGTGCAGAGAGGCAATGCAGCTCTGGTTTGGGCATTTCGGGAAGGAATCTCTCTATCGGCATTCCATCTAGCCGGAGAGAAGAATTTGACAGCGGACGCTCTGAGCAGGCAGAGCACAGTCTCCCACGAATGGGAGCTAGCTCAGGAAGTCCTTCAAGAGATCTTCGCCCTTTGGGGAACCCCTCAGGTGGATCTGTTCGCCACAAGCACCAACAGGAAGTGCGATCTGTTCTGTTCAAGGGAATTTCCCCCGAGAGGAGCTCTGGGAGACGCGTCGTAGTGGACTGGGAGTTTCCACTCCTTTACCCGTTTCCACCAGTCCCTGTTATTCCTCAAATGATCAGGAGGTTGAGAAGATTCTGGAAAACCATGATCCTAATTGCCCCGGACTGGGCCAGGAGAACGTGGTACCCGGACCTTCTAGATATGTCCATCTGTCCTCCAATCCGTCTTCCACTCAAAGAGAATCTTCTCTCGCAGAAGGTAGGTCAGGTTCTCCATCCAGACATCAGAACCCTCAACCTTCACGCTTGGCTTCTGAAAGGTTGAGGTACAAGGATTGGGATCTCCCTGATAACGTCATGGAGGTGTTGCTTTCGGGCAGAAGACCAGCAACAAAGTCTTTATACCGCTGTCGTTGGAACAAGTTTTGCAGCTGGTGTAGGGAAGAGGATATCGACCCTTTTTCATGCGGTACACCAACGGTGCTATCGTTTCTGCTCTACTTGGCAAACTCAGGCCTTCAAGTTGGCACTGTAAAAGGCTATCTCGCAGCGCTTTCTATCTTCAAGGGCACTGCGGAGGAACCATCGTATTTCAAAATTCCTCTAGTGGTACAATTTCAGGTTCCATTATGGGACTTAAACTTAGTCTTAAACTTCTTAATGGGCACTCCATTCGAGCCACTTCACTCTTGCGCATTAAGATTTCTCATACTTAAAACTGTCCTACTTGTAGCACTAACATCGGCTAGAAGGGTGAGTGAGCTTCAAGCTCTCTCCTGTAAACCCCCACATACAATCTTCCACAAGGACGAGGTTGTCCTCCAGGTAAAGCCTAATTTTCTCCCAAAGGTAGTTTCTGAATTCCATATTACTCAGAAAATTACCTTGCCTTCATTCTACCGTCCTCCCCATCCGGGGAAAGGGGGGGGAAAGGCTACACAGGCTGGACCCTAGCTTTTACATCAGCAGAATGGCTAGAATCAGGCAAGCAGACCAGCTGTATGTAGGATACTCGGGTCACAAGTTGGGACTACCCATAACAAAACAAACCATCTCCAGGTGGATTATCTTGGCCATCCTGGAATGTTATAGACTAGCAGGGAAAGAGCCACCCCAAAACCTCAGGGCTCATTCAACCAGGGGTATCGCAGCTTCTTCGGCTCTCCAGAGAGGGGTAGCGGTCCGGGACATATGTGCGGCTGCCACATGGTCGTCCCCACATACATTCACAAAATTTTACAACCTGGATTCCTCCACTTCTCAAGAGACCAGATTTGGCAAAGCCGTATTACACTCGGTCCATCCCTAAAGGGATATATAACACTATCACTCCCTCCTCCAATTACATACCACTGCTATGGGAGTCTATCAAAGCTAAGGAATACGTCGGAGGACACAATCCCTTTGAAGAACAAGTTACTTTCTTACCTGGTAACGTTCTTTCGACGGGATGTTCCTCCGACGTATTACTGATCGCCCCTCCCATCCATCCCCGCAGTGATAACTACCCTTGTGGTTGCAGCTTTCGCTCCTTCAAGGTTACTAACCAATTCAGGCATGTCTTTCTTATACTACAAAACGGAACTGAGCAACGGATGCAGCGCGTGTTTATTTATGGGCATGGTGACGTCGGCGTCGATAAGGTGGCCGTCGAGGGACATCGACTCGGTGGACGTCGACGCGCAGCGCTCTCTACAGAGAAAAAATTTCCGAGGCCAGCAAGCTGGAAACATATATCAAAGATAAGGAATACGTCGGAGGAACATCCCGTCGAAAGAACGTTACCAGGTAAGAAAGTAACTTGTTCTTCTAGCTTTATCCTTGGCCACATTAAACGCTCTCCTCTCCTCTTCTCCACAACGTCCTTACTAAGGTCTCCAAAGATCATAATTTTATTACCTCCCCAGTTTAAGTCTTTCAGTTCACAAGCTTTTCTTAAGATTAATTCACGCACTGGAAACCTCAAAAATTTTACAATAAAATGCCTTGGTCTCTGTCCAACAGCAGGCTTGGGCCCCAAGGATCTGTGTGCCCTCTCAATTTCCAGCAGGGTTTTTGGATCCAATTTGAGCATCTTAAATAAAGCATTTTCCAGAAACTCTGCGGGACATCCTTGTTCAATATTTTCTGGAAATTCTGCTAGGCGCACATTATTTCTACGTGAGAAATGTTCTTGTTCAGAGCATTTCAAGTTCAATTTCTCTGTCCGCATCTGCAACTCTTATCTGTTCAGCCATCCTCCTTGAATCCTCATCCATTGCAGTTAAGTGTGTCTCAACAGAGGTGACTTTGGAAGTAAGTTCACCGTATTTCTCTTCTGAAGCAAACAGTTTTGCCTTGATTTCAGCAATATCAGCTGTCATTATGGTCAGCATGCCCAAAACTTTATCTTCTCTGCTTTCACCATCCACCTTGTCACCTTCTCCCTTCTGCCTCTTAGACGGTTGTAGTTTCTCGGGTGTTTTCTCAGCCATTTTAAAGAGATAAGCACAGGGCTCAGGAGCTCAGCCCTCAAGCTGCCATTCCCTGGAGCTGCAGGTTCTAGAATCAAAGTACTTAGGGTTAAACCTTCTTTTTTGCCAAAAATTGTTTTCGGATTTTCATCTGTCACAGAAAATAACTTTACTTACGTTTTACCCTCCTCCTCATACAAGCAAGGAAGAGGAGCGACTTCATAGATTAGATCCTAGGAGAGCTCTTAGTTTTTACATCTCAAGATTGGCAAAAATTCATCAGTGTGATCAACTTTTCATGGTTTACACTGGACGTAAACTAGGCCTTCCGGTAACTAAACAAACATTATCCAGATGGATAATCTTAGCCATAACAGAATGTTATAGATTGGCAGGAAAAGAACCACCTGATGGACTGAGAGCTCATTCGACCAGGGGCATGGCAACTTCAACAGCACTAAAAAGGGGTGTCCCTGTGCAAGATATTTGTGCAGCTGCCACATGGTCATCTATCCCCACCTTTCTAAAACATTATGCATTGGACTCGACTTCTTCTCAAGGAGGTCTGTTCACAAAATCTGTACTTCATTCTGTACACGATTAAAAAAGATACTGTACTCCCACCTCCAATACAAAACTGCTTTGGGAATCTATCTAAGATGAGGAATACGTGGGAGGACACAATCCATTCGAAGAACAAGTTACGTACCTACTATAACGTTCTTTCGATTGGATGTTCCTCCCACGTATTCCTCATCGACCCTCCCATCCTAACTCCACAGTACAGTTTACGTGAATTACTTAGGGCTTGGGTCAAAAGAGGCATGTCATTGACTATTAAAATCCATGGGTGATGATATATGAAAAAACAGAAATGAAGCCAAGGGGCGCGCTCGAGGCTCTTATACGGGGGATGACGTTGGTGCTTGACAGATGCCGCCGAGGGACATCGACGCCGCGGCCTCGAGTGGAGCGCCCCCTGCTGGGGAGAGGAAAATATTTCCGAGGCGAAACCTAAAGGTAAGGATATATCTAAGATGAGGAATACTTGGGAGGAACATCCAATCGAAAGAACGTTACAGTTGGTAAGTAACTTGTTCTTCTCAAGCATGGGTCTGGCATGAGTTCACATGTGAACCCTCCGTTCAACCAGTCTGCGGCTCCTCTTGGTCTTAATGTCACTTTACATGCTTACCAAATCTGAAGATGGCTGCCAGAGGGGCTTAGGGAGATGGCTGTCATTGGATGGGGGCAGTATGACCCAAAGGATTGTGATTGGTTTAAAGGAGAAATAGTTTGTAAGTGAAAGTGAAACTTTTTCTTTTGCCGAGGATTCCCAGCCTGACGGTAGACTATTCATCAGCATGTGAATTCATGCCACACCCATGCTGGAGAACAATAGTTACAGGTAAGTAACTTGTTCCTTTTTAACCACCAAATGCAGATAAAGGGCAGGGGGAGATTTAGCTTAGATTTATTCCTGTTTGTCCTTGCCCTACCTCTTCACCACATCCCCTTTCCATTCCTGCAAGTATATTTCGAGTGGATTATGTCCTCCAACGTATTCCTCATCTTAGATGTATTCCATCCAGCTTTGCTGCTCTTCAGAGATTTTTTCGGCAGAGGGCGCCGTGCGTCGATGTCGAGTTGATGGTCCCTCGAAGGCCTCCTTCGAGGGTGACGTCATTGGGTGTATAAGTAGCACGCGCGGCGCCCGTTGGCCTCAGTTCTGTTTTTCCGCAGTATACGTTGCTTCGGAGATTCGGCGCGCCTGGAGTTCTGTGAAGAATGGTAAATAAATGAATATCTCCTCGTCATCGACGCTGACCACGACCCCGAGATCGGGTTTCAAAAAGTGCAAGTCGTGCAGTTCAAAAATGTCGATCACAGACCTGCACCTAAAGTGTTTGTGGTGCCTCGGAGAAGGCCACGACATGGAGGCCAGTACGAAGTGTCAGGCGATGACGGGGAAGGTCTTGCGAGAAAGGAGAGGAAAACTACAGGTAGGTCGCAAACCCGACCGTGAAGCCTCTAGCGTCGAGTCGAGGTCGCGTGATGAGAAATCTCCTTGACGCGAAAGGCATCGGTCCAAGTCCCGAATCGATTCCCATCGCTCGTCTTAGATGAAAAAGTCGAAGAAACGACGCCACAGGTCTCCATCCACCTCGTCATCAGACTAGTCCCCAAAAAGGATGAAATGCCCCATGAAACATGTAACATTTGTCTCCCGAAGAGTGGGAAGCATTCAGGATCAAAATGATGGAGGTGTTTGAGAAAGCGAAGCCTCGGTCCGCGCCTTCTTTGGAAGCCGGCCGGGAGTGTCATCGCTCCATCACTCGCGCGCCCTCGAGCCCGGGTGATCGAAAAAGGAAGGAAAGAGAACCTTCCAGAACGCCGAGCGAAAAGGACTGCTCGAGTCGACCGTTCGAGGTCACCGATGCCGTCCGAGACCCGACGCACCTTGAAGGGTAAATCTTCAAAGAGCGCCCTGACACCCTCAAAGCAAACTCCGTCGACGACCACTATTTCGTCGACGCCATCAACACCCTTATCGACGTCGACCCTGAAGCCCTCGGCGCCAAAGGCTCCAGCCAAGCCAGGCCAGCCAGAAAAAGGGAAAGATAGGGTTACAAGACCTGTAATACCCTCAGAGCCCTGTAATACCTCTCCCTCTTCCTCTCCCAGAAAGGTTTTCAAGCTTCTCCATAGGAAGGAGTTTTTCAAATCCCTGACCTCAATTTTTGAGGAACAGGAAAGATCTGATGAGGAGAATGTACCTTTTGGGCTAGAATATGGCACCCCAAATGTCCCAGAATGCCTAATTTCAGAATGAGGGACTTTGTGGAATAATTACACAATGCCAAGTGGCATTGACACATCTCCTGACAATGACTTTGGCAGACCACAACCGGGAGAGCATGCCAATCCATCATTCTGTCAGTTAATGACAAAGATAGTAGATTACTTAGGATGGGCTAGACAATCAGCCCAATTCGAGGATGATTTGACAGATATATTGGACCATGGTCCGACCGAAGACCCAGTACTACCCTTTCATGTAGCCCTGCATAATAGAGTGGCCAAGAATTGGGAAACTCCGGATTCTATTCCTCCGGTAAATAAATCCCTCACCTCAAATTACCGCCCTGCCAGTAGCGACCCCGGCTATCTGTCCAAACATCCCACTCCCGACAGTCTGGTCATACCAGCAGCCACAGCTTCTAACAAAGTTTCAAACTCTTCCATCCCTCCAGACAGGGACGATAAGCGTTTGGATGACTGGGCACGGAAGGTATTTTCAGCTGGGAGTATGGCTTTAAAATCTGCCACCTCCACATGTGCCTTGGCAAAGTTTTCGTACACTCTGTGGGAGTGCATCGCAATGGTGGCGGAGCACATACCAGAAAGGGCTGAAAGAGAAGGGTCCCTAGCCATTGTTGGAGATGGAAAGGAAGCCATGCAGGAATCCCTTCAATCTGGATTGGACACTGTGGATAGTGTAAGCAGGTCCATGGGCACTAGCACAGTAATGCGCAGATTTGCATGGTTACGGAAGTCTGATTTCACACCGGACGTACAGAACCGTCTTCTGAACATGCCGGTTGCCAGGTCTCACCTTTTTGGCAGCAAGGCTGACGAGAGCCTTGAGAGGTTGCAGACCTCAAAAGCAGCTGCCAAATCTTTAGGGGCTAATATTGGGCAACCTCAGCCTTTTCATGCGCCAGGACAATCGTGGAGGGGACGATCCTATCGTTACTACTCGTATGGAAAGGCGAGAGGAATGGCCAGTCAAAGGGGCCAGAGAAAGGCCACTCGCGGTGGACGAGCAAAAGGTGCAAAGCCAGCTCCAGCTGCAGCCTCTTTGCCATCAGCGGCTGCAACAACCGCCACAAAACCACTTTGAGGACTTGCATCACAAAACACCTGTAGGAGGCAGGCTGTCAGAGAATCTGCAAGAATGGCGAGCCATTACTTCAGATGTTTGAGCTCTAGAAATAATAGCCCAAGGTTACTGCCTTCCCTTTCCAACGCAACCTCAAAGCAATCCACCAGGGAGACACCCTTTGAAGTTTTCAGACCCGCTCCTACAGCAGGAAGTCCTAACCCTGCTGGAGAAAGGTGCTATAGAACCAGTACCTGCAGCAGAGAGGAACAAGGGATGGTAATCCCTGTATTTTTGGATTCCCAAAAAGGACGGAGGACTGAGACCCATCTTGGACTTAAGAAACTTGAACAAGTTCCTCAAGAAGGACAAGTTCAAGATGGTTACCCTTTCTCAGATCCTTCAGGCCCTTCAACTGCAGGACTGGCTGGTGTCATTGGACCTCCAGGATGATTATTTTCACGTGCCGAGTCATCTCAAGCACAGAAAATACCCGAGGTTCGTAGTTGGCGACTCACCCTATCAGTTTCGAGTCCTGCCATTCGGAATTGACTTCCGCCCCGAGGGTCTTCACCAAGTTAATGTTAGTGGTGGCAGTGCACTTCAGGAGAGGGGGGATTCACGTCTACCCCTACCTGGACGATTGGTTGATCAGGGCACGTTCTGCTGAACAAGCACTGGATCATCTGAAAGTCACCTGCCACTTCCTTCACAGACTGGGCTTCTCCCTAAATTTGAAGAAGTCGCAAATGACACCTTCCCAACAGCTTCAGTACATAGGAGCTGTATTAGACACATCCTTGGGAAATAGCTCGCCTCCCAAGTCGAGGGCTGAATACATTCTTCAGATGGTTTACAAATTCCAAAATGCCCAAAATCTCCAGGCTTACGACTTCTTAAAGTTGCTCGGCCTCATGGCATACTGCATCTTCCTGGTGCCAGAGGCATGTTTGAGGATGAGACCCCTTCAATGGGTTCTAAAGACTCAATGGTCCCAGTTCTCAGGTCAAATGACGGATCTTCTCCAGATTCCGAACAAGGTTCGACAAGATCTTGTATGGTGGACTTGTACGAAGAACATCCTAAAAGGAGAACCTTTTTGGCAACCATGGCCGGAGATCACAGTAGTGACGGACGCCTCACTCATGGGGTGGGGAGCCCATGCCAACGATCTGACAATCGGCGGTCGTTGGTCTCCATCGGAGCCCAAACTACACATCAACCTTTTGGAGCTGAGAGCAATCAGACTAGCGCCAAAAGCTTTCCTGCCATCTGTCAGGGGAAAGAATATCCTGATAATGACGGACACACAGTGGCCATGCATTATCTAAACAAAAGAGGTGTAGGGTCACTACCTCTGTGCAGAGAGGCAATGCAGCTCTGGTATTGGGCAATTCAGGAGGGACTCTCTTTAACAGCAGTTCATCTAGCTGGGCAGGAGAATATGACGGCAGATGCTCTGAGCAGGCAGAGCACGGTGTCCCACAAATGGGAACTGGCTCAGGAAGTCATTCAAGAGATCTTCGTCCTTTGGGGAACCCCTCAAGTAGACCTATTTGCACCCGAAATCAGCCGGAAGTGCGAAAGGTTTTGCTCAAGGGAATTTCCCCTGAGAGGAGCCCTGGGAGATGCGTTCGTGGTGGAGTGGAATTTCCCACTATTGTACGCGTTCCCCCCCCCCCACCTCCCCCCAATTCCCATCATTTCTCAGGTCATCAGGAGACGGACGGTTTGGGAATCGCATGATCCTAATTGCCCCGGATTGGGCCAGGAGAACGTGGCACTCGGACCTTCTAGACATGTCCATCTGTCCCCCAGTACGTCTTCCTCAGAGAGCGGACCTTCTCTCACAAATGAAGGGTCGGGTTCTCCATCCAGAGGGCAAAACTGTCAACCTTCATGCTTGGTATCTGAAAGACTGAGATACCAGGATTGGGACCTTCCAGATGACGTCACGGAGTAGTTGCTTTCGGCAAGAAAGCTAGCAACAAAACCTCTACCGTTGCCGTTGGAGGAAGTTTTGCAACTGGTGCAGAGAAAAGAATGTCGATCCTTTTCTATGTTCTATCCCGGAAGTACTGTCCTTCCTCTTGTCCCTAGCACATAGAGGTCTAAATGTTGGTACCATTAAAGGTTATCTTGCAGCGCTTTCCATCTTCAAGTGCTCGTCGGAAGAATGCTCCTATTTCAAAATTCCTTTGGTAGTGCAATTCTTAAAGGGACTCACAAATGTGTTTCATCCTTACCCATTCCAAGTGCCAATTTGGGATCTCAATTTGGTTCTAAAATTCTTAATGTGTGCTCCTTTTGAGCCTTTGAAAACTTGTCCATTAAGATTACTGACATGGAAAACTGCTTTCCTAGTTGCTTTAACATCTGCAAGAAGAGTGAGCGAATTGCAGGCACTGTCTTCTGGGCCACCCTATACTGTGTTCCATAAGGACAAAGTTGTTTTGAGGGTTAAACCCTAATTTTTACCTAAAGTAGTATCTCATTTTCATCAAAGTCAGAAAATTGTTTCACCCGCATTCTATCTTCCCCCCCCTTCCTACTAAGGAGGAGGAAAGATTACACATGTTGGATCCAAAAAGAGCTTTAAGCTTTTACATCTCTAGGCTTTCCCAGCTTAGAGTGGACAACCAACTGTTTATCGGTTACACCGGAAGGAAACTGGGTCAATAGGTGACAAAACAGACAATATCATGCTGGATTGTGCTTTGCATTTCAGAATGCTACAGATTAGCACAAATAGACCCACCAGAAGGGTTAAGGGCTCATTCCACCAGAGGCATCGCCTCTTCGACAGACCTTCAAAGAGGTGTTCCAATAAGGTCCATTTGTGAAGCAGCAACTTGGTCTTCACTGCACACCTTTTCAAAATTCTATAGTCTGGATGCTTCCCAGTCTAAGGAGCTGAGTTTTGGTAAAGCAGTACTATATTCAGCCATCTAAGGACATTGAAAAATCTAAACCCTCCTCCAGAGAAATTATCCATACTGCTTTGGGAGTCTATCTAAGATGAGGAATACGTTGGAGGACACAATCCACTCGAAGAACAAGTTACTTACCAACTGGTAATGTTCTTTCGATTGGATGTTCCTCCAACATATTCCTCATCGCCCTCCCAGCCTACCCTTCTGTAGATTTTTCCGGGTTATTGCCGACTCAACTCTCGCAAGGCGGATACCTGTCTGCCGGCACAATCTACACAGTGCAAAATCAAAGATTAAAAAAGGGGAAAAACAGAACTGAGGCCAACGGGCGCCGCGCGTGCTACTTATACACCCGATGACGTCACCCTCGACGGAGGCCTTCGAGGGACCATCGACTCGACGACATTGACGCACGCCGCCCTCTGCCGAAAAAATGTCTGAAGAGCAGCAAAGCTGGATGGAATGCATCTAAGATGAGGAATACGTTGGAGGAACATCCAATCGAAAGAACGTTACCAGTTGGTAAGTAACTTGTTCATCTGGCTCTTACTTTACTCATAACGTGCAGAATAAAGTGAGTCCGTTTGTGACACTCTGAGTGAAAGCTTGTATTAAAATGTGAAGGTCTTTAGGGGTGATTTACTGCCAGAAATGCCATTGGGTTATTGTGATAATACTACACCTTGTCCAACCAAACCCCTTTGGCTTATGTGACACACATGCAGGTGAGAAGCATCTGACTGTTGTGTAGCCCATGTGCAGGAGGAAGCTCCAGAGGCCTGTCGAAGACCCCTTAACCCTTTTAGGATAGCTTTGTTTTAGGAGTGACAGCACGCTTTCCCAGAGGTATTATGCAAGCTATTGTTTCAAATGAAGTACATGTGGAACTGTACCCTTGTGTGGAAATTATTTTCTTTAGTGTTGCAGGTAAGTTAACTCACCTTAGGTACGTTTCCAAGTCTCCCTGAAGTGGTAGAGCATCCTGTAGTATTTGAAGTGTTGATGGCATGTGACTAGAACTGTAGCCCAACCACAACTAGTGTTTAAGTTCCACCAAGTGGGCTTTAGGATAGTCTCATGACTGTTTTCTTTTTTCCTCAACTGCAATAGTTTATTTCTAATAGTTTGTAAATCTTGCACCGTTTGGTTGCGTTTATACTCGTCCTGATAATGATGTTGTCCCTATATAACCATAGGCCAATGTAAACCTATGGAAACTATGCGGTCATCCTTCTGTCTTTCCATCTTGTGTAGCTGTATCTGGTCCTCCTGAGGTCTTCAGTTACCTGAGGGCAACTGCCTTGCATTCTAAGATTTCAGGTGTTGGTTCCAGCCATGGCGACTACCCCAAGATGCTTCAGGAAGCTGGAAGGTCACTGAACAAAGTGTAAAGAAAGGCATAAAAGGAGTATGGCATGGTGATGGAAAAATGTGAAATCAGTAGGTAAGCAGAAAGATCTTTCCAGGTGCTAAAGTTCTCTAATAGCACAACTCTTAATAAGTTTGTAATCCAATTGCATATAAAGCCCAGACCTGCTAATCTGTTTGGTTACCGGCCCTCATGTTTTTGTCCTCCCCTCCCTTTCTGCACATATTGTAGGCTTCGACTAGCAGGGATTTAATCGAGCCATATACTTTGTTGCTCTCATTCAAGGTAACACAACACAGATGCAGTGTCTCATCCAGAGGCTCGAGTATCTGCAGACCCTGCCATGGATTTCATGATCTGGTTTGTTCATTGAGCTGCAAAGCTTTTGCAGTCCTTCACCATTTCAGGTGTTCCCTTCATGTTTGACAAACTCATTTGATCATGGAAATATGTAATGTGAATAGCCCCTCTTTTTTTAATTGTATTTATGGTTACAATTCTAACTTGTATACATTGAATGAAAATAAAACCCCTAATATAGAATTGGGTTGCCACACTATATATTAACATCAAATTCCACGAAGAAGAAATGCTGCATACATTTATAAAATACAGGTCATTCTTGCTATAAAGTGTTGCGTGCGACTGTACAGTTGATTGTATTTGTTTTAGAAGCCGAGATCAACGTAAATAAATGTAAAACTGTTCTGGACATTTTTTTGATTCATTCTAAATTGTCAGATCGGGCAGTCACCCTTTACCACTGACTCCATTCTCAGTCCTCATTAAACATTCTGCATTGCAATTTGGGTAGTTAAGACATTGAGAGTTGTCATGTGTTCCGATAGATTATAAATAACATCATCCGTCCTTCTATACAGTGTCTCATGCAACTGTATATTGATGGAACCCAAGAGTGCAAAGATTACAACCCATCACTATCTCATCTCATCTCTCTGCCCTTAGTTTGGGGGGGCAGAGATTATTCAATGTCCGAAAGATCTCTTTTAGAAAGGCGATTACCGCTAAGGATAACAGAAGCTGTTTTACTGACATGATTCTTGACCCTAGTGTCTCTTCTCTGAACAAACTGCACTGGGAGAGAACACATTTCACGAAGAACAATTGTAGTCTATCAGTTTAGGGAAATGCAAAAAGTTAGAGCAAGGGAGTCCTCTTTTTTAGGGGGCTGTGTGGCTGAGGACTAGTTAAGGCAAATATAAGGGAGGTACCACAAACAGCTACCCACCTATACACGCACAAGGTGTGCCTGGTTGTAACAAGTGCTACTTATCATGTTGGTCAAAAGATCCAAACGGGGGAAATAGAGAAAAACATTTTAATCAGTTCATGTAAAAATGCATTTTGTAAACAACCAAATCACATAAAACAATCTCATGTGACGGTCATATTTTTCAATAGTTGAGCAAAGCAAAGCCACAATTTTATATTCTGATGTCTTTAAATGATAACTAGTCCTTGACTCCAGAGTCAAGGACTAGTTATCATCATTTAAAGACATCAGAAATAATTATGTGCTTGTCACACATTATTACTAACCTCACAAAACTGTCACTATATGAAAATTGTGGCTTTGCTCAACTATTGAAAAATATGACCGTCACATGAGATTGTTGTATGTGATTTCTTTGTTTACAAAATGCATTTTTTGTCCACTGTTTTATACGGAAAACATTCCAGTTGTTTTTACATGAACTGATTAAAATGTTTTTCTCTATTTCCCCTGTTTGGATCTTTTGACCAACATGATAAGTAGCACTTGTTACAACCAGGCACACCTTGTGAGTGTATAGGTGGGTAGCTGTTTGTGGTGCCTCCCTTATATTGGCCTATCAGTTTAGGACAGTCAATAATGAAATGACATAAGGTTTCTGCACTATTGTTTAAAACTCTGCTCTTATGCTCCCCTCGTGGTATCTGTTGTCTCGGGCCAAGTACTTCCTAACGCATTGAATCGAAATCTTAAAAGCAACGTTCTCGACCCAAAATGGGAACCTTTTTTTAACATACGCCATAGGTGATTGCAGTCCTGGAAGGGCCTCTGCGTATGCCTTTTTAACAATTTATCATTCATACATTTTTCCCGGTTCATTATATTATCTTCCTTAATTTTTTTGTTGGCATTGAAGGATGATTGTTCATGAGAACAGATTAGTCCAGGTACACATTTCACAATACTGTAGAACATTTCTTGGCGAATTCCAGAATGGGGAGGTTGTCTCTTCATTCAAATACTTCATTTACCACATGGAAGAGGATATTTGATGCTCCTCGTAGGAATTTGCCATACAGATTTCGTTTATTCCTAGGAAAGTGTAGCTCCATACAGATGGACCAAATTCCAGTCGAATCATACATTGGAAGTGATGTGGGCAAGTTCAATACTGCCCGCCATAGGGAACTCTCCAACACATTTAACCAATTAAGGTCCATGTCTTGAGTTCCAAGCCATGAGTAATGCTTCCAGTGACCTTCATTTCTAAAAACTCAAAGGAATCCATGTGAGGAAGCAATATTTCAATACAATTACTTTAATTTGCATTTGAAACAGTTTTACTTTTACCTTTTTTGTTTTCTTTAATTGCAGCTATGTTTTTGTTCGTAATGGTGAACCCCAAGTATATCAAGCAATTTACATCCTACATCTTGGTGTCATTAATTGACCAGATAAATGTATGCCTTTTCTGCGCTTTCTGAATTTTTTTTTTTTAAATTAATTTCCAAAATGTTTTCCCTGGCATATTCCCCAAAGTACTTCAAGCTTCTTTGGAGGTAATTGGGTGTCTTATTCAGGAGGATGACATCATCCGCATAGTTTAGTGAGCCAAGCTGAATAGTGCCCATTTTGGGGGGAATAAGTCAGATCTAGATGAAGCATCCTTCACATGAGGGGTTCAATATGCACCCCTGCCTCAGTCCAACATTGGGCTTGATTTTAAATTTGACAAGGTGCCTGTGGTATCCAATCTTCCCTACAAGTTGTGTGGACAGCATATTTGGTAGGAAAATTTAAAGCTCCAATTGTACAATTTGTTCCTAATAACCTTATCAAAGACTGCAGTCATGTCAAATGCCGCCAGTATAAAGGTGCCGACGCAGTAGCTAGAGTTTTTTGTTGCAAATAACCATAAAATAAAGCAGTAAAAATGGTCCCCATATTTTTTCTAAACCCTGTTTGAAACATTGCCAGAGGCCCAGATTTTACTGCCCAGTCTGACAGGTTCTTTTAATCAAATGAGGCCAGAATGTTGCATGAGGTATCAATGAAGCTATTTGGATGGGAATCTAATGGTGAAAAAACGATCAGCCTTTTGTAAATTGTCACCACTATTGTGTTTGTCTGTATACCTTTTTTATTTTCTTTACTCATGTGTATTACCCAAGTATAGAGTGACAAAAGAATATTCAACTGGGTCCAATTCATAAACTGTGTTCAGCAAGCCATCTGGCCCACAATCCTCCTTGTTTTTCAGTTTAAGTGCATTTTGGAGATCCTCTAACCCAAAATTCGAGGTCCATTTATGCGTGTTGTGATTAGCATTACAATAATTCGCTTTACGGCCTGCATAATATACAGATTGAAAATGCTCCATTCAAGTGATTGTTGGTATAGCGTTTGCTTGAATTGTGTTGGGTCGCCACCTCACTGTTTGGGAGACACCATATTCCCCTGGTGTCCTGTTCTGCTACTAACTGTATAACTGTATCATGCATTGACTCAGCTCGATTTCCTACGTCACTTTATATAGTTTTAATATATATTTAGGAGGCTTGTGGAATCTGCTTAGATCACATGCTGTGCATAGGCCGACATCTAGTGGAAGCTGCGGAGTATTAGTTTGTTTTTCGAAACTCAAAGGGGCGTCGAACCAGGGCGTGCCAGTAATACTATCCCTAGTGGACGTCCACTGTACCCGTGATCCCTCACGCGTGTCGGACCCTGATTGTTTTTTTCCGCCATACATTATCGCAGAGTTCCCTGGCTTTTAGCCATTTATTATAGAATTATCAAAAAATCCCTGTTCTCCAACCCTACGCTGAAGATCGACGTTGGTACTTGAGACCGAGGAACAGCCGTCGGACTACACAAAGGACTTTGGGTCTCAGAAGGCCTCTGCCCTGCCAAGTAGGGAGAGTGGGGGGTGGATATGCACACACTCGTTTCCTACATATACCCGCCCGCTGCCAGATATTGACATATGGAGAGTACTCCATTTAAATTCTGCCCGAAGTGCAACCTTAAGTTCCCCAGGGTAGATGGGCATAATACCTGTAACCTGTGTCTTCCAAGGGACCACCCCGAGGCAAATGGTAGAGCTTGTAAGCTCTTGAAAGCCAAGACACTTAAGGACCGCTCAACCAAACGTTGGGCCCACTACGCCAGGCAACTCGGGGCCATGGACGCAGTGGGTTCCTTCAGTGATGGCAGCTATGCCGCTGTATCGGACGTCGAGGGCACAGGGGTGTCGTTAGGCACCCAAGCGCAAGCCCCCGACTTCGGAGGACGGTCCAGCGGGACAGTTATGGGGACAACACCCGGCGGCAAAAGTGCTACCTCCGAATCTCGATGCCAGGCGTTGAAAGATTCAGGAAAGTCGAAGGGGTCAAGTAAACACATTGACAGAGTGATGAGGAGAATGCCTTTTTTTGTAGATTTCACAAAATTGCTTCCATAGTCATTAGAGTACTCCTGCTACCTCTGCCCCTTCGGGATCCAAAGGCCCTCAACCTCCTACTAAGAGGCTCTGTACTGAGACTCCAGTTCAGGGGCTGATTTCAGACCTTTTCAATGTTGAACCTTACCAACAGTATGGTGAGGATTCGGAGGTACAGATGATGGCCAACCAGGCCGGGGTCGATTACTATGGAGATGGTGAGGAGGAGGAGGAAGACGAGGCGGAGGCCTATAGTCTCGACTCCCCTATTCCCAAGGACCCACTGTGAATGACTCGCCTCTTGACAATCGGCCTTTGCTTAACAAAGTCTTGGCCAAGGCAGCAGCCCATTTCCAAATTGACACTCGGTGTCCAGGAAGAGAGAGAGCAGAGCAAATTCTAGGGGATAAAAGATCCATTGCTCAGGCTATCCCCATTCTAAAATCTATTCAACGCAGAATCGATACTTCTCTGGCGACTCCTAATCTTACTTGGGCAGTTAACCCACGAGTAGAAGAATTATTTAGGGCCGCTCCCTCCGACCCACTGTACATAAGGGGGTCAGCTAAAACCCGACTCATTAGTAGTTACAACCACCAGAAGAGAGCGGGAACACCATTGGCATGCCATCCGAAGCTCCCCCCTACAAGGAGAGCAAGAGAATACACGCTCTAGGTAGGAAGGTGGCATCCACCTCGGCATACCAAGCACGTATTGCCAATACCACCACTCTGCTAGCAAGCTACAACTGCCACCAATGGGAACAGGTAGCGGCCCTCATTGCCTCAGCAACAGAACCTCTAAAGAGCCAGTTGGCCCAGATTGCGTCAGAAGGAACATCAGTGTCCAGATGCATTCTCAAGGCTAACTTCGATGCTGCAGGCAATGCAGGGAGGCTGATGGCAGAAAGCAGTCATTAAACAACACGCTTGGCTAAGGCAGTCGGGGTTCAAACCCGAGACCCAAGCCGGTAGAACCTAATGTCCTGTTTGGGAAAGCAGTGGAGGAAGCTTTGAAGATGGCTAAGGACGAATATGACACCTTAAAGTCCCTTGGCCAACTAACAAATAAGCCCACAAACCAGCGGGGAAATAACAGTTTTCGTCGCTCTCGCGGCCAAAATTCCCAGAGAGGGTCCAATTACTACCATAACCAAGGAGCCTCATGGGGCGGTAACCAGCTAACTACCCAAGGTTTCGCCACAGGCCAAAAAAAGGGCCCCTGTAGGGGGAAAGGCAGCCCAGGTAGAGGCGTTACGCCTCCCAATACAGTGACATTCCACTCCGGGTCCCTTCCCATGCATCCCCAGTAGGGGGGGCGTATTTCCACCTTCACCCACGCATGGGAAGGTATCACTTAGGACAGATGGGTGCTGTCCACAGTGTCCGCGGGATACTGTATAGAACTACTGGAGTGCCCCTGCGACCATCCTCTAAGACAGAAGATGCACTCCTTGGAGCACCAAAGAATCCTCCTCGAGGAGATGGTCATTCTTCTTGCAAAGGACGTGATAGAACTTGTCCCGGGCAACTAGATAAACAAGGGTATTTATTCAACTTAGTTCCTTGTGCCAAAAAAAGATCCAACGATGCGCCCACTATTAGACTTGCGCCCTGCAAACAAGTATGTCAATCCTCAAAAATGTTGCATGACTACACTCCAGGAAGTAATCCCCCTACTTAGAAGAGATTACATGGCAACATTAAACATGAAAGATGCCTATTTTCATATTTCCATGTTCCCAGCGCACAGAAGATTCTTGCATTTCAAGGTAGATGGCCAGCACTACCAGTTCAAAATGCTGCCCTTCGGTATAGCTTTGGCTTCAAAGGGTATTCACCAAAGTACTGGCGGTGGTGGCGGCGCACCTACGCAGGGAGGCAATCCCAGTGTACCCTTACCTGGACGACTGGCTCATCACAGGGAAAACCCCCGTAATTTGCAGATCTAACATTCAAAGAACAATCGACAACCCCTTTCAATTGGGCTTCTCAATAAACGAGAAATAAATCAAGCCTGGTGCCAAGCACCTCCAAACAGTTCCTAGGAGCTGTCCTAGACACCAAAGAGGGATTGGCCTTTCCATCAGAGGAAAGAATTCAGAATCTGTTACTGCAAATTCCTCAATCAGTCCGGTCGCCAGATAAGGGTGCGCAAAGGGATGTTTACTAGGCATGATGGCATCATGCATTTACCTGGTTCCCCGCCTGCGCCCCATGCATGAATGGTTGGCGAAACAGTGGTCTCAGGCAAGTGGTCAGTGGGACGATCTAGTGGTCGTTTCGCCAAAACTAGTACAGAGTCTTCGCTGGTGGACAAGAGAGAATCTTTCAATGGGGAAACCCTTTTACGACCCAGAAATACAAGCTGTAGTCACAACAGACTCCTCCCTGCCACGGTGGGGAGCACACCACCTTCACCACACAGCTCAGGGTCTCTGGTCTCACACAGTGGCTCAGAATCGCATCAACCTGCTAGAACTTCTGGCAGTCTTCAGAGCGCTTCGGGCGTTCGAACCCCACCTATCCAACCTGTCAGTGCAGATCCTAACAGACAGCACGACAGCAATGTTTTACATAAACAAATAAGGGGGCACTTGTTCGCCAAATCTATCCAGGCTTACCCAGAAAATTTGGATATGGGCACTCAGACTGAACATTTACCTGTTGTCTCAACATGTTCCAGGGGATATCGATTCCCTAGCGGATGCTTTGAGCAGAGATCCCTTCCCAGAAGAACACGGATGGTGTCTACACGAAGAAGTCGTAGAAGATCTCTTCTCTTAGTGGGATTTCCCCACTATAGACCTATTCGCCACAAGCAAAAACGGACAATGCCCAGAATTTGCATCCAAGTTCCCCCAGCCAGGCTCCAAGGCGAACGCTCTATGGATGAATTGGTCAGGGATATTTGCCTACGCTTTTCCACCAACCTCTCTGATGAGGAAGGTGGTCAACAAGATACATAGGGAATCGATGACGCTCATCCTAGTTGCTCCTATGTGGGCGAGACAACCGTGGTTCCCACACCTGCGCAAACTGACGGTGTGCGACCCCATCAGGCTCCCGTGCTGGTACAACATACTCTCCCAGCACGAAGGACAAACCGTGCATCCTGAACCCAACTCGATGAACTTGGCAGCATGGCTCCTGAAGTCATAGTTTGGCCATTTCAATTTACCAGAGATGTATGGATATCTTAAAAGAATCAAGAAAACCTAACACAAGGCACTGTTATTTTGATAAATGGAAAATGTTATTTGGGGCCAGAATAAGCAAATCAACCCAATGGGTTGCACTCCTTCCAATATTGTCACCTACATGCTCCACCTTCTGGATGCAAGGTACACCTGGCGGCACTGTCAGCCTACACCACCTCCCATAACAAGGTGTCATGGTGGAAAGTGCCAGTTAAAGCGTTTATGGAAGGGGTGAAGAGACTCCACCCTCCAATTTCTAACCCACCACCAGGATGGGACCTTAACGTGGTGCTTGCTAAACTCATTCCCCACCCCCCTTTGAAACCATGCATAAAGCTAGTCTCAAACACTTGACTTATAAGACTGCCTTCTTAGTAGCTGTTACATCCATAAGAAGGGTCAGTGAAATTCAGGCTGTCAGTGCAGGATCCTTTCTTTACTGTACATAAGGATAAACTGGTTCTACGAACTCGCCCTAGGTTCTCACCTAAGTTTATTTCTAAATTCCATGTTAACCAGTCCATTGAGCTGCCAGCCTTTTTCCAAGAACCCAAAAGCTCTGCTGAGGTGAAACTACCCACACTAGATGTGAGAAGAGCGGTCCTCTACTACATAGACAAGACCAGACTTCTAAGAAAGACAGATCAACTGTTCCTCTCCGTAGCTAAAGGCAGAGAAGGAGATTGTGTCTCTAAAGGTGCCATCTCTAAATGGATAGTCGTTACTCCCTTTATAGAAAAGACGCTGCCTTTTACGCCAAGGGCCCACTCTACAAGAGGTACTGGGGCCACTCTGGCTTTCATTGCAAATGTACCCCTTGACACCATTTGCAAAGCAGCTACATGGAGCTCTATTCACAATTTTACTCGGCACTACTGCATTGACACTCATTCCAAGACAGATACTCAAGTGGGACAAGCGGTTCTAAGACATTTATTCGCTCATGACCCTTCTCACATCCCACCTCCTTCTAACACTGCTCGCTAATCTATGCACAGCATGTGATCTAAGCAGATTCCACAAGCCTTTAGAAGGGATACATTACTCACCGTAATTCTTGTAGTCTTATCGATCTGCTTGGATACTCTGTACTCTCGCTACTCCTCATGCTACCATATGTTAGAAAAAATACAATCTGAGGGTCCTACACGTGTGAGGGATCATTGGTACAGTGGATGTCACACTAGGCATAGTATTACTGGCACGCCCTAGTTCGCCCCTTTTCGAGTTTCGAAAAACAAACTGTATTACTCTGCAGATTCCACTAGATGTCAGTCTATGCACAGCATGTGAATCTAAGACGATACAAGCATCGGAAATAAGATTGCGGTGAGTAATGTATCTCATATGACAGAGCGCTCTATCTATTACATGAAGCAGTTTTTTTTTAAGCGATCTTATTTCTTGTCTTGGCCTCTTTTTGTTCTTAATTAGCATATCACAGGAGTACAGAAGAGAAACTAAATGGTTGTAGCTGGATTACATTTCTATCAGTAACGATGGCGATGTGCTCCTGTATGATGATGATGATCCACATCTCCCAATGGATGGATAAATTAATTACCGAAACTACAGTGTGCAAAATGTTCAATCTGTTTTTAGAGTTACTTCCTACTCGATTCACAGTATTGGTGTTTTGGTACCTGGTTTCGCCACAGACCTGTCCAAAATTAATTTAGATTGATCACTGTTGGCAGACTTTACTATGTTTGTTTTAACAATGCAATGTCTCCAATCTGACAACAAAATAAAATCTATTACTGAGTGCGAGGAGGCCCGAAACCAGGTTGGCTGGCATGGTTAGTCTCCCGATATAGATTGCCGTTGCATAGACTCAAGCTCCAATTACTCAATAAGTCGGCCAAACAAGTGCCTCTCGATTTTTATTTTCCCTATCGGGTTTGAGTTTTGAATGAGGCGAATAGTTTGTCCTATATCGCCCAATACCTTGCATATCCAGACACTGACACAATTTCCAGCACAAATTCCTAAAAAGGGAGCTGCACATTTTGTCCATTCTGACATCACCAAATCAATTGTTCCTGTTGCCTCCTTGCACTCTGAGATTGGATTACAATATATGCTTATTAATAAAATGTCCCTTTTGAGCTATAAAGTTTCATCCTTTAGAATCCCAAACCAGCAGGCTGAAGACTTTGTCTTAATGATTTCCAAAGAGGTTCCCAAAGTACATTTCGAATGGATTGTGTCCTCCCACTTATTTCTCATCTTTTGATATCTTTCAGGCTTCAGCTGCTTTGGCAATATTATATCGACAAGGGCGCTGTGTGGTCTCGTCGATGTCCCTCGAGGGCCTCTGTTCGACTGTCTCATTGGTATAAGTGGCGCACGCAGTGCCTGATGGCTTCAGTTCTGTTTTTTCCAAGCATTTGCTTTGAAGAATTACAGAATGCTTTGGTTCTTCACTGAACTTGATCACAAATTTTCGGTATGAAAATGTCTTCACAGTCAGCTCCACCAATGACCGACCAGGCTCTAAGGGATCGGAAAGGTAAATTGGCGGTGGGTAGGTTACCTTCAAAGTCTCTTTCGAAGGGTTCCAAAAAAAAAGAAAATCCTAAGCGTCGAGAGATTCTCTTCAAAGGAAAAGGTGTAAAAGATGTTCGATCGTGTCATTCTGAGCCTTCTTCCAAGAAGGCCAAGAAACTGCGTCACTGGTCACCTTCGACCTCCAGTGATTCCTCGGCTGAGGTAATCCAATGTCGAACCCAGCAAAATGAGATGCATTTCGAAAAGAGATGTTAATCTTCGAGACGGTGGCCCCAAACACCTCGAAGAAAGCAAAAAGGCCATGCCCCTGTCGATCTGCATAAAAACTGCAGAGGGACGTCGAAACCCTATGAATCTTCGACTCTGCGGCATAAACCTGAATTACATAGAGGGAAATCTCGATCCGACGAGAAATCGGCAAGGGCTTCGACAAGCCAAGAGTCCAGCCCTTCGAACAAATGTAAGAAGTCAGCAACTCAGTCTCGCAAACGCCATCAGCGTCAGAGCTGTCCAGACCAGTGTCAAAGTAGACTGACACAATCGAAGTCTGCGACACCTACTTCGAAGTCGTCGACTATTTCTTCGAGGCTTTCAAAGCCCACAAATAACACAAGACAAGCTTTTCAAACTCATACCAAAAAAAATATTTCACTTAAATTTATGAAGACCATGAACCCTCAGATGACCACACCAAGAGTGAGGGATAAAAGACTTGTAAGAAGACCTGCAAACAGCCAGTGGTATAGATACCTCTCCAGAATTGGAATTTGGGAAACCAGATCCTTCTGACCATGCTGACTCATACAGACAACTAATGAGCAAGGTGGGTTCCATGTAATAATGTCGCCACAAAAATCTTGCCATGCAAAAATATCACCGAAAAATTGCCGTTTTTTGTGGCGACATTATTGCATGGAACATGCGGGGGACACCCCCGCAGCCCCCAAACGTTTCTTCTTTTTTTTTTTACATTTTTTTTTTGCCCCTGTCCCGATATATATGGTCACCCATAAAATATCGCTGAGATCTTTTCCCGGCGATATTATTTACGGCGACCATATATATTGGGATAATGCTACCTGATACCGCAAATTGGTTGCATTTTTGGGTTGGAGTAGACCTGCACCATCTTTTGAGCAGAATGACCTAACTGGTATTCTTGATCATGGTGACTTTTTCATATTGCCCTACAAGAAAGGGTCATATCTAATTGGGAAACACCAGAAGCTGCAGTAAATAAAATTCAAAAAAAATATAGGCCATCCAGCAGTGACCCAGAATATTTAACCAAACGCCCAACACCGGAGAGTTTGGTGGTTCAGGATGCCACGCCTACTAAGCATCAGCATAATCTTCTATCCCTCCCGATAGGGTTAACAAACGAGTGGATGTCTGGGCTAGAACAATATTTACTGCTGGAAGTATGGCTGTCAAATCGCCAAACACTAAATGTGCATTGTCAGTTTGTTTACCCTGTGGGACTGCATAGCTGTGGCGGCTGACCACATCCCAGAAGGAGAAGAAAGAGTTGGCTTCCTGGCTATCAAGGATGGTGGTAAGGAGGCAATGTGTGAATTCCTCCAGTCAGGTCTGAATACTGCTGAATATAGCATTAACACATCCATGGCAATTAGCAATTAGCACCATGCTGCACATGTTTGCGGTGTTGAGGAAGTCCGGATTTGCAATCTAGACTCCTCAATATGCCCTTTGATGGCTCGAGGCTTTTTGGCAGCAAGGCTGATAAAAGTATAGAAAAGCCGACCTCGAAAGCAGTAATCTTAGTGCGCCATTGGACAGCTTCAGCATTCCTACCCCAGTACATCATCTTGGAGGGTTAAGTCATTTTGATTGTACTCCTAATTTTGAAGAGGACAGGCCAGTCATAGAGGTCAGAGAAGATTCCCTTGTGGACGAGGGAGAGGTGCTAAATCAGCCCAAGCAGCAGCAGTTTTACCCTCAGCCACTGCTTCAGCCGCCTCAAAACCACTCTGAGGCCTTAACCCACAAGACCCCTGTGGCAGGCAGACTGTCTCAGCATCTGAAAGAATGGCGAGGCATTACTTCAGATGCTCGGGCACTGGAAACGGTAGCCCAGGAATACTGCCTTCCTTTTCTAAAAAGGCCTTGGAATCATCCACCAGGGAACAGCTCTTGAAAAATTCCAGATCTGCTCCTTGTGCAGGAAACATTGACCCTGCTAGAGAATGGTGCTATAGAACCGGTAGCTGTGGCAGAGAGGAACAAGGGCTGGTACTTCCCGTACTTTGTAAATCCCAAAAAGCACTGAAGATTGAGACCCATCTTGGATTTAAGAAACTTGAACAGGTTTCTCAGGAAGGACAAGTTCAAGATGGTTACCCTTTCTCAGATCCTTCAGACCCTTCAACTCCAGAATTGGATGGTATCATTGGACCGTCAGGATACTTACTTTCATGTGCCTATCCATCACAAGCACAGAAGGTACCTGAGGTTCACGGTTGACAGTTCTCATGATCAATTTTGAGTTCTGTCATTCGGGCTGAACTCCACACCAAGGGCTTTCACCAAGTTATTGGTGGTGGCAGCAAGTCTCGGGGAGGGGGGGGGGGGGTGATGGGGAGGAGGGATTCACGTCTACCCCTACATTGATGATTGGCTGATCAGGGCACATTTACTCAAACAAGCCCTGCAACATCTCAGCGTGACCTGTCACTTTCTCCACAAACTGGGCTTCTCCCTCAATTACAAGAAGTCTCACATGATACCATCACAAAGACTCCCATTTATTCGTAGTGGTACAAAGCCTCGCCACACAAGGTGAGGGATCAACACATTCTGCAGATGGTCACCAAATTCCAGAATGCCCAGAGTCTTCCGGCCTTAGATTTGTTGAGGTTGCTCTGACCATTGGCATGCTGCATTTGTCTTGTGCCAGAGGTTCTTCTGAGAATGAGATCTCTCCAATGGGCTCTCAGGACTCCATGGTCTCAATTCTCAGGCAGAATGTCAGATGTCAGATCTTCAAGTTCCAAGCAGAGTCGCACAGGACTTTATGTGGTGGGCCTGCGAGGACAACATTCTGAAGGGAGCATCCTTTTGGCAACCATGGCCGGAGATGACAGTTACGGACGCTTCACTTCCGAGGGCAATTAGACTTGCGCTAGAGACCTTCCATCCCTCTGTATGGGGAAAGAATGTCCTGATGATGACTGACACCCCAGTGGCCATGTACTACCTCCGCAAGAGAGGAGGCGTAGGGTCACTACCACTGTGCAGAGAGGCAATGTAGCTCTGGTTCTGGGCAATTTAAGAAGGAATCTCCCCGTCAGCAGTTCACCTAGCTGGAGAGAAAAACATGACGGCTGATGCTCTGAGCAGGCAGAGCACAATCTCCCATGAGTGGGAACTAGCTAAGGAAGTCTTTCAAACGATCTTCACACTTTGCGGTACCTCGCAGGTGGACCTGTTCGAATCCATTGTCAACCGGAATTGCTAACTGTTCTGCTCCAGGGAATTTTCCCCCCAAGAGCAGCTCTATGGGGCACATTCGTAGTGGACTGGGATTTCCCACTCCTGTAAGTTTCCTCCAGTCCCCGTCATTCCTGACGTGATCAGGAGGTTGAGAAAGTTCGGAAAATCCATGATCCTAATTGCCCCAGATTTGGGCCAGGAGGACGTGGTCCCTGGACCTTCTGAACATGTCCATCTGCCCTCCGATGCGTCTTCCACAAAGAGGACCTTCCCTCGCAAGAGGAGGGTCAGTTTCTCCATCCAGAGGTCCAGACACTCAACCTTCAAGCATGATTTCTGAGAGGTTGAGATTGGATTGGGACCTCCCGGATGACGTAATGGAGATCTTGCTTTCAGCCAGAAGGCCAGCAACAAAATCTTTGTACAACTGCCGATAGTACAAGATCATCAGCTAATGCAGGGATAAGAATGTGGATCCTGTGTGAAACACCTATGGTGCTTTCTTTTTTGTTACATTTGGTGAATCTGGGACTCCAGATTGGACCAATTAAAGGTTACCTGGCAACGCTTTAAATTTTCAAGCGCTCTTTGGAAGAGGACTCCTATTTTAAAATCCCTCTAATTATTCAATTCCTAAAGGGTCTTACTAATGTATTTCCACCAATTCCATTCCAAGTCCCCACATGGGATCTTAACCTTCTGTTAAAGTTTCTAACCTGGATTCCTTTTGAGCCTATACATTCATGCTCAACTTTAACTGTTTTGCTAATGGAAATAACGTCAGCCCACAGGGTAAGAGTTGCAGGCACGTTCCTGTAAAACCCCATACACTGTTTTCTATAAAGACATGGTGGTTCTTAAGGTGACACCTTTTTTTCTACCAAAAGTATTCTCCGACTTCCACTTGTCGCAAAAGATTGTTTTACCATCTTTCTACCCACCTCCTCCTTCTGCAAAGGAGGAGGAAAGTTTACATAGGCTGGACCCAAAAAGGGTTCTGCGCTTTTATGTATCAAGATCCAAAATTCGTCAGAATGACCAATTAATCGTGATCTATACAGGTCCTAAATTGGAATCGGCTGTGACAAAACAGACCCTATCCAGATGGATTATTCTGGCTATTGGGGGAATGTTACAGGTTAGTGGGTAAATACCCGCTGGAAGGTTTAAGAGCATATTTTACAAGGGGCATGGCAACCCCTGCTGCTCTTCTGAGAGGGATTCCAGTAAAAGACATATATGTGCAGCAGCCACTTGGTCGTCTGTTCACACTTTTGTGAAACATTACTGCTTGGATTCATCTTCTGGACAAGGACAATTTGGGAAAGCGGTCCTTCATTCAGTCCATGATAGCATTTAAGGACAAAATGAAATTCATCCTCTCGCCACCAAATTATTACTGCTTTGGGAGTCTTATCAAAAGATGAGGAATACGTGGGAGGACACAATCCATTCGAAGAACAAGTTACTTACCCGTGGTAACGTTCTTTCGGTTGGATGTTCCTCCCACGTATTCCACATTGCCCCGCCCAGCCTACCCCACCGTATAATTTACGTGTCTTTACACTTTACGCTTTCTTGGAGCCTACAGTCTACGGGTATGCCTTTTTAAATTCCTCTATGGGAGGAGGAAAACAAAACTGAAGCCAAAGGGCGCTGCGGGCGCTACTTATACTAATGGTGATGCTGACAGTTGAACCGAGGCCCTTGAGGGACCTCGAAGAGACAGCACACAGCGCCCTCTGTCGATTAAAAATATTCTGAAGCAGCTGAAGCTGGAAAGATGATCAAAAGATGAGTAATACGTGGGAGGAAAATCCAATCGAAAGATCATTACCACGGGTAAGTAACTTGTTCTTTGAGGCAATTAAGAGCTCTCCATAGGATCATCCCTTGGCTCCCCTTTTGGCAGCATTCACAATGACATTAAAACTGTCTATGATGGGACAATCTAATAATCATGTTTCTTGTATAAATATAATCTCCAAATTCCGAATTGCTTGTTGAAATCTTTTACTTCTACGTCCCGTCCCCTTTCCTCCATACTTTTGGGACATTCGTCCTGTGGGACGGGACCGGAGCACTTTTGTAAAAAAGCATCACATTGAAAATGTGTCCTTTTTACACAGGGTACCGCATGCGGCCGTCACCCCGCCCTCCTTAGCTCTGCCCTTTGCATCGCCCTTCAGTCCTTTTCTCTGCGCGGTCGGGGCTGGATGCACTAGCATAACCGGGAAGACCTTTTTTCTTTTCAGTTGTCCTTCTCGCCTGCTCCGGTTCTGCGGTCGCGTAGTCCTCTGTCTGGGATTTGCCACTTGTTGTTCTTGTGAGCTTTGCTTCGCTAGGGCGGATCCCCATTCTCTCTGCTTGGAGTTTCTGGGACCGGATCACCGTTTTGGATCGTATTTCTTCTGCGACACCCTTTAGGTCCGGGCATTTCAACGTCGTCTTCGTAGGTGGGAGGAAATCTTCCAGAAGGTTCCTCCATCGCATTTCCAACTCTTCATTGACGGAAAGAAGAGGCACCCGGTAAGTTATTTACTTTTCAGGGCACCCTGGCCGGGGGACTCCTTCCCGGGGTCCTCCAGGTCTGGGAGGGGCTTCAAAAGCTCTGCTACCGGGGTTATCCCTGAGGTGCCTCGCAGGCCTAATGGGTGTACCAGAGTTTTCTGAGGGTTTCCGCGAGGGGCCTGCCTATACCAGATCACGATCCGAGGTTCACCGATCAGGTGCTAATAGCTAGCATAGTCGTTCTGAGGCTTTGGGTACCGGAGGTCTCCTTGTCTGGAGCTTCCCACACAGACACCGGGGTGGGCCCTGAGGCCTCTAAGGCTTTCTGTACAGAGCCACGGTTCGAGGGCCCCTCTTGAGGGAGCTATTAAGACCGGACTCTGTTCCGAGGTTCCTCTTAACGAGGCCATGGTGTGTACCAACAGATCTGAGAGGCCTGTAAAGGTCTTGTCTGTGAGGTGGATTCCTCAACTTCCCACGCTTGCAGAGGTACTGGTTTTGTTGAGGGGGGCACAGGAAGAGGTCGTCGACCATAACCCCTCTGTTACCGGCGTTGCCGAGGTTCCTCCTTTGGAGGCTAATTCAAGGTACAGGATGTCTAGTAACAGCCAAGGCCCCATAGTACCGGCTCTGCCGAGGATCCTTGTATCAAGGCTAAAATTTCAGTCATGTCCCCTGACCAGTCTGTGGAGTCAACTGCCTCATCTACAAATGTGATGCAGTTCTCCTCAGATGTTCACAAAATGGCAGGCCTTCCTGTGTGGTCTACCGTGGCCATTTTGGATTCTTCCTCACACCCATGCTTTCGACGGCGGGTGCTAGGAATCTTTTCGGTGGACAACCTTTTCCACGCAACAGTGTGAATCCGTTCCGCCCTTCCTATGACTGGCGTGCTCGGATGCCACTACCGCATACGGTCTTGCTTCCTGGCAGCCTCTTCAGCAGAGGATGCCTTTTTCAGGATGTTTCAGAGACTTATGCACTCTAACCCCATGAGGGCGTACCTTAAGAGCCTTTCTTGTAGCTCTGTCACCAGGGATTCCCCTGAGGTGCCCCAAGGGCCTAACGGGTGTAACGGAGATTCCTCTGAGGGTTCTGAAAGACCTGCCAGTACCGGACATTGTTCTGAGGTTCACCATCACAGTGCTAAAGTTGAGCCCAGTCCGACTGGGTGCTGGGATACCAGGGTTCACCCTGAGGTCGCCGTTTCTGGAGCTTTCCCCGCTGTAACCAGGTTGAAACCTGAGCCTCCTCTTGTGAGGCTAAAGTCTATATCAAGAGATCTGAGGGTCTTGTCGGTGAGGTATTGTCCTCAACCGTCCCATGCTCGGGGTCGTGGTGGTACCAGTTCTGTCGAGGGGGCAAAGAGGGGGTCGGGGGGGTCACGGACTGCATTTGCTCTGGTACCAGCTTGTCCGAGGTTCCTCGGTTGGAGGCTAATTTTGAGACTGGTTCGAAGATGTCGACTAAGCATCCGAGACCACCCAGTACCAGCTCTGCCAAGGTTCCTTGTACGGCTAAAATGTTACATAAGCCCCCTGAATCTCCTCGGGAGGCAATTGCCTCAGCTACGCATGTGACACAATGCTCTTCGGGTGGTGACAAGATGGCAGCCATTTTCGATACCTCGCTTACACCTACGTTCGCAACGTCTGGTGCTGGGAGCGTTCCTTTCGGCAATAGTAACCCGTTCCACCCTTTGACCAGCGTGCGTGAGCTCCGCTGCCTCATACTGTCTCGCTCCCTCCTGCTTTTGCTCCTCTGATCTATGTGGACCCGGCCTGGGTGGACCCTCCTGGCAATCATCCTCCTAATCCCTCGGCTGAAGATGTGTTTTTTTTGGGAAGTTTCAGATGCTCATGCACTCTGACCCTATGAGGACGTATTGCAAGCGTCTTTTCACTCCTGTCCCCCCCCCCCCGTCCCTGGCGGCTCCGATTAGTTTTTTCTTTTAAAACCTGAGGCGGTAGGCGTGGAGGACCAGTATTCTGTTTCTGCCTCGTTGGGATGAGCCTTAAGCGGATGAGGACGGCGATGAGCAGCCCCGCTTGGTGAGAGTATTCCATGACCGGGAGGGGCTTGTGTAGCTCTGTTAACAGGGATTCCCCTGAGGTGCCTCAAGGGCCTAATAGGCGCACCAGAGTGTGCTCTGACAGTCCCTCAGAGGACCTTGCCAAACAGGACGTGGTTCTGAGGTTGACCATTTGGGTGCGAAGGTTCAGCTCAGTTCGTCTTTGGCTCTGGATACTGGGGTTCGACCTGAGGTCTCCATTTCTGGTGCTTGTCACACTGAACCACGGCTCGAGGACCCTCTTGAGGGAGCTATATGTCCGGGGTTAAAACCCAAGGTTCCTCTAAATACAGTACCGATTGAGTCGAGGGATCCTCTAATGGTCCTGTCGGTAGTATACATTCCTCAACTGCCCCACGCTCTGGGTGTGGTGGTACCGATTCTGTCGAGGGGTAAAGAAGATGATGAGCAGCAGGCCTTCTAGTACCTGTTCTGCTGAGGTTCCTCTATTGGAGGCAAATTCTGGGTAATTTCCTAGGATGTCCACTAAACATCCTAGATCTGCCAGCACCGGCTCGGCCGAGGATCCTTGTTTCAAGGCTGTTTTAAGTCCCCTGACTGCCCTGAGGGGACAGTTGCCTCATTTCTCCTTTGACGCTGTTCTCTTCAGTTGTTGACTAAATGGCGGCCCAGCCTCCTTGGTCCACGGCGGCCATTTTGGATACCTCCCTTACACCAACTTTCATGATGACTGGTGCTAGGAGCTTTTCCTTTGGGTCCGAACAGTTTTTCCACGCTATATGGACAACAGGGACCCATTTGTTCCTGGCAACGACGTCAGCTAAGGCCCCCTGTACACCGAGGTTACGGTCTCGGACTTTGTCGTTCTGCGGGCTCAGGGGGTTTCAGGGTCGCTGTGCGCACCGATCTGAAACTCCTGTTGGCAGCCCCACCTGAAGCGTCAAGGTGGTAGTTTTTTCTCTCAGCCATCAGCCTCCTCTACAGGGACAGGTAATCTCCCTGCCGACAAATCACCAAATTATTTTTTTTGTCTGTCACACTACACTTTGGTGGGAGGACGAATCTCGTCTCATCTGGAGGCATGGCAAACCACCACCAAAGACTGGTGGGGTTTGTCCATCGTTTAAGCAGGTTTTTCGCTTGCCCTTTCCTCCTACCCCACCCGTCAAACCTCTCTTCTGACACTGTTCCCCTCATGTAGCAAGGGTGGGGCAAGTACTGCTGTCCTTTCACAGTGCTCCACCAGGCTGCCGTGCGCACTATCTTCGATCTTTCCGAGAGAAATTCAAGTTGCGGGAGCAGAACACTTCAGATTCGGGTACTCTTTTGGTCTCAGCGCAGCGAGACGCACCGGAAACTGAGGGGCCCTGCAGCGGTCTTCCAGTACCAGATCTTCTTCCAAGGTTCCCCATTTGGGGCTAAGGCTGACCCCAGGTCTGCTGTGGCTTTGGTTACCAGGGTTCGCCCTGAGGCTTCTCCATCTGGAGCTAACTGCACGAGTCTTGGCTGGAAGCCCCCCTCGAGGTGGCTAGAAGACCAGGGTTAAACCTGAGGTTCCCCCTGTTTGGGGCTAAATCACTCACCAATAGAATTAGTCCATCGAGGGTCCTGTCTGTAAGGTATATCCCTAAGCCCTTCCGTGCGCGCGGCTGTGGTGATACCAGTTCTGTTGAGGGGTCGAAGGAAGGCGGTCATGTACCACGGACCTTCCAGTACCAGCTCTGCCGAGGATCATCCACTAGAGGCTAATTCTGGGGAAGCCCCTGACGTGTCAAGTAAACACCCTAGATCTGCCAATACTGGCTCTGCCGAAGTTCCTTGTTCAAGGCTAGGATGGCACGCAAGGCCCATGACTCCCCTGGGGAGACTATTGCTTCACTTGCTCCTGTGATGCAGTTCACCCCTGGTGTGTGATAATGGCGGCCCAACCTCTGCGGGCCACAGCTGGCTTTTTGAATACCTCCTTTAAAGTGAGGTTTTAAATCAACAAGCAGGGTGACAGACTCTCCTCTCCTTGTGGATCTTGTCATGCAAATTTGGGCTGGGCCATCCAGTATATTGTTTGGCTCCAGGCTCCACACATCCCGGGTCACCTCAATGTGACTGCAGATTAATTCAGGCACCAGTCTGCATCGGTCACGAGTGTGAGATGAACAGCAATATCATCTCCAACTTTTCCAGCAATGGGACACGGCAGAGGTGGTCCTCTTTGCAGCTCGTGGGTCAACATGAAAGCTTATGTTTTCCCGTCATTGCCTCCTACCTATTGGTCGCTCTGTAAACACAACAAACCGTTGCCAGAGCAGCTACGTGGGCTTTCCCAACAGCTTTTGTGAAACATTACTGCTTAGACCGGAGCTACAGAGCTGATGCTCAGTTCGGGCAAGCTGTTCTCAAAACCTCTTTCAGAAAAGGAGTTCCATCCACCCGTTATTCTGTAAGGAGTGCTTGGTAATCTCCCAAAAGTATGGAGGAAAGGGGACGGGATGTAGGAGTATAACAAAGTTACTCACCGTAGTGACTACCTTACTCCTAGTCCATAGTCCCCTTTCCTCCATACGCCCACTGTCCCGTCTAATAAGTATCCTCTATTATTGCTTAAATGGTCTGACCTGCCGATAGCAAAGAACTGAAGGGCGATGCGCGTGGCAGAGCTAAGGAGGGCGGGGTTATGGCTGCGTGCGGTACCCCGCGTAAAAAGGACACCTTTTCAATTTGATGCTTTTTTACAAAAGTGCTCCGGTCTTGTCCCACAGGACGGCATGTGGGACAAGACCGGTATGGAGGAAAGGGGACTATGGACTAGGACTACAGTAGTCAATAAGTTGAGTACATTTGTTAAACTATTGAATCCTCTAGACTTGAAAGTCACAACCAGTTTTGACCCTGTCCTTGAGCAGAGTTGGAATAAACCTGCTTGCGACCCGTGTTATCCACTATATACTTCATCTTTAGTTGATTGTGTTAGAGTCCTGCCTTTTATAGGTATTAGTTTAAATCAAGGCCGTTGTAAGCAGAACAGTCCTATCTTTACTTCATATGCATCTTATCCGCACTTTAAATAGCGCAGCAACTCTATTTGTCTCTAAATTAAGTATCCGCTTGTGTGGAAATGAACCAATACTTCATTGTAGTGGTTATCATAGAAGTCCACCAATTTCAGGTCCGATGGGGTCAGGTTGGCTAGTGAGTCTACATTTCCCAATACTGCTAAAATGCTTACCCGATTCAGTGGAGCAGTCTGTTCATCTCTGAAAATCGACTCCAATCTCAAGCATAGGGGCTTGGGTTCCTCCAATCCACATTTTGCAGTGTCGATTTGAGCATTATTGGTAAGCAGGTGATGTAATATCCCTTGTATCCAGGCTCTTAAGTTCGGAGTTAGTGTTCACAGTTATCCGTACAGGATCTTTTGGGATGCATGTATAGATGCTATTGTTAAAGCTCTTTGGTTCGCCTTGGGTTTTGTATTGATGGCATTTTTGCATAACTCTGAGGTAGATGAGCCAATAGTTGGATCGATGTAAGGGGGTTCTTGTTGGTCCTTTGCCTCTCATCATAAACTATCACTTTTAGCTAGTCATTTGCTGCTTGACAATGACTATTTATCTGTTAAGTCAGCAGTGACTGTATTGGTTTGATCTACCGAGTGATCCCTTGGTAAGTAGTTTGTTGATGGGAGTGTTTTGGATGTCTGTCTCCTACCACTCGGCTGTTTACTTCCACCAGTTGAGATGTTGAGATGAATAAAGTTGTGGTTTTGGTTGAGCAACCCACAAAATTCTTCAGAGGCATTTGCTCGAACCAGCAAGGCGGATAGTGGGACTGTTTTGCGATTTAGTACGCTCCTGCTTCTACTTGCAGTTTTTTGACTGTTGATTGTTATTAGAGATATTAATGGTCGCCTTTTTGACTCTAACCCCCTTGCTTTTTGTTTTCCTTAGCGACTGATGTTTGGGAGCGAGATAATCTCAGTCTGGTGCAACCTCTCATTAGATCAACCATTAACCTCTCTAGAGGGCTCTCCTACTATTGAGTTTAGCTGGTTCTGTTCTCCCATTTATGAATTGATGGTCTTGAATTAGTTCTAAAATGTGTGGGAGCTGTGACGAGTGAGGTCATAGATGCTCTGTGTATGGTGTCATAAAGGTGCACCAATGGTTGGAGAACTAAATTTAAGGCAAAGATTCGACTAGGACCCAGATTTGTAGGATCTTGACGGCAAGGCATAACATTGTGTTAAGGGGACTGTGAGATATTTCCGACTGGGCAAATCTTTGTTCTCCATGTAGTTCTTCAGCGGGACATATGTAGCGTTTCAGGAAATAAATTGCGGGGACATGCTTAAGTTTAAGAAAGAAGCTTGAGTATGTGCAGAGATTTTGTTTACCAAGTTAATTAATACAAACTTTCATTAGCAAAATGTCCATTATTTTAGTCGCTATCCCAGCATCTGTATCCTGTCCTTGGGCCTTCCAACCCTTTGCTATAGGATTGCCCCCTTATATGTGGAACAAATGCTGTTATTTTAGTTTTTGTGGGGAGAGAATGGGGAGGTTGTCTTTACTTTTGGTTTTGGAGCGCTGTCCAACCTTTGTGTCCAAAGGTGCATTTTCGTTGCTGCCAAGGTTGTATCGATTTTTGTTGCCCCTCTCATAGCTCCTAGTTGGCACTCTTCCCCCCCCCCCCCTCCCAACTCCCCCTTCCCCCACTTATGAGTGGCTCAACAATAAAGGTGGATTGATGGCCTCATTTTACAATGGCCTTTAAGCAGTAGGTCTCACAGTACTCGCAACAGTGATAGCTATCCGCGTCCCTCCACTCCAAACTTCTCACAACTGCACTCCTGTGCTCCTTGCCTGAAAAGGTCTTTTGAGTTGGTGGGTCCTACACACTAAAGGGTCTGTGTCGAAGCACCAACAAGGCAGCATGGTTCTGCCACGAGCAGTTTCCCTGATCCCAACTGGGTTCCTGCTCTCCGCCTCTTTCTTGGAAATTGGAGTTGAGAGGCAAACTGTTGCAATCCTAGAGATGCTGTCATCCCAATATTTTGTAGCTACTCCGTTACTGGGGGCTGTCGGATTCAAACTTTGCAAGTCTGTTCTGAGGTTCTTGGCTGTGATGTGTGTTCCCGTTTAAAACCCCGGACACCCTTCCACACTAGTCTCACCCAGGCAGCGGCTGACATGACCCAGCAATAGTGCGCATTTAAATTGCCATATAAGGCTACATTATTTGTATTAATGTTGTCCCTTTTTTTTTTTAGTGCTAGTCTCCTTAAGACCTGACAGCCATCTGGTCAGGCAAGGATAGTTCCCCTACATGCCATGTGTTTCACATGGAACCACACATGGGCACCCAAGGTCCCTGTGCTTGGTTTGAACAGGTTACTGGGTTGATCGACCCGTGGGGTAGAGGCTGTCTCAGGACTAATCTTCCACCAATCAGCCACTTGTGAGTACTTTAACAGGGCAAATAGGGTACATGGAGTTCACTGACCCTGAAAGAGGCACATCAGTCACGTTTGCCCCTCAGTTTTAGGACTCTTATGGGAAAGTCGAGTAACAAGTCGGGGAATCTTTAAACCTCGCAAAGCTCCTTGCTTCTGTCAGTTCTGAACACTCGACCTTACAGGTTAGAACTGCAGCTGCACCATAAACTGTTTCGCCCAACCAAAGAAGCGATTGAAAAGCGTTTTGTGAGAGATGTAACTTACCTTCCCTGTGTCCTTCTCTTCAACCACTTGTCTTCCATGCATTTTGTAATAGATGCATGTTGAGCATCGCCTATCGAGCTTTTAAGGCCACTGAACCCTGAGGGGGGTGTGATGTATCTTGCTATGAGTTGGGGCTGTTTTTGAGCCCCTGATGACTCAATGTCTCAATGTACTGAATATTCTGCATGGAATCAATGCAGATTCATCTCGATTCACCAGAATGCCCATTCTAACAGTTGAAATGGCTTGGCCACTGATAAAGCAGGCATTTTCATGTCGACAATGGTGCCTAGTCTAGGTAATGCAATATTACCCGAGAAAATCTATCGCTATCACCATATATTTGGTGAAGTTGTGACACTGTCAGAAACAAAATGGCAGAACTCAATGCTGGGCCTAATGCCTATTGACTAACCAAAAGAATACCCTTCTGACTTGGCTTGATGTGAACGTACGTGTCTATTAGATCTGTAACTGTAAGCAAATTGCCCGCATGAATCTGGCCAAATTGTAATGTATAGCTAGCATTTTAATTCCGGGCAATTATCTTTTGAGCCACTAGTTGTTTTCTTTTGAACCAGGTTCTGTTTGTTTTTCTTTGAGGAGTGTCTATACCCTGCTTCGTTCTAGTTAGATGAGCAGTCTTTCTGGCTACTGGTTCTTTCAGCATGTTTCAAGGAAGCACCTTGAATCTGATTCAATTTCCTTTCTGGCAATTTTAAGTCCCAGTCTCATTTGTTTAGTTTGTCATCTGTGCCTCCCATGATGCCTTCTAAGGGCATACGTTTGATGGAAAGGGAAGAGTGGGTGCTTGTGCTACTTTTTTTTGCTGCTGTAGCTGGCAATTCTATGTCAAGACCGGAGGCTCCCATTATGCTTCTTTCTTTTATTCAACAATAAAGAAAAAGCTCAGCAGCAAGATATTTGTGTACCCAAAGTGAATGTGCCATGAGTAATGTGCAGAAAACAGGTGCACCAAATATATATAATAAACATAGCAATATAACAGTAATATAACAGTAACATCTTAACATAAAAGGTAAGAGTCTCTGAAGAAACTACATTTCCCAGAGAGCTTAGCTCCAGTTCATTTAGAGGCCATCAACACGTGATCTAGTCCACCAATAGTAGTTCAAATCCCCTGCATAAACAGTCCTAAACATGATGACACTTCCTCTTTCTTTGCTGCTCACAGCAAGAGATAAGTACTTCATGTTTAGCACTGCTTACGTCATGATTTTATAATTTAAAAGATAACGTTGCAAAATGTCATAATATATGCTTACTGCATGGTTATAAACTTATACAAATTTTACTTTCAATATTTATTTTTAAAAAAAACAAATAAAATAATAATTTGTACTTTTATGTTGACCTCTGACGTCACTCCTCTGACCTCGGAAACCGCTTCACACAGCTGATCAAGTTATTTATTCCGCTCGTCGAGCGGATCCCCCGACGGCTCGCGCCGGCTTCCCCGCAGCTTCGTTGCGCTCCTGAGGTACTGGGGATCCGGCACGGCCTAGTCAGACCACGCTGCACCACCTGCAGGCCGCCAGGGGAGCTCCTGCTCTCCGGGTCCTTTCCTCTACATTCCGGCGCTCGAGCGCGCATGCCCGTTATAATATAACGGTTCTTGCAGCTCGAGCGCTGGAATCTTTCCTCAGACAAGAACGACTGTTTCTTCTCGCTGATTTTTTCACCGCGCATATATCAAAGAAATTTCTTATTCAGCATATTAAGAACAATTACAAAGCTGAACTGAAATAACATTACTGGGCAGTTAGAGAAGGCGTTCAGAAGCCCAGAGAAGAAGAAAAAAAAGTAAGGTGCATTTATTTTATAATGGCAGAACAGTACTCGCCTCAGATCAGGCTTGGTCTGAGGTTGAGGGAGATCTCTGTTACATAGATGAAGTGGCAATGGCTAATAGTTTCCAGAAGGTTCTGGGATCCTCTGTGGAGACCAGTCTTAAGAAAGCTGTAACGGATATGCTCATTCCCATACAAAATCGTCTAGACACTATGGAGGAGCATTTCAGAGGGAGCCCCCTCCTGGGAGGAAGAAAACACAGAAAAGGAAGCACCTTACCGAAGGGATGTACACCGGCTCGCAAGTGTAAAAGCTCTACGACCCCCTCGAGCCAGCCACCTAATGCCACAGCTGCCGTAACGGACGCCTTCTCAAGGCTGAAACAAGCCTTCATGAATAGGAAGGTAACCCCTTCCCATCAACCCTCTTACCCCGAGGAGGAAACCAGGGGAACTAGACCCTCAAGCCCGGAGGGATATGGATAGGGCTCGGAAGAAGATCATAACAAGAACGTCTACGACGCTGATCTTTCTCACTCCTCTTCAGATGAGGAATTTCATTTTGAGGATTCAAAACCCTCTGCGTCGGGGATTGCGGCAGACCCCATCCCTAATGACACAACCGGGACCAAACCTTCTACTGAAGTTACATTTACCCCGGAAGACTTAATACACCCCAGGTCCACCGACTGGTAACCATCTTTCAAGACATCGAGTTACATCCACCTTAGGCTGCGCAAGCCACTTGATAAAGAAGTTCGGGTCAGACTACGTGCTGAATGTCCACGACCAGACATTGCGGATAAAGTAGCTCTGACTCCAGAGCTCGATTCTAAAATGATTACCTTTCTGAGTAAAAACGTTAAAAGACCCCAGGAAGGGTATTGATCGCGCCTGGAAGGCCTGCCAGGATAAAGTACTGGACATAGCAGGTCCACTAGCAAAAATCTCCGATCTTGCGAATGCAGCCATCACCTCATCGGACCCCATCGACCCAGTGATACTGTCCGGTTGGGTCCAGAGGGCTATTTGCCTCTTGGGCAACGCCAGTTGCGCCATCTCAACAGAGCGACGGAAAGGCATCCTGTACAAAATAGATGCCAAATTAACCGAACTGGCAGACACAGAATCCGGCCCAACTGCGCAAGGCCAGCTTTTCGGAGACCCTATCATGAAGGAGATGACAAAATTCGTCGGGACATTCACGGCGTTGGACAAAGCACAAGCTTCAATGAAAAGAGTATTTGCAACCAAGGTTTTCTCCAGGGCCGGACGAGGAAGAGGTCGCTCTTCCGGCCGTTACTACTTCGACAAGAGACCTCAAAAATCCAGAGGTCAGCATAATTCCTGGCAAGAACACCCCGACACTTTCTTCCCCTCGAGAGGTCGTGGAAGAGGGCGTCCCTGGAGGAAAGCCGCTAGATACCCAGCCCAGCAATAAACCACAGGTCAGTGAACTGATAACTGCGCCATCGCCACGAACACCTATGGGAGGGAGGTTAAGGATGTTTGCAACTGCTTGGGATACCTTATCGGAAAATGCCTGGGTCAGGGACACAGCTCGGGGTCTACACCTAGAGTTTTTTACGCAGCCCATTCAGATACTCAGTCTCCATCAGAAGCAAGCGATTCGCCCCTGCTCAAGTCAGGGAGGATTCTTCAGTCCCATTTTGCTGGTACGCAGGAAGCAAAAAGTGCGCCCAGTCATAAACCTCAGAGCGCTCAACGAATTCATCCTTTACCGCCATTTCAAAATGGAAGGTATACACATGCTCAGATCTTCTCAGACCGAATGACTGGCTTATGCGCCTAGACTTAAAAGGCGCGTACCTCGCAGTACCGATTCATCAAACACACATCAGTTACCTCAGATTCTCCTGGAGAAACCGATATTGGGAATTCACAAGTCTCCCATTCGGACTCTCTTCAGCGCCTTGAGTATTCACCAAACTCTTAAAACCTGTAGTAGCTCGATTAAGAGAGCAAGGTGTCCGTTTCATAATTTATCTAGACGACATTATTTTCATGGCCCAATCACAGGAGTTGGTTCAGAAACAAACCGAACTGGTTTTCTTATAAACTGGGAGAAGTCAGTTCTACTTCCATCCAAAAATATGGAATTTCTAGGATTCATAGTGGATACACAGAATTCGCAGCTTTGACTCCCATCAGCCAAGATTTTCTCTACCAAAAGAGAAATACGCGGACTCTTACAGAAGAACATGTTCTCTCTTCGAGAACTAGCAAGAGTGATGGGGCTACTTTCATCTTCCATTCAAGCAATATTTCCCGGCCCTCTTCACTATCGAGAGCTGCAAAGACTAAAAGGCCAACACTTAAGGAGAAACTTTTCTTATTCTCAACTCCTGACACTGTCTCCTCAAGCGAGGACAGAGCTCAACTGGTGGCTCACTCACATGGAAGCCTGGAACGGCAGAGCCATCTTCGGCTCCGCTTCAGATATTATCATCGAGTCGGATGCCAGTCGCTCCGGTTGGGGAGCGAGATTCGGTCCCATAGCCACGGGAGGGACTTGGTCCCCTCAGGAGCTGGACCTTCATATCAATTGTCTAGAGCTTCTTGCAGGTTCCTTTGCAGTGCGCTCTTTTGCCAAAGACAAAGATGGACAACATCTCAGCGGTAAGATACATCAACCATCTGGGCGGCACCAAGTCGAGACCACTAGCAGAATTAGCCAAGGACTTCTGGCATTTTTGTCTGGATCACCAGATTTCAGTTACATCGGAGTACCTTCCCGGCCTCTCAAATGCAGTAGCGGACTGGTACTCACGCCACTCGACAGATTACAGCGATTGGAGAATCAACAGAGAGGTTTTTCCTCCTTCTTCAGATCATCTGGGGTCCGATGTCCATAGACCTCTTTGCTTCCAGACTCAACTCCCAGCTACCAACTTTCTACAGCTGGAGGCCGGACCCAGCAGCGGCTGCAACAGACTCATTCCTACAGTCATGGTCCCAGGGAATACTGTATGCCTTTCCTCCTTTCACTATGATAGCGAGGACCCTTCCGAAGGCCCGTCAGGAGCATGCAAATCTGATCCTTATAGCGCCGGTCTGGACATCTCAGACTTGGTATCCAGTTCTTCTGGAACTTTCTACGGATTCTCCAATCCTACTACCCCAGTTTCCGGATCTCCTATTAGATCCATCAGGTCAGCGTCATCCTCTCCTCCTCAACAGATCTGACCTTAGCAGCCTGGGGGATTTCAGGTCAAGATGGAGAGTCCCAGGCATGTCTCACAAAGCGATCAACCTTATCGAAGAGAGCTGGGCACCTAGTACCCGGAAGAGAGATTCCAACTCTTGGAGCATCTGGAGCTCCTGGTGTCGGAAGAAAGGATTACATCCAATTTCAGCACCTGTAGAAGAGATTTTGAATTTTCTAGCATTCCTAGCGGGAAAAGGGCTCACCTACAGGTCTGTGAACGTCTACTGTTCAGCAATTTCCGCAGGTCATGACCTTATCCAAGGAGTACCAGCAGGAGACCACCTCGTCTGCAGGTTGCTCGAGGGTGTAAAGCTTACCGTTCCACCTCCAGCTCGCTATGAAAAGCTTTGAGACGTTAATAAAGTACTGAACCTTTTTCTGGCATGGCCTAGTAACGAAGAACTATCACGTACAGCCATATCTGGCAAACTCACTACTCTACTCTGCTTGGTCTCCTGCAGGAGAGTCTGACATCAGAGCTCTAGATCTAGCAGGCAGAGCCTTTTCTCCTGATGGCATTGTATTCCATATTCATAGAAGAACAAAGTACAATTCCAGGGTGATTTCCTATCCCGCCTTTAGAGATCAACCGAAGCTCAGCTTGGATAAATGCTTGAAAGTCTACGAAGAAAAGACGGCTCCACTCAGAACCTCCCCAAACGGGCAGCTACTGATCGCTCTGCGTAAACCGCACAAAGCAGTATCGGCACCAACCTTAGCACGTTGGGTCTGGTGGACGCTAGCTCAAGCAGGGATAGACACCAAGCATTTCAGAGCCCACTCAGTTAGAGGAGCCATGGCCTCCAAAGCCTTTCTGGCAGGAGTTCGCCTAGAAGATATCATGAGGATGGCAGACTGGGCAAGTGAATCAGTATTCAAACAATTCTACCTAAAACCGGTAGATCAGCCGGCATCTATTGTGGTAAGTAAGCTTTAAACAAGCATAATGGGAGCCTCCGGTCTTGACATAGAATAAAGATTTTCCGTAATAACTTACTAGAAAGTCTTAATTCTATTAAAGACTCGGAGGCAAGCATTATCCCACCCGGCGAGAAAATAACAGCATGTTACCTGATGTTAATTAAAGATGTAATGAAAAGATTAATGTTCTGAAATTTACATCTACCGTATCAGAATAACTGCACGATTTTCTCCCACTCTGATAAGGGATCTAGGGTTGTCATATACAAGAGACTAAAATGTTCCTTTTTTCTTGACAGCGCCTACAGACAAGTCCGCCTGATCACGGCCCGACACAAGTTCTTCTTCTTCTTCAAGTTAGCTACAGTTATCTTCTACTATGGACAGCCAAGTTCGCAGCCCAGAAAGAGGAAGTGCCATCATGTTTAGGACTGTTTAAGCAGGGGATCTGAACTACTATTAGTGGACTAGATCACATGTTGATGGCCTCTAAATGAACTGGAGCTAAGCTCCCTGGGAAAGGTAGTTTCTTCAGAGACTCTTACCTTTTATGTTAAGATGTTACTGTTATATTGCTATGTTTATTATATATATTTGGTGCACCTGTTTTCTGGACATAACTCATGGCACATTCACTTTTGGTGCGCAAATATCTTGCTGCTGAGCTTTTTCTTTGTCGAATAAAAGAAAGTGAAGCATAATGCTCGCCTCCAAGTCTTTAATAGAATTAAGACTTTCTAGTAAGTTATTATGGAAAATCTTTATTGCATACCGTATCTGCCTTGTTGCAGCATCTGCTTATACTGGTACTGATGCTTCTCATCCTGTGGTGCTAAGGGAGTTGGCACTGTGGCATCCATTGATGCTGGAAACATCTTTCATGGACATCTAGCAGGTTTATGGAAGTTCTTCCTTTCATCCAGTTCCACAGATATGTAAAGATGTCTGCCTCAGTCTTCATTTCTGCATCTTTGTCTTCAATTATGTATCCAAATGAGGTGGCACATGTGAAGGAAATATTTTGCATACTTTTCAGGACATCTACCCTAAGATGTGGCTATGAGCTGGAATGACATCTGAGAGGATGTGACCCAAATCTTTGGAGGACAAGTCTGCTAGATCAGCCCCAGCACAGATCATGCGATTTAGATACTGTTTGGCCTTATTTGGGTTTGTGAACCTAGTTAATGGGCAACAGAGTGGAGTAAAATCTTCCAAGAAACAAAGTGAATCCACTTTGTTAGGAAAGGCGCATCTCAGTTAGCCCCAAATAGGTTGCTAATGTTTAATATGTTGTAGATTAGGTATCCAGTTTACGATATAAAAGTGATGCAGTTCAAAGAAATATCTTTAGCAGGAATTGTTTAATTCACATTCCTGTAATATTTGCCGCCAAAATTTGTTTTTGTAAATCACACAATGAGTTTGCATCTCAAATTGCCCATAATACTCTAGTGCCAATGCATTTCGGATTGAATCCTTCTTCAGGGCGGTATTATAGCAAAAAACAAGTAGTATAGCATGACTTATTAGATTAACAGTATATGTACATACCACAGCCATTGTTTAAGGGTTATTACAAAAATCACATACCAATCCGCGAATCACGTCCATTTGAAGAGATAATAGGCAAGAATGAAACAAAACGGCATATCAATTAGTTAACTGAAGTAAATGTGCATATTCTCTCTATTTTTAAACTGTATGTGCATGTCATACCTCGGTCATGCCGAACGCTGAAATCGTGGTGTTGTACGGGGGTACAACAAGATCTACAAGAAAGTTAAACAATAATGCTAAGTCAACCTCAAGTCCTTCCGTAGGTAAGGCATGTGAAATCTAATTGTTACTGCTGTACTTACTGGGCTTCTGTAGTGCACAGAGCGTACACCCGTTTTTCCAAACTGCACGTTTTGGTTACATCTCTAATGGCGTGCACATGAGACTGGTCAGAGAAAGATCTTGGAGGCAAGACAACGTGCCGTAACATGGTTCGAATTCCGATCCCGCGCTTAAACTACGCGCTGGTATTAAGTGCGTTAAAAATGAACAATAAATAAACCAGACAGAAAAATTGGGCTCGGTCCAAATGCCATGAAACTCTTGTAGAAGGGCTAAGTGATGTGTTAAAAGCCTAACAAATGGGAAGCATTACGGCCTAAAAGTCTAGATTTGTTTAGGGATCCCTCTCACACAAGTGAAACTAGCATTTGAAAAATTAAAGGTTCTGTATTTTGTGTAGTCAAGGAAATAGGCGTTAGCCGTGCTCTGCCACCATGGTACTGCCCA